>NC_080103.1:19965210-20268585 GCF_950005125.1 Chionomys nivalis
CAGTGAGAAAGGTAATCAGAGGTACTATCCTGCCTCCACAGGTAGCCATGCAGCTACCTGCCACCTCTTTTCTGGACCATGCACAGTAGTACACAACAGCCTGGAGGCTGTGCTCCAAGGAACTTGACTTTAGACCTGGGAATGCCCAGGTGAGAAGGAAGCTGGAATATTCTCTTTCCTCACTCTTCCTCCCCAACTGCTGTGAACAATTAAACCCCGGACAGCCATTAGGTAGAGCTGAAGGACCTGTATTGATTAAGGATAATTATGTTTACTCTTTAGCAGTGTGAAGCGGGGCAGGAATTTCTTTTGATAATTTGCAGCTGTTTAGCCTCAGAAAAGGGGACCAATATTCCAGTCTTAGCTACATGCCCCCCCAACAGGAGCCCACATACATGTACACACTTGCCACACACACATGGTCCTTATCGCTCAGTTACCGTGAAAGCTCAGGTAAGGCCCCGGCACCCCAAACAGCTTCTACTCCAGAGGAGAACATGGAAATGTCGAAACGTTGTTGTGGCTACCATTATCTTAGGGGCACAAGATAAGCCCAAGTGGCCACAACACACACACACACACAAACACACACACTGACAAATATACTCTCATCCTTCTTTCTCCCTAGTAGATTGTTAAAACCTAAAATCTAGGAGGAGTGTTTTTTTCTGTTGCTGTCCTACAAACCCCAGTCCTGTGGGAAAGGCCCTGAAGCCCTCCACCCTAGTGTAGACAATCCTCCCAGACAGCTCTACCTCCTGACAACTCTCTCCTGATGTTCTGTTTGGGTCAGGCAGAAGCACCCTTTTCCAGTTGTCAGTCACAACCACCTTCCTCCACTCTAGGCAGGCTCTGGGCTCAGGCCAAGATGTAAAGTACCCTCAGTGTAGGAAGGGAGGCCAACTGGGCACACCCAGGCATCTTCAGGGCTAGAAAACTCACGCTCAGGCCTCCGCCTATCACGCAGGCAAGAAGCTTCCCTAGGATGCTGTTCCTCAGCTGTGAAATGAAGGTGATTAGAAAGCCCGCCTGACGGAACTGCTGTGGCCGATGGCACGTGTGTCACATGTAGAGAGTGCTCAGCCAGGCCTGGAATGGTGCAAGTGAGTGCTCAGAATGAATGCTAGTGACTGCAGCAAGTGGTGACTGCACCCCTGGAGATACTGTGCAGACTGGCTTACGCTGTCCTCTAAGGGACCGTGCGAGCAAAAGCAGGCAAGAAGATGCTACCTAGTAAGCTGAGATCGAACCCCAGCAGTCTGGGACCAAGGTCCTTGTACTTGACACCATTGCCAGCTCCCAGCTCAGTACACTATGGATTAACATTGACCACCATTCTTTGTATCAGTACTGGCAGCATTGGACACCATGGGTGACAGAGGGAATGTACCTTACATAACCCGGGGAACGCTCTGAAGAGAGAATAAATAGGTTAGTTCCGGGTGTGGGAACTGTGTAGTCAGGAGCCCAGGGGTGAAAGACCACAGCATGTTGGGAAGACAGTGAATATTTCAAATAAGAGCATGGTAGGTAGACTGGCTCTACCCTAGCCTGCCTGGGACTGTTCTGGTTTATTATTTCTTGGCCCAACTTCATTATAAATTGTCCCCTATTCGCTCCCAGATGGTCCCAGTTAGAACGATAAATTATATGGTCACTATAATTTTATATACCTGTAGGAGGGGGGAAGAACAGAGAACATGTTTTTACAAAATGGGACTTATTACCACACCTAAAGACTGACTTTATACCAAAGGAGATGGGGACCCAGTGAGGATGTCTAAAGAAGGTTCAGCCTTGGCATCCATCATCAGTTGATGGCAGTGGCTGGCGTCAAGGGGAAGAAGCACTGGGGAGCTGCAACCCTTACATTGTAGGTGGAGCAGAAGAACACATCATGGTTTTTGGAAGGCAGGGGAACCAAGAGAGAATTACTTCCTAAGAGTTATGAAACAATTGAATTTCAGCCTGGGAGGCGGGGGGTCAACAGTGTCCGATGCTGCAGGGAGCCGCAGCTGCATTGCTCTTCAAAAACCGAAGAGCCCCTGCTGGATTTCACAGCAGAGGCTCTCCTCAGCCTGAATGGACACATTTCATTCACGTAGACGCTGTGCTGAGCACAGCGAAGCAGGAAACCACTGTTTTCTCTGGAACGTGAGAGGAAAGATCTTCTGCTTGAAATGAATATGTGGAAATGAGGAGGGCTGAGGAGAAGGGTCCCCTCCTGAAAATCTGTGTGAGAATAATGACTGTTTCAGTCAGAAGACAGTAGACAGCCAGGAGCTCTGCTGTTAGACCAGCCCCCCTGGGTACTAGATACCAGCAAGGCTCAGAACGGAGTTAGATGAAATGTGACTTGCAGTGGTTGAGAAGTTGATAAAGATGGAGACCAAGGCCGGGCGATGGTGGCGCACGCCTTTAATCCCAGCACTCGGGAGGCAGAGGCAGGCGGATCTCTGTGAGTTCGAGACCAGCCTGGTCTACAGAGCTAGTTCCAGGACAGGCTCCAAAGCCACAGAGAAACCCTGTCTCGAAAAACCAAAAAAAAAAAAAAAAGATGGAGACCAAAAGTAAGAGGGAAGAGGTGTGGGCCAAGCATCCAAGAAGCTTGATTTTCCTTCTTGTTTGACACAAAAAGATAATTCTGGAGCAGCCCTGGCTATAGAGGAGAGGGACCGCCTCTTTGAAAGTGAGCTTCCATTTTTGCAAGGTGTACCAGACACAATGCCTCGAAGGTCTGTGTCTGTGTCCCACTTGTCCTTCTGTCGCTTCCTCACCCACCCACTCGTGTGCCTGACCTATGAACTGTAATTGGCTGAGTGGTGGAGAGAGAGCGAGCGAGTGAATGAGGCTGTCGCTCATACCTAAGAGGCACCTCCTCCCTGTGAGCCAGTGCTTCCTGCATGGCGTGGAGCCCTTCTCATCCCTCTGGTGTGCTCACCTCAATGCTGCTGTGTGCGCCTCTGCTCTTCTCAGAAGACACAGGAGGGATGAAAGACAAACAGGCGTAAAAGCCATGTTTGCTATGACTCCTTAAATGTACCAAAATTTCAGGGAACGTGAAGCCTGCTCCCAACAGAGCTGCACTTCCAGAACCTATCTGTGCCAGCCTGGAATGGTTTAGACATTGTTTAGAAACACTTGGGTTCCCAGAACAGTGACCCTGCACCCCAGTCTTGTCAGTGTTCTGTTGCTGTGAAGAGACACCATGGCCATAGCAACACTTATCAAGGAATGCATTTCACTGGGGCTTGCTTATAGTTTTAGAGGCATAGTCTATCATCAGCATGGTGTGTGTGGGGGGGGGGGGGCATGACGGCTTTCAGGCAGCCATGGTGCTGGAGGAGCTGAGAGTTCTGCATGTGGATCCTCAGGCAGCAGGAAGAGAGAGACACTGGGCTTGGCTTTAGCAGCTGCAACCCCAAAGGCCGCCTCCAGTGAAACACTTCCTCCAACAAGACCACACCTACTCTACTCCAACAAAACCATAGTTCATAATCCCTGTCAAGTAGCAACACTTCAGAATGGCCAAGCATCCAAATGTATGAGCCTACAGGAGCCATTTCTATTCAGACCACCACACTTGGGGTTCCAGGATGGTACCCCCACCCCAATCCTTTCCCCATTCACAGAAGTCTTTACCTGAGAGTTTGCTTCCTGTCACCTATAGTCATCCTTGATCTGAATGTATTAATTCGAAAATTCCAGAAATAGATAGTTCATAAGTTTAAATTGTGAATTGCACTTTAAAATTTGAGAAGCGTGTTGGTATTTCCTTCTATGCCAATCCATCCCACTCAGGACCCGAATTGTTTCTTTGTTCGGTAATCCTACCTGGTGTGCATTCTTTACCACCTTGATCGCTGAGTAGGTGTCTCCATTACCAGAGGAACTTCTGTAGTGGCGTCTCCATCATCAGAGGAACGGCTGTAGGGTGGCAGTCTTGAGTTCAAGTACTTTAATTGATAATGATCCCCAAACCCAAGAACAGTGGTACAAAGGAGACACCAGGGCATAAAGTAGGGACGGACAGATGAATTCTGGTGCTGCATGTAACACTGGGGCATATAGGAAAAACACACGATGTGTAGAAGGCTGGCATTGTCTACAGATACAGGCACTCACCAAGGGATTGCTTCACGAGGACAAGGTTACCTCTAAAATGGCATAGCAAAGGGTCTCCAGAGAAGCAGTGACACCACAGGAAGGAGAGCCGTGAAGCCCTAATTTTAGAGGCTTAGACTATGAATATACACATATACATATGTGTGTATGCGTGTATATTCATATGTGCGCATCTCTGTGTGGATGCCAGAGGTCCATGTTAGGTATTTCCTCCCTCTCTCTCTACCTTATTTTTACAGACAGTCTCTCACTGCAACCATAGCTCACCAGTCTGGTTAGCCTGACTAGCAAGCTTGCCGTCTACCTTCCTGCACTCCCCAGCTCCATTCCCAGGCTTCCGTGCTGGGGAGTGCAGGAAGACCCATGCTGCTGGGCCTGGCTATTGTATGGGTACTGGGTGTCTGAAGTCAGGTCACAGCAACCACCTTGCCAGCTGAGCCTTCTCCTCATGCCAGTTCTAGTTTATCATCATCATCATTATCATAATTGGTATTATTATTGTTATTAGTACTGCTGCTGCTAGTGGTGGGGGTCCGTGTGTGTGTGTGTGTGTGTGTGTGTGTGTGTGTGTGTGTGTGTGTCAGAGGATGCTTTCAGGAGTTAGTTTGATCCTCCCACCGTGTGAGTTCCTGGGTTGGAACTAAGGTCTTGGTGACAAGTGTCTTTACCTTGTTAACCATCTCCCCACCTTGGTTCTAATTTCTTGATGAAGCTCATCATGTCCTTCTCACAGGTTCTTCCTTACTTCCAAGTCTAGCACCATTGGCTTCATCATCTAACACTGAAACACAGGGCAGAGGGGGCCCTTCTGGCTCCCATTACCAAACAAAACAGGACTCAGAAGGAGGACCATAGCTTGTGTGTTCCCAGAGGCCATCCAGGTTTCCACAAGGGAGCAGAAACAGACAGGCTTTATTTTTAGATTCCCTGTGGGCCCCTGAGCCGTGCCCCACTTTCTGAAACAGAGCTCAGGGCCCAAGCCATCTGGCTCTACTGCCAGAATTGGCCAGGCGAGTGTGGCCCTTGCCACGTCCACATTTCAGGTCCTGCAGTGGCACTCCTGCTGTCCTATGCTCAGGTCTTTAGCTGAATGGAGTTCCAAGGATCTTGCTTTGTACCCTAGGGCTTCTGACTCCACAGTCCCCTTTGAACCCCGCCCCACCCTGCACCATCTCTGAGCTCCAGTTGAGCTTTCCCACGTTTCTGAGATGGAATCTACAACTCAGAGAGTGAACAGCCATAAAAGCAAGAAAGAGGGTCCCAGCTGAACGCTAGACAGAGCATCAGTCTTTCATCTGCTTACAAAGAGGGCAACTCATGCCTTTGAGTATGAATAGAAATGAGCATGGTCTCATCTCTGTTCTCAAGATGCTGTGCACGCCATTGTCATCTGTTTCACAACTGATCTCAAGGGCTGCCATGAATCAATGACCAAACCAGAGGAGGTGGTGAGTGGGACCAAAGAGTTAAGACTTTTTTCTTCCCGAGTGGAAACTCCAAGCTGGCAGTTTCTCCCGTTTTTTTCCACTGCTCTTCCAGTGCCCCTTGGTTCATCCTATGCTTGCCACATGCACGAAACTGACCTGGGAGGGCATCTGCCCAACACACATCATTCTGCAGATGGAAGTGGGTACCAGTCACCTTGGCAGTGAGCTGCTGCATTTGCTGGCTGCTTCGTAGAACCCCATCTCTCCTGGGAATCATTTTCTGCTTTTTTTTTTTTTTTGGCAGTTCTCCAACTTTATTTGAGATTCAGTAGGTTAGTTCTCATCCACATTGACTGTCTGTAGATTTTTGAATGTGGTAACAGGCACGTAAGTTACCAATGTGTAGAGTTTGTTTGGTGAGTCCTCATCCTCATTACGTTTTCTGGACAAACGTACCCGGATACGATATGGAACATTCCTTATTCCTTTGGCCCAGATGGCTTTATTGAGCCTGGTATCAATCCGCACATCTGGAGTCCCCATCTCCTTCATGGCAAATTTCCGGATTTCTTTGAGTGCCCTAGGAGCACGCTTCTTGAAGCCCACGCCATGGATGCGCTTGTGAATGTTGATGGTGTATTCTCGGGTCACCACCTCGTTGATGGCAGAACGGCCCTTCTTCTTCTCGCCACCCTTCTTTGCGGGAGCCATTCTGCCGGGCCCAAGCTGGAAAGGACGGGCGTGAGGGATTGTGGGAAGGAAAGCCCTTTTCTGCTTTTCTTATTAGTAACCTAGACTTAGCCTGGACATGAAATCTTTTTATCCAATTCCTTCAGACCCAGATGGGTCTTTTGCAGCCTGAATACCATTAACTGGCTTTTTTTTCCCCTCACGACCTTTTTTGTACCTCCCTGTGAACAGTGGCATTTGGTTTTCCATTCTTAGACTCCAACATCTATTAAGAGTTATTCCTGTGACTATAGGGATACTAACATGGAGAAACTGGCTGAAAGGGTCGCCCAGACTGCTTGGAGAGTAGAGAAGCGAGGTCTATTTGGAGTGCAGTTCTAATCTGGCCTCCCCATGGGCACTTCTGCCAAGCCTCCTATGAGTCCCGTGGGCGCTGTGAATACCCAGCTTATCAGGATTAGCCCTGGCTCCAGAACACCTGGGATCTTCCTGGCCAGTGTTTGGGGCCCAGACTGCTGCCCATATGGCTTCTCAGATGCTGTGCTTCCCAGCTGCCCTCCCTCTCACCAGGATCTGTCTCTGTACTGCAAAGCACCAGGCATGCCTTGGCCTAAAGGCAAGGGCTGAGCATCAGCGACTCTTGGAAACAGTGTATATGGATGAAGAGTTCTCTCGGGGGCCTCCTGAACCTGTTTTTAGGGTACCTGGACAAAGTCTCCTACCACTCTGACTTTTTTAGGATATGCTTATAGATTCTCTTTTTTCCTTGCTGAGCTCTAATAAAGAAGATAATGAAATAAGACTTCAGAATGATACACTCAAACGGGGTCTGGGCCCTGGAGGGAGCAGGCAGGCCAGAGCAAGGCAAGGAGTGCATCACTGCAGTTGACACACACATGGAGGCAACTCTTGATTAGCTTGCCCAGAGCTGCGTGCACACTGATTCTACTGAAAAAGTTTTTTTTAAGATTAATTTTTATTTATGTGTGTGTCCGTGTGTGGGTGCCCTCGAGGCCAGAAGATAGCTTTGTATCCCCTGGAGCTTGAGTTCTAAGAGCTCATGAGCTACCCAGGGTAGGTGCTGAGAGGCAAATTTGGGTCCTCTGAGAGGACCGCAAGTGCTCTTAACTGCTGAGCCATCTCTCCAGCCTCCGGAAAGAAAGTTACTAGAAACTGTGCCTAGGAAGGTATGAGCAATAGAAGGTGGAGAGTTGGGAGAAGGTGTCTCCTCTGACATCTGACATTATGTCTTCCTACTCATAAACAAAAGGGAAAGCAAGAGAACTTGCAACTTTGTAGATTCTTTGTAGACTCTTCTGCCTGGGGGCAGAACTGATGCCCAGAGTGTAAAGTACATAAATCCCCAGTGCACAGGAAGAGACCTCCAGGAAGCAGCGAATGTGGTCTGGGAGCCGGGGAGCCTGGGAGTGGGTGGCCCACAGGAGAGGGCCTGAGGGAGGTGTGCTGTGCGCTGCTCGCCAGGCCAGACCTGGGAGCAACACCCAGCTGCAGAATGGCAGGAACAGAGAGCAGGGCTGGAGCCGGGGCCTGATTAGAAGCCCGCACACAGGAGTCTGCTAAAAGCAGAAGAACTAATGAATTTTTAACTTGGTCCACTAATAATCTTTTTCCTTGAGAGGTAGAACAGACAAATAGGGGAATCCAGGAGAACCAAGTCTAGACGTCAGTGAGAGTCACAAGAAGAATAACTTGTTAAGGGTGGGGCTCTCTGACTGAAGGAGCATGCACAGGGCCTGCACCAGTCTGCACCGGGTCCTCTGCATATATGTCATGGCTTCCCATTTAGTGTCGTTATGGGATTTCTAAGTGTGCAAATAAGTGGGTCTCTGATTCTTGGGCCTTCTCTTAGGCTCTTTTCCTTCTGTTTGCTTGTCATGTCCAACTCTGACGTGATAGGTTTTGTTCTACCTTATTATGCTATGTTTTATATTCTGTTATCTCTTAGAAACCTGTTCTTTTCTAATGAGACATAGAAAGGGAATGGATCTGGAGGGGAGGGGAACTGGGGAGGAGCTGGGAGGAGTAAAAGGAAGGAGATATGGCAATCAGGATGTATTAGTGAGAAAAGCGGGCGGGGGGAGAATGCTGTCTCTCCAAGAGCAAGGCTACTCTTGTTCACCCTGCCTGTAACTGCCCCTGGCCATTGTGGTTGCTGAATTATTTGCACAGTGAACACAAAGCATAGGGCGAGGGACACAGAGTAGGTGGTCATGTCATCCTGGCATGGCCACGAGCCAGGGCGGGTCACCCCCAAGTAGCTTCAGATATGAGCCAGAGCCCAAATGAAGGGAGAATCAAGAGGCGCAGTGCAGCAGGAAGTGATCCCATCCCATACCAGGAACCAGAGGGGGCAGAACTCTGGTGGATGAGAGGATAAAGAAAACCGGACTCGCTGTTCATAGCGGACAATGAGGACTACTGAGAACTCAAGAACAATGGCAATGGGTTTTTGATCCTACTGCAGAACTGGCTTTGTGGGAGCCTAGGCAGTTTGGATGCTCACCTTACTAGACCTGGATGGAGGTGGGTGGTCCTTGGACTTCCCACAGGGCAGGGAACCCTGATTGCTCTTAAGGCTGACGAGGAAGGGGGACTTGATCGAGGGAGGGGGAGGGAAATGGGAGGCGGTGGCAGGGAGGAGGCAGAAATCTTTAATAAATAAATAAATAAAAGAAATGAAATGTCTGTTGCACAGTCACAAACAGTCCATGTTGGAGAAAAAAGACTTCGGAAGAAATGCCATACGTTTTTCTATGGGGCAAGGAGAGTGGATAATAAAACGCTTTGAGAATCTAATAAAATCTATAGTTCCTTTCTTCCATAAATGCCACACATACCACACTTTACATCTGTACAGTGTTTTCTCTATAATGTAGAAAACATTGATGGACCTTGTGTTGAGATCTACTGCAGAGTTGAGATTGTAACTCAGTGGCAGACCGCTTACCGAGCATGCACGAGTACCTGGGTTTGAGCCTCGGTGTAAGTAAATAAGTAAGTAAGAAGGGAGGACATTTCTAATACAAAAGAACCAATGTAGGTTTAAAGAACTCCTCTAAGGGTTCCTGCATAGAGAGGGTATAGGCCATGTCAAGAGGCAGGGGGACATCATACTCTGTCAGAACTTTCTTGTTGGGGCGTGAAAAAGCGCATTGTCGGTGTTTCCTCCAAAAGATATATATTAAAGCTTGATCCCCAGTACTATACTGTTAAAGGGGTGGGGGCTGTTGCATACCTGTACTCTTTGCATTGGGGAGGGTGAAGCAGGAGAATCAAGAGTTCAAAGACAGCCGAACTGTATAACAAGACCTTGTCTCAAAGAGAGAGAGAGGTGGCAGCAGGCACCTTAGAAGATGATTAGGTCCTGAGGGCGGGATCCTCACAAATAACATTAGAGCCTTTATGTGTCAGTGCCTTTATGGAAGAGGACCCATGGTCCTCCTACCACATGAGGGCGCGACAGGAAGACACTGAGGAACAGACCTTCAAAAAGCGCTGTATTCGCCAACACTTTGATCTTGGAGTTTCCAGCCTCTATAAATAGGACAGATAAATGGTTTTTTATAAGCCTCTTAGTTTATGGCATTTTGTTACAGAAGCCCAAATAGACTCAGATACGTAGAATAAAGTATCAATTTTTTTCTGGGAAAAAAAAGGCACTTTTATATTTCTGTACTGACTTTCAGTTGTGAAGACAGGGTCTTGCTGTGTAGCTCTAGCTAGCCTCAAACTTGTGATCTGCCTGCCTCGGCCTCCCAAGTGCTAGAACTTCAGGTGTTTCCCTCTGTGCTCTGCTGTCTTTGCAGCTGTTATTACTAAGAAACCCACCAGATTTGAATCACGCGAAGCTTCAGTTTCCTTGTCTATAAAATAGGGAGGATATCTATCATAACTGGTTATTATTTTTAAAAAATGGAATACTTCATGTCAAATGCTTGGCCTAGTGCCTGGCACATTTGAGCCAACATGTTTTAACCATCATTATTAAGATTATTATCATTTCCTGCTGGTAATGCCCTCGCTCTCCTTTGCTGACGGTTAAACCCTTAAATAAAGGTTAGCCTTTATGTGATTTGTTATTTTTAAGTAATGCCTCAAGCAGGAAAAATGAAAAAGGCAAAGGACTGCTCCTTGGAGATGATGATGTAATATTAGCTTTGTACAAAGGAGTAGCTAACAAAGGGCGTGAGGATGGAGCTGAAGGGCAGGGGAGGAACATGGCCCCTGCACCTGGGAGGGGAACTTCGCCTCTGGGAAGGAGTGAGGACCACTGAAAGGCCTGCCCCTTGCTTTGCTTCTGTCTTCCCATCAGTAAGTGCAGATCTAGTATCCACCCGTGAGGTCAGACTCCAGACCTGCGCCCTTGAAGTCGTGAAACTGAAAGGATTTACAGGTGAGCAGCTAGCACCTTGCTGGCCATCACTGAGACATCACAAGGGACATAGAAGGTTCCCAGAGGACGGTCCCGAAGGGTCTGCACTGACCACACTGATGTCAACCTGACAAAACTCTGAAAACAATAGCATAGCAGATATATAGTGATTTTAGATGCAAGAGACGTGACAGTTGGATTATCTGAGGGTCCCCTGGCAGCAGGACCAGGATCTATCTCTAGTGCGTGAGTTATCTTATTGGAGCCCATTCCCTATGGTGGGATGCCATGCTCAGCCTTAATGCCGTGGGGAGGGGCTTGGTCCTGCCTCAACTTAATGTGCCAGACTTTGTTGACTCCCCATCAGAGCCCTTACCCGTTGGGAGGAGTAGATGGAGAGTGGCCCGGAAGGGAGGAAGAACTGTGATTAGAATCTAAAATAAAAAAAAATTAAAAAGAAAAAAAGAGAGAGATGTCATACCCAGAAGTCAGTAGGAGATTACCAATTAAACTGAGTAAAATCAAAAACGATTCCCTTTTCTTAGTATGGTGAATTGTTTTTTTTTTTTCTTCTAGAATGTCAAGGAAGTACCATTGGCATATAGTTTATTTCAGAAAAATAATGAAGTCATTCCTTATCGCCTTAGGCTAACTAGAGAAATGTGACATGGACAACAATAAAATTGTGACTTCAGTAATGCCCCCTGCCGAAGGTCCAGGTGTTCTCCCCCAGTGTCAAGAGGATCCTGGCACTTGGTCCTAGCCAGATGGCCAGAAGCCATATCAAGAGAATCTCTGAGCAGGTGGCATGCACACAGGTCTCCAGGTTTGACTTTCTCCGTGTGTTTGTAAGTGACAGCAGGCAGGCTTGTCGACACAGGTACCACATGCCTGGGAAGGTGAATTACTAGATGGGGGCAGTGCCAGAGTTCCAACACATCTCCAGCACCTGAAATGGTGGGTTCGTGCTGAGTGAAGTGTAATGGAGGTGGGCGAAAGAAGAACAGGTACTTTGTGTAGATGCTCTTTCGAGAGGGCCGAGCACTCACCTCATTCCTTAAGTGTGTCTGCTCCTGGCCACATTCCTTCCACGTAAGCTCCACAGTGGAGAAACCTAGCACGCACTGCCAAGGGAGTGGGATCCCATCTACAGACAAGACAGGTGCGTGGATGGACCCTTGGTACAGCACCTCTGTTTTCTTCCAGGGGAGTGGGATCCCATCCTCAGACAAGACAGGTGCGTGGATGGACCCTTGGTACAGCACCTCTGTTGTCTTCCAGGAGAGTGGGATCCCATCCTCAGACAAGACAGGTGGGTGGATGGACCCTTGGTACAGCACCTCTGTTGTCTTCCAGGAGAGTGGGATCCCATCCTCAGACAAGACAGGTGGGTGGATGGACCCTTGGTACAGCACCTCTGTTGTCTTCCAGGAGAGTGGGATCCCATCCTCAGACAAGACAGGTGGGTGGATGGACCCTTGGTACAGCACCTCTGTTGTCTTCCAGGAGAGTGGGATCCCATCCTCAGACAAGACAGGTGGGTGGATGGACCCTTGGTACGGCACCTCTGTTGTCTTCCAGGAGAGTGGGATCCCATCCTCAGACAAGACAGGTGGGTGGATGGACCCTTAGTACGGCACCTCTGTTGTCCCCCCCACCAAACCCAGTCTCACTGTGAGGAAAAGCAGGAGACAAATGCCAGTAAAGGAATGCTCTTCAGAATACCTGACTACGAAGCTTCAGAACTGGCCCAGTTATCAAAAACAAAGAAAGTCTAAGAAACAGACAAGGACCAGAAGAACCTAAATACAACTGAAAAAAAAAAACAAAAACAGGACCCTAGGGACAGATGCGGTCCTAGGCAAAGCTAAGGAAACCTGAATATATAACAGGCTTTGAATACTCAAATATCAATATTTGTTGCCTAATAATGAAACAATTAGACACTACAATGTCAGTAAATGTAATAATCGGGGAGTCTGTGGGTATATAAGATCTCCATACCAGTTTCGTGATTCCTCTGTGACCATAAAGCCATTATAAGATATTTTTATAAACTATAATAGACCTAATGTATAAATTCCTGCGTTTAGTACAAAAATATTTTGTGCTTGGTGAGGACACCTACTCTAAGCTTAGCCTATGGGAAAGATACCTAGAATGTTTTGCTGTTTGCCTGGCTCTGGCTGTGTGGTTGTTACAAAGTTTGAGCAAACATACAGTAATGCCTATGTATCCAGACCCGTGGAATCCAAATGCAGTTGTCATGTGCTATCTGTGTGATCTGGTCAAGACCCCTAGTCTCTTTGGTGGCCATTCCCTCATCTGCAAACTAGGCTAGAGATAGAACTATCTCATAAGGTAGAGCAAGACCCTGGCCTGAAACAACTGCTCAGTAAGTAGGTCTCTCTCTACACATAGCAGAGGTCTGACCAAGGCAGGAGAGGGCCTGCATCTTATTCTTTGGAGCAAGCATCATTTCAAGGGGTGGTTAGTATCTCAGAGAGAATGCTGAAGAACTCAAAATCTTCACCCTGAAGAACTGACTGAGGTAGGTACCACTTCAAAGGGTCTAGCAGGAGCCAGCAGATGAAAGGGACATTCTTGATTATTTACAGACACTCTGAGTATGTCCCTGGACATAAGCCTGTCTAGACCTTTGCTTGCCATGACAAAGTACCAGACATACACGCTTTAGGGAAGAATTATTCATCTTGGCTCACAGTTTCAGAGGTTTCCATCTATGCCTGACTGACTTCATTGCTATTGGCCCGAGGTGAAGCTGAGCATCATTGTGTGTGGTAGAGCAAAGCAGACGATCTAGTGACAGACAGGAAATGAAGTCAAAGCAAGGAGCCTCAGGAAAGATTTGCCTTCCAAAGACATGCATCCAGTGACTTACTACCTCCAACTGGGCCCCACGTCCTGATGTCTCCTTCAGCAAATGAGCCGGTGGGAGGCACTTCCTACTCAAACTATAATATTTCCCTCTCCTCAGAAACGTACAAGGATACTTTCTGGTCAGTTTCTGCAGAGTGCCTAGAGGGTGGATGTGAGAAATAGGGAAGTGAGCTGAATAAAGACAGCTAAGATGAACAGACATGCCGTTACTAAAACCAGACATTAACTTTGTGCCAGGGCAGGATTGTGGGGAGACAGTGCAGCATTTGGGAGAAACTTTTAAAACTTTAAAGCAACCCAGGGCAAGTCAAGGACACAGGCTTTTCGTCAAGGATGAAGAATGATTCCAAGAGAAGTGGAGAGGAGACAGCTCTTGAAAACAAGGGTAGGATGTTGGAAATTTTACCTAGGTTCATCCCATCTGTAAATTCACCCTCCCAGCATTGTTAGAGGATCATGTCCATGAAGGCCAGCACTCTGGAAACATGCTCCGCGATCACAGCTATTGTAATCTGCCTGGGTAGTTAGTAGCAATGGGAAACCATGAGGTTCTAAGAAACCCAATCCATTGATCTGTAGGTGAAATGGTCACTTCCCTTGGAAGCTTCTGGGGCTCAGAGAAGAAAATCCCACTCTCCCAGATGGAAACTAAAATAGAGTTCAGGTCTATAGAAGGAAGACAGGGAATGGCAATCCATCGTCTTCCAGAGGCGCTTGACATCAAAACTCTTGCCGACTGCTGAGATTTTGGGTGAAAACAGCCAGAAGAATGGGATGACTGAGGAAGAGGGAAATCGGGCTGGTAGTTACAAAACTCCCCTGTGTTCAGTGAGGTAGGGAGCCTCGAGAAGGCAAAGGATCCAAGATGGCTGCACAGTCCCAGAGGCAGCAAGATGACTGGGGCATGGCAGAAGGAGAACACCGAGGTATTCCTTCAGGATTCTTGCTCATCTTTCATGGGTCTTGGATGAGACAAAGTCTCTGTTATGTATCCTGGATGATGAATATGAACCTCAACATCATTCAGAGCTTAAAGTTCCCATGTTATGCTAAAATCTCCAGTCCCCGGAGACTTCTAAAGGATGGAGCCACATGCCTAGGAGAAAAAACTAACAGCTATGTATTCAAAATTTTACAGTCTGGAGTTACAATAGACACTGACAGATGGGTCTGGATTTACATAAAATGACACAGACACTGGTTTTCTGAGTATTTGTTGGTGAAATCAACAGCAACTAAAATGGATCCCTCACCCACTCACACACACACAAGCATTCCACACAGCAGAGGCTCCCAGCAGCAGCCGACAGAGAGATCAGAAACTGTTTCCAGGTCAGAAGTTCAACCCTCATTAGGTATGGTCCCTTTCCCTTCTAGTTCCTGCCCTGCTGGTATGACCTCAAGCGCTGGAGGATGATTAACCTTGAGTCCCTTAGAGAAACAGCTTTCAGTTTGACTCTCACACGAACCAAGCATCCTTTGAGCCTCAAATACCCAGAGTACTGCCTGTCTTTCCAGTTTGGCCTGAGCCCAGTAAATCCAAATAGCTTGGTTGATCTGTATTCAGAATTAGAGCCCCTGATTTTAAGGATATTGGCAGTCTGAAGAATGTCCAAAGATGTGTAAACTGGTTACTTGAAGCCCAGACTGTATCCTGCTGAGAAAGGGAGTCGTTGCACACATGCAGGGTTGCCATATAAAAGACACAATAAAACTCTGCTGCATTTTTGCACAGCCCCAGGGACACACCTGATGGGGTGGTGAGGGAATGAAGAAAAGACAAACACATGGGCATACAGAAGTCGGGATCAGGTAGAGTGAGTTTTCTATTGGAGAAACCACAGCATCCTGGAAGCTCAATATGTTTACTACATACAGAGTTATTGTATATAGGTAAACAAGGAGGTGAGGCATTATACACAAATAAACAAAGAGTCAGGGCTGTTCTACACAGCTGAACAAGGAGGCAGGTTTAGCTAATCTTAGTAGGAGCGGTCTGTAAGGGAGCAGTCTTCATGGCAGAAATATAGAGGGAAGGGGCTCTATGGTGAACATTGTTTATGCACAGTATCCACGTGAGAACCAGAGGAATACTTTGCCATTCCACTGAGCCTCACTCTGGGGCGAGGAAGGGACTTCACCACTTTCTCATGGGTCTGGAGCTATGGTCCGTGGTATGACTGAACCCATGTCAGTAACACACGTTCATTCGGGACTCAGGGCTTCCTACAAAACTCCTCTGGATATCCTCATGAAACTGTTCAAGTTAGAACCCAGATACACGAATTTTAAAAAGGTTGTTTGAGCTCAGTGCTGAAGCAGATTCTCAGTTGGTGTCTCTAATAAGCTGGTTGCATGGAAAAGTAATTACCTGGGCTCTTTATTGTTGCGGGGTTCAGAGAGAGATGCCTGCTGCTGTGGCTGCTGTCGGGGGGCTCCTCCTTGGATGGAGAATGGAACTTGGAGGTCTCAAGGTTTCTTTCTAGACCTTGTGTGATATAAGTTCACGTTCTGTAAGTAGAGCACGCAGAGAGTCGGGATTATAGTTTAATCAGAAAGGACTAATACAGACACGCACAACTGGGAGAAATCCAGAAGCTCCGGATGTCTGAGTCTGGGGTTTGCAGGCTGTTTTTCTTAAGTAAATATGAGTCTGAATAAAAGAAAAAAGAAGTGTGAGTCCCAGTTCAGACTTGGCTTCTGCTTTCATGTTTAAAAACCTCTTCCTGTTATAGAATGGCAGTTTAAACCCCAGTGGGACGGTGGCCCTCTATCACGGGAAGCTTTCATAACTGTCTTGGGTGTGTACTGTCCTTTTCCTGAGTACCTTTCTCACCCCTCATGCCTTGCTTAAATAAGTATTAAAATGGTTTCTTAAACCTGGCTCTAGAAAAATTCCCAGTAATCCACAAGGATGACCCCAGCTAAGACCCTAAGCAATAGAGGAGAGGGTGCCCGAACTGGCCTTGCCCTGTAGTCAGACTGATGAGTATCTTAAATATCACTGTAGAACCTTCATTCAACAACAGATGGAAACAGAGACAGAGACCCACATCGGAGCACTGAACTGAGCTCCCAAGGTCCAGTTGAAGAGTGGGAGGAATGAGAATATGAGCAAAGAGGTCAAGACCATGAAGGGTTCATCCACTGAAACAGTTTACCTGAGCTAACAGGAGCTCACCAACTCCAGCTGGACTGGGAAGGAACAAGCACAGGATCAAACTAGTCCCTTTGAATGTGGCTGACAGTTGATGGCTGGAGCAGACTGGGGGCCACTGGGATGTTTATCTACTGCATGTACTGGCTTTTTGGGATCCTATTCTCTTTGGATGTATACCTTGCTCAGCTTAGATATAGTAGGGAGAGCCTTGGACTTTCCACAAAGCAAAGTTACCCTCTCTTAGGAGTAGAGGGGGGTGGACTGGAAGGATGTGTGGAGGGATTGGAAGGAGGGGAGGGAGTGGGAATTTGGATTGGTATTTTAAAAAAAGAACTAATAAATAAAATTGTTTCTTAGTAAATTCCATATTTTGTTTAAAAAGAGAAACAATAATTCCAGTGGGCATCCGTAGCTACTTTCATTCCCTATATCCTCTTTCCCAACTTTAAGCTGATCACAAGAGCAGGGGGAGAGATGGGTGTAGAGACCTAACCCTTTCTGTATGTCAAATCCTTCATCTGATCCCATCCAAATCCATGGGGTAAGCATATGGACGCATCTCAGTGGCCATGTGAAAAGCCCTGCTTCTTAGTGTACCAAGTGTACATCCGTACATAGATGGATAACTGAACTTCCTGCCCCCCGCAATTGTCCATCCCAACCCTGGACAATTCACCTCTCTCCCAGCATAGTACCGGTTCAGCGCAGCTTCTTGTGGTACCTTCTTTTTCAATCTGTTTGTTCAGATGATTTGATTCTATCTGACGATTGTCAGTCACCGCTGACCACTGCCATCCTTCCTTAACACAACCTGCGAACCACGCATTAGCTCTGTCTTTGGGGAGATACGCCCCAGTTAAGAGCTCAAGAAAGAGAGGCTGGAGGGATGGTTCAGCTGTTAAGAGCGCTGACTGCTCTTCCAGTGGGACCTGGGTTCCTGTCCCAGCACCCATATGGCAGTTCAAAAGCTGTAACTGCAGGCCCAGGGGATCAAAGACCCTCTTTAAGCCTCCTCGGGCACCAAGCACACATGTGATGCATAGACATACATGTGGGCAAAACACTCGTCTACATAGAATAAAATAAAACGAAAAGAAAGAAACTAAGAAAAGAAGTGATATTAAGAGACCCTATTTTAGACTTCTTGGCCTTCATGTACAAACAGCAGAAGGAGGAGTAATTGTGCCAGAACTCAGCACCGCTGCGACTTGGACAGCGTCCCCCTTAATTTGTTCTTCTACTCATCCAACAAATTCAGACTGGCTTGCTGTTCTTGCTCTGACCTGCCTAGATTTCTTATTTTGAGCTTGATTCCTGTGGAACCAAACCTTGTTACCAGCTTGAAGTATAATTTCGAGCAAGCCACCTCTCCTTTCTGGCCATCAGCTTCCTTATCACTAAGCCTTCTCCTGCCCCATGGGCCATGTCAGGAAAGGCCATTCATTAAGGATACACTGGTTGCTGACAAAACAGGTACAAGGGTGCCAGGCTGCTTGCAAGCCAGGGAAAGGTCTGCACTAATCATCCCACAGTCTTAAAAAGCTTCCAGCATCTGTCAAGATCCAAGTGTAAGCTGGGCACTATAATTGGGCCCTTAGTATCTCCAGCAAGTTTTCTTGACACCTCCGCTGAACAGTGGATGGATTAGACATGGTGTCAAGCGGTGAGCCTGTTAATGTGCAAAGCAGAGAGGTGTCAAAGCTGGCAAAAAGCAAAGCCTCCAGCTCTTCTCCATCTCTATAAAAACAAGTGAATGTGGCTGCTCGGCTGTCACTGGGAATCAGGGACCAAGGCCAGCATGGCAATACTGCCAATGTATGGTCCTACTGTCTTCCTGGCTCCCTCCCAACTTGCCTCCCACCTGCCCCTGAAGCTTTAATTACCTCCCGGGCCCAAGAGGATGCCTGCTTGCTGATGGTAAGCCAGAGGAGGGAGGAGAGATGGCTCCCTTGGAAATACAGAAGCCCGTCAGCCTTCACAGTGACCATGGGGAACTGAGTGCCTGTCTCTAGTTATAAAGGCATCTTGGTGGGAAGATTTACCAGAGATATATTTATTCCATTAGAGCTACGCCTCCCTTCGGCCTCGTTATCCCCAGTACCAAATCGATCACTCTGCCATTGCATTCTGGGGGGATGTAGACATACTCCATCTGGGATGGAGCTGGATGTTTAGTAAGATACCCCTTCCATTGCTCTTCCCTGGCCTTGGAAATAGTTCCAGCTGTCTACTCACGTAGGGGGAACTGTGGGTGGTGATCTTTCCAGAACAGAGGAAAAGAACGGAGAGAATGAAGGAATATGTGAGTAGATTATATTAATAATAGAAACAATTGGATAAGTACACTGATGGTTATCAAAGATGATCTGGGGGTTTGAGAGATGGCGTAGAAATTAAGGGTACTTGTCCTTGCAAAGGACCCAGGTTTGATTCCCAGAACCCATGTGATGGCATACAACCATCCTGGGGATCCAATACCCTCTTATGTCTGCAGTGGGCACCAGGCACACATGAGACACAGACATACATGTAGGTAAAGCACTCACACACACACACACACAAATAAAATTTTAAAAAATATTTTTAAGGATGACTTGGGTGGACAAAATCCTCCTTTGAAAGTTCTGGTAATTAGTATCCAGAAAGGGACAAAAGAAAAGTTTCCAGATCAGGCCCACACTGTCACGGGATAGTCCAGGCTTGTTTAAAACTCTGCCTTCTGGTGCCTATGTTCTTGATCTGGCTCATGGCAGGAGTTCTGTACCTCTGCTTGGGAAAGTTTCTTGTCCTGCCTTCTGGTAGAACTTGCAGACTCTATGTCTTCAGTTTTCTGGATGTTTCCTAAGAAGATCCAGGCCAGCAATGCAGGGATCAGGGTGACGACTGAATGGAAAGAACAGTCCAGTTAGGGTGGTGCTGGGAGAGCTGGAGTGGAGCTCAGAGGTAGAGCTCCTCCCTACCGTAAGGAGGCCTCGGGTTTAATCCCTAACACGGCAACAGCAAAAGGTGGGATTAGGAAGTCTACTCCCAGCTCTCTGTGCCCTTCCATGGAGCTGGGCACAGCTCTGTGCCCTATTCTAGGCATATAAAGTAGACATTCTTGTTGTTGTGTAGATGTGTGTGTGTCAGGAGGTATGTGTGTATGCACATGTGTGCACAGGCATGAGGAAGAGGCCAGAGCCCACTGATCTCTCACTAGGGTGTGGGCTCACCAGTTAGGTGAGACTGAATGGCCCATAAGCCCCAAAGACAGCTGAGCTGTCTACCTCCCACTCTTCACTGCTGGGAATGCAAGCACACGCTACTCCATGCATTGCTTGAGTGCTGGAGTTCGAACCCGCTGATCTATCTCCATAGGCCAGGAAGGGGATAACTGTGTGTTCAGAAGATTGCAGCCTCTTACTTAACAGTCTCAGAAATCCCAGTGTTGGCCACGAGAATCTCATTGCCTTGGTCTTGTAAATCAGGATTTCTGGCATACACTGGACTTGGGGAGTCTTTATATTTTGACAACACCCCAAATGGGTCTCCTAGAGTGAGACCCTGTCTCAAAATAGATAAAGTAAAATTTAAGACACATATAAATTTTAAGATACATGTAACTGTGTTACCCAAACCATAAAAACATAAAAATAGCATTGTTTCACATTTTAAAAAAAATCTCTTTCATCTCTTATTCAATAGAAGACAACTGGATTCCACATCTGCATTTTGGCTTTTGTTATCTGTGCTTTTGGTTGAAACAGACGAAAAAGCACAGTTTCAGACAGCAGAGTCCAACCTAGAGTTGGGCAGCCAAGGTTCCCAGGATCCACAGTGGAGGAGGCACCTCTCTTTACAGTCATGCAGTAAAGGGCTCTCCCTTTTGTCTCACTTGAGTCTCTTAGTCCTATCACGTAGATATGTGATTGGAAAGCTACTGGTGCTTTACCAGCCTTGTCAGGTAGTGCCGGCCACTCTCTTTCAGTACCACACCAAGATGCAAAGTGTAGGGTTAGCGCTACTGTGGAGTCACAACTGTACCCTCCTCCTCCTCCTCCTCTTCTCCCCCTCCTCTCCCTCTCCTCCTCCTCTCCCTCTTCCTCCTCCTCTTCTTCTCCTTCTCCTCTTCTCCTCCTCCTCCCCTTCTTCTTCCTTCTTCTTATTTCTTCTTCTTCTTCTTCTTCTTCTTCTTCTTCTTCTTCTTCTTCTTCTTCTTCTTCTTCTTCTTCTTCTTCTTCTTCTTCTTCTTCCTCCTCCTCCTCCTCCTCCTCCTCCTCCTCCTCCTCCTCCTCCCCCCTCCTCCTCCTCCTCCTCCTCCTCCTCCTTCCTCCTCCTCCTCCTCCTCCTCCCTCACCTGCTTCTCCTTCTTCCTGTCCCGGAACTCACTCTGTAGACCAGGCTGGCCTCAAACTCCAAGATCCGCCAACTTCTGCCTCCCAAGTGCTAGGATCAAAGGCGTGTGCCACCACTATCTGGCCCAATACTTTTCATATCATTTATTTTTAAAATCTATTGGCTTGCTTACATATTGAATGAATCTTTTAGTCATGTTTATGAACCCAGTCAGGGAACCCTAGGATTCCCAGAAATCTACAAATCATATTTTAGCCACGGTTGACCTCCTTGCTTTGGGAACCACAAGGAGGTTAGAGCTAACATATAAGCCAATGAGAGGAATAAATGAATACCAGGGGATGAAGAATTGCCCTGTGGTCTGAGTTGGGTAAATCTTCAATACTGCACCAAGAAACCATCTTTGACCTGCAAGAGGGAGCAGAAAAAAGGCTTAGTCAGGAAATGATGGGCTTGGGCTTGCGTGTTTAGAGCCATTTGTCTGCTCAACTGATGTTTATTGAGATCCTCAGATCCTAGCCACGGGGATGACAGTGGGCATATGTGGTTTCTGTCTTCGTGGAACTTGCAGGCCAATGAAGAATTGGGTAATATAGAGATATAGATAGACTCCCTGTGACATGGAAGAATGAACCAGAGCACAGTCAGACCTGGAAGAATAGGGTTAAGGCAGTTGTCACATGGAAAAGACCATGGTAACCAGGGAAAGGGCGGGGGAGAGAAAGAGTAGTGGAGAGCAGTGGTAAATAGGAGCCACACTGAGATAATAGCCAGTGTCACTGTGGGAATATCAAAGATGATACCCAACTTCTCGTTGTTCCCTGATATGGGATACCCATGAGGAGAAATGGCTTGGGGAGGACATGATGATGTTTTAAATGTGAGGTGTTTGAAGGGGTGAATGTTGTGGGATCTTGATTCATTTGGCCAATGACGTTTGGGGTGACTAGCCCTGTGGGCGTGGTTTTCTCCAGACATCCATGGGTTTCACACTTTAGGGGACGACATGACAAGATATTAAACGTGAGTTGTTTGAAGGAGCAGGCCATGCCACTGGAGATATTCCGTGGGTCAATGTTATGTGGACCTGACTCTGAAGGTAGCAGATAGACTGGAGAATAAGATGGGAAGGTGCTCACAGGACCCGAGACATCAACATCTAGCCACCCATTTCTGCCACCCTCCCTGAACTACAGTGTGTTTAAAATCAGAGTTGGTACTTGATTGGGGGAGGGGGAGGGAAATGGCAGGCGGTGGCGGGGAGGAGGCAGAAATTTTTAATAAATAAATAAAATAAAATTTTTTTAAAAAAGGTAGTAATAAGCCTGAGCAATGGTCAGTTTTTAATTTAAAAAAAAAATCAGAGTTGGTATCGTCTCCCACCTTTAAAGATAGTTCTACATTTCCACTATTGATAAGCCAGTAACTCTCTGCCGTTAGAACTGATGGCCCGCAGTTCACCAAGGAGATCCCCTGCCACACCACCCCTGCTGCCATGGCCAGCTCTCCCTTTCTCTGCCCTCTGCACCTAGAGGATGCTGGCTGACTTCTCCACCCTGTCCTCCCTGCCTCAAATATCCATTCGTGTGTCACTATTCTGGCAGCATAAGGGCCTTGTTTGCTCGGAGGATTATTTCTCATTCTGCAAGATCTGGACGTGAATCTGCCCATTTCATTTTAGATTTTCTCTCAGCCACACATCATGAGATAATCAGACATCATCTTATCTTCTTGCTTCATTTTTGTCTCTTGTTTTATTTGGGTTTTGAGGCAGGCTTTCATGTAGTCTCGGTTAGCCTTGAACTCCCTCCATAGTCACGGTGACCTAGAACTCGTGATCCTCCTGCCCTCACCTCCCAAGTGCATATGTCACCATGTTCAGTCTACAGTCAGTCCTTGTAGAATTTAGGTGATGTTGCATGAAGTCTCAGAACAATGTACTGCAACCATTTACTCTCAGAACTTTCTCTTTTGACTCTGTGAAGCCACATACATGACAGCAGAAAACAGGTAGAATTATCTTTGCACCCCTGGGTTCTGGGGTGATTCTAGAATGAATGCTAAGTCCCCAACCAAATGGGTTCAATGAGAAAAGAAGAGAAACAAAGCCAGGGTTTGGAAAGTACCTCTGCCCAGCCAACCTACCTCTCCTTGGGGTCAATGAGAGTCTAAGCTTGGAGTCAGCCAGACCCCAGAGGATTGTGGGCATCATGAGACTTGAACGCACAGAGAAGGTAGTGACTCGACTCTAGGTGCCTTGTTTGCTCAGAGCAAAAGTCCAGCAGAGTCCAGTACCTCTGGTGGCCAATAAATGACAACAAAGAGCAAGATTACCTGTCTAGACAAGAGGCAGTGTGCCAAGCAGGGCTGGTAGCTGGGCTCTCTCCACACCTTGAATTGAATGTATCTTCCCCAAATTTCATGCACTGAAAACTTAATTCCCCAAAATTCATGTTGATGATATTTGAAACTGAGGCCTTGGTAGGTAATTGGGGTTAAGTGGTGTCATAAGGGTGGGGCCCCTATGATAGCATCAGTGGCTTTATAAGAAGACAACCTTGATGGCATGGGTGCAGGAGAGCTGGTGAGCTACATTCCAGGCTCAGATCCAGGGCTTTGAGTTAGCCCCACCCAACATCTTCCCCATCTATGAACTGCTGGAGCATGTGAAGGGGCTGGGCCTGCAAATCCATTGCTGCAGGATCTCCATGACTCAAGGTAACAGCAGGATACCTGAGAGTCTCTATGAGGGCCCAGTATTGATGGTGTAGTAGGAGCAAAAGGCCTTGGACCAAACTAATAACTCATTGCAATGAACATTTGCAAGTAAAGCTGTTTGGGCCAAAGGGTATAATGTGTGACACACTGTAACTTTCAGTGCCACTAGAACTAAGAAATATGTGATGGAGAGGCAGGAAGGATGGAGGCATTGAATGGTACATGCACAGTAGGCTGTGATGGAGAGGCAGGAGAGATGGGGGAGTTGAATGGTACACATGCAGTAGGCTGTGATGGAGAGGCAGGAGAGATGGAGGAGCTGAATGGTATATGTGCAGTAGGCTGTGATGGAGAGGCAGGAGAGATGGAGGAGCTGAATGGTACATGTGCAGTAGGCTGTGATGGAGAAACAGGAGAGATAGAGGAGCTGAATGGTACATGTGCAGTAGGCTGTGATGAAGAGGCAGGAGAGATGGAGGAGCTGAATGGTACATGCACAGCAGGCTGTGATGGAGAGGCAGGAAGGATGAGGAGCTGAATGGTACATGTGCAGTAGGCTGTGATGGAGAGGCAGGAAGGATGAGGAGCTGAATGGTACATGCACAGCAGGCTGTGATGGAGAGGCAGGAGAGATAGAGGAGCTGAATGGTACATGCACAGAGCAGGCTGTGATGGAGAGGCAGGAAGGATGAGGAGCTGAATGGTACATGCACAGCAGGCTTTGGCTGATAGAAGAGGAGCAGGTCACTTCTCAGAAGGGTTGGTGAGATGGTGTTTTGGGATTTTGCTCATTTGTTTGTTGATTGGTTAGTTTTTCTTCTTCTTTTCTAATTTTTATTTATTTTCTTTGTGGGGGGGTTACAAGGGTAGAGGGTGGTTATGTAAGGACTGGGAAATGAGTGGGATTGGGGTGCATGATATGAAATTTCCGAAGATCCAATAAAAAATTATGTGAAGACGATGACAAAGCAACCAGCTCAAGCCAGCTCTGCCCTACCATGTGCTTCCCTCTATCAGGTATGACAGAGCAACATGGTTCTCAGCAGATGTTAGCACCTTGACATTGGACTGCCTGGCTCCTAGAACTGTAAGAAACAGAGTCCTTTGCTTTGTGTCTAGATCACACTATGGTGTTCTATTGCAGCAACACCAAACAGACTAAGATCCTGGGCCTGTGGTTCGTAACAAGCCCTGAGCTCACTGAAGGAAAACAGCCTGCTCTGAATGGTTCTTCCTGGCTCTGGGGAGTACTGGGCCTTCTCCATCAAAATACCCAGCAGCCTTCAGCCAGAGGGGATCGTTGTGGCAGCAGCTGGCAATGCCTGAGCTCACAGATGGCCTTTGTTTTCCAAGGGGACAGTGAGGGAGCTGGTCTCTGTAGGGCAGGCAGTTCATATTGGGGACTATTGACAGACGGAGCTGAATAATCTAAACACACCGTTTTCATCCATTCAAACAAGAGGAGTAGCAAGCCAAAAACAAAGGCAGAAACTTGGGGGCATTAGACAGTCTAAGACAGCCATAGGTGGGCAGAAGTGAAGGCTGGGTCCTGCCTCTGTTTGTGAACCTTAGGCAGAGTGTGGCTGTGAAACCCTGCGAGTGAAGAATCAAATTTTCATCACATCCTGCTGTTACCTCTGGGAGCCAAGCCAGTGTAGATGGAGCTTGAACTCTGGGAAAGAGGCTTCCCACTACCAACATGCCCCACGATAGGCTGCTTGGGCCAAGGAGTGATCCTGCTACTCTGAAATACTATTCTCAGAGACCCTGAGCAGAAGGAAGCTCCCTGCACCTTCCCTTCTGTGCCTCCAGAAATCGGCAGCCAGTCCCATGTGTATCAGTGGTGGGAAGAAACAGAACAGGACAGCCTAGAGTCATTAGTCTCTTCTTACTTATCCTCTGTGCTGGGCTCCAGAAAAAAAAATAACTGAAAGTTTTCTCCTACTAGGTTCTCTGGGGATCCATTTCTTCTCTGCTCAGTCCTGGACAATCCTCCTGAGGTCTCAGAACACAGGAGAGAGGGTACTGGATAAAGCCAGCGTTTCTTACCAGGGGGAAGCAGAGGAAAGTGACTGTAATGGATATCCATTTAGAGTCTCTGCCTCTCTTAGCCTGGAAGTCCTCGGGTATAAAATGGATGTAATAATAGGTGCCTCGTGATAGTGGAAGTGTGCAAAAGATCATGCACAGACGTTCTAGATGGGTTCAAGGTCGTTGTTGCTACCACTGTTATCCGTCTCCTTCCTTCACTGGCCTCAGAAACCCCAATGCTTAACTAGCAAGGTAGGCAGGTATTAGATGCATGTCTGGGAGCTGGGAATGTAGCTCAATTGGTAGAGTGCTGGCCTCATATGCAGAGGCCTGGATTTGTTCCCAAGTGCTGTATAAACCCCCTGGGATAGCACTTGGGAGGTGGGAGCAGAGGATCAGAAGTTTAAGATCATCCTAGGCTACATTGTAAGTGTGAGGCCAGCCTGAGCTATCTGAGATCCTATCTCAAAATAAGCGAATCAATTTAATTTAATAAAATCTCTGCCTGCCCAGAGGTGGTGGCACACTCCTTTAATTGCAGCACTCAGTGGGCAGAGGCAGACAAACCTCTGAGTTTAAGGCCAGTCTGATCTAAAGAGTGAGATCAGAGACAGCCAGGGCTGCACATGGAAACCTCAAAACAAAACAACAAAAAGGAAACAAATAAACAAATAAAATTCTGCCTGTTTGGTGTCCTGGCATTGTGGGTCCCTCGTAATAACTGTGACGTCTAGGCAAGATAAGTTCTTCAGAGTGAACCTGTCAAAAGTCAAGGACTAAGAGCAGGGTCGCAGGATGTGGGGTGCTTGCTGGGCTCCTCCTTCAGGCCAGCACCTTCTGCCATCCCCTTTCTCTTGGGCTTTCCCTGCCGCTAGCTTCAGCTTTCACTCAGTCTACGAAATTCAGGCTGCCACGCGCAGACCAATGGTTAGTATACTTAAAGCATCCTGAACGTGAGCTGTTGTCAGGTTGTCCATTATTGCTTTTCTCGGAAGTTCACGTCTCTCATAACTAAGGATTCCGATCTGAGGTGACACTGTCCCGTGAAAACCCTGAATGAACTCTTCTGCCTTGGAAACTTTCCAGAGGCTATGAATTCATTCAACGTAATAAATACTTACAAATGATCTTCTGACCCGAGCATTAACAACAGAGAGAGGAAAAGCCCTGACCCAATGGGAAGGCCTGGAGTGTCTCCGTGTGTCTGTGTCAGGTAGCAGGATTGTGTGCTGGCAAAGGGGAACATGTGGAGGAGAGCTGATCCAGATCCCCGACCTAGGAGCCCAGATGGAATTATGACAGTTCCCTGGCAGCAGATTCTCAAAGGAATCAGAGCTCACAAGGAATGAGAGGTTCTAAAAGTAGAATTATAGTGATCAAAATCACATCTAATTCCAACCAAGTAAAAGGGTCATCTAAACAAATCAATATGGCTACCTGGGAAACTTCTGAAAAACCTTAGGTTTTCAAAATCAGCTGGGAAAATACATTTACACCAAATACTGGAAAAATGGCTGATATCTTTAGCATATAGTGAATGCAAATCAACAATAAAACCCCAAAGACACAATAAAAGAGCTAGAAGCGCATGACCGTTCACGCGAGAAGAAATAGCCCTGGCTTCCCAGGAGATGAACTACCTTCAATCTTATCAGTCAGAATTAAAACTCAAACAACTAAACAGCTATGTTTGTCTTATAAATAATAACAATTTTAACTTTGATTTGTTTTCACGAGTACCCAATGCTGGTAAGAGTGAAGCTGAATAGTCCCATTCAGAGACTGCAGAGGGGCATGGTACCCGGGGGAGTTGCTTCGTGGATCTCTCCTGAGGAACCGCTGCTAGTTCAGGAACACTGTTGTTGCTAGTGATGTTATTTGTACAAGCAAAATTAGAAAGAACCCAAAGGCAGCCTTGGAAAATAATGCTTATGATGCTTCCATGGCATTGTGGAAAGGAGCAGGAGACAAAACTGTACCCCTTCGCCTCTATGATGTTTAGGAAGCAGTAAGACTGGAAAGGAGCAGCATTGACGATGGTCTCTTAGGTGGTGGAGCAATGGATGCTTTGTGTAGTTCTTTTTGTGTCTCTGCTTGGTGATCGTATTTTTTGCAGTGAGTGCTCATTACTGCTTTGGGGAAATAAACTACTGATTAAAAACACCGGAGGAGTGATAAAGGCCCAAAAAGGACGCACAAAAATAACAGACTAGTCCAGCAGACAAGGCGTGCTGGCGGGGCTGGGGGTGGGGGATGTGTTATGCTCTGATCAGGGCTTGCTATAGCGTCAAGCAGGTCTGTGCCATCATCCACAACATGAGGAACTTACCTCGGGTTCTCCCCAGACGTGGGAACAGTGGCAGGGATGACTGCTGGATGGGTGCTGCCCAAGAAACATGCCCAGAGTTTAGCAGAAATCTAAGCACGGAAGGATACCACCATTGGCCATTGTGCTGGAAGATGAGAAAACTCTTGGACCTCAGACTTGGGTTCCAAACATCCCTAGGCAGCAGTAACCATCCCAATGGTCCTATTGCTTGCTAAAGTGTGGACCCTGGAACATCACTGACTTAAATGATGTTTGAGGTAATTGAGTTGCGATGGTGATTTGAATAAGCATGGAACGGGTGTTTGAACTTTTCCTTGAGTGTCTGTCTTCAGTCTTTCGGATGAAGCCAAAGATAAAGTCTTAATTTGATGTCCTGTGTCTAACTCCTCTTTAACCTTCCATTCTCTCTGTTCCTGACAAAGCAGGAGCCAACCTTAGCCAACCTCAGGACCTCAGCAGACAGCAGAACGAGGCTAGACTTTCAGAATGTACGTGATGTGTAGATTCACAAAGTCTACCAGGGAAGCAAAAGAAAAGAATGGCTGAAGGCTGGTGAACACTGAGCAAGGCCTAGGCTCTGGATATTTGGAACACAAAGATCAGGGAGGCAGGTGGCAGGCTGTGAGTCACCCACCTGGCTAAGGCCAGATCATGCCTGCTTGCCCTGCTTCAGCTAAGGCTCTGTCCCCGGCTCTAGCCTCTAAGCTTCTCCCCCAGATCAGCGCTTCGTCACCTCCCTCCAGATCGGTGCTTAGTTCCATCTTGTTCCTTCCTGTCATCATTATTTCGTGTTGGGTTTGTTGTTTATGGTTGTGTGGGCCTTTCCCCTGGCCACAGAGAGGGCATGAGAGTACGCTATCAGCATAACTAAAAATGGTTTTCGTTTGCCTCTGCAGTTCCCCATGCCTCAGCTTTTCCTAAAAAGCCAGCATCTTCTGCGTCCTTCCCTAGGGGCTTCCAATTCAAGCAGTTTTGTTCTCAGGTTTTTGCTTTTCCAATGTGAACTTGTCAGAGCCCCCCAGTGTAACCACATTAGTGTCTCCAGATGCTCTCTGATTGGGGTCATTTGTGCTTGTGTCGTCAGAATTTCCCCTAACAGTCTGTGGTCCGAGCTCATCCTTCAACTCAGCCCGGGCCGCTAACTAGCTGGGGACCTCATGGAAGCCACTCAACCATGCTGAGTAGCTGCAGCCCTGTCCTACTTAGCTCGGAGGCTTGCAGCAAGGACTGCATAAGCAGGTAGTCTCACACACACACACACACCACAATAAAATGTTATTCTGTTCTCGGGTTTTTTTTTTTCTTTTTTACTTTTCCCGTTCAAGGAGAATGCTCTTCAAATTGGGATGGCCAAAGCAGGAATCACCAGAAAGAAGCAGCTCAAAATAGGAGCAAAGGTAGCCAGCACTTTGCCCTTTAAAGAGTTCAACCCCTGGGTGCTTTAGAACCAGAGCTGGTCTGTGAGGCTGTGATGTAATTGTTGGGCTATATTTTATTTGGAACCTGAGTAGTTTCAATAGAAAGAAAGCAGGAGGGATGGTGAGGGATACTGTCACACGTAAGAAACTGGGAAGGGGGCTGGAGAGATGGCTCAGAGGTTAAAAGCAGTGTCTACCCTTCTGAAGGTATTTAAAAAGAGAGAGAAAAGAAAAGAAACTGGGAAGGTTAGAAAAGTCCCAAATGATGGCATCCACGCCTCTGCAGGCTTACTGGGATTCTGCCAGAGGCGTCATGAAGAAGAGGGCCTCTCTAGGCTCAACACAGCTTTCCTGTCCCTGGGACACGCAACAGGACCCTTGGGGAAAGCTCTCTCTAGCAGACCAGAGGCGTGTTTGATCCAGATTTGCTTCCATTGTTACAGGCGCTGTGGCCTTGGGGGATGTGACTTGCCATTTGGATCTGCACCATGAAAGTGACACCTCCCTCATAGGCTTGCTTTCAGAGTTTAGATGCGTGACACAAAATTCTTAGCGCGAGGTGTATACTCTAAAGATGATTGTTTGTCCTCGGCTCTGCCCACTGACCACATCCCTGGGACTGACTATTAAAGGCTACTTTCAAAATACCAAACACAAACTTACCACGTGATCCAGCAATTCTAGCTTCTTGGTATATATCCAAAGAATTGAAAACCAATATTTACTCACTCATGTTCATGGCATTTGTCACAAGAGCCAGAAGATGGAAGCAGCCCAAGTATCCATCCATGGTGAAGAGATAAACAGAATATGGTATATCCATACAATAGATTATGACTGAGCTTTAAACTCGGGGAGGATCCTGACACACACTACAACGTGGGTAAACCTGGAGGCTCACCAAAGGCAGAACGCTCTCCTCCATTTTACAGCGTTCCCTGAGCTGATTCTCTGAGTGTGTGAAGAGAGTGTGCAGGTCTCTCCACAGAGCAATGAGAAGAGTGAGATGAGAAACCCCCCACCCCAGAGAGGACATTTATTTCCTAGGACTAGGGTACCAAAGTGCCACAAACCAGGTGGCCAAGAACAATAAAAACGTACTGTCATAGTACTAAAGGCGTGGGAGTCTAGGATCAAGATATTTGCAGATGCTAGCTGGGCCTCCTGCCTCTGCTTTAGAAGACTGGGAAGACCCTGTTCCCTGTCTTACTCCTGGCTAATGGCAGTGGCCAGCAGGTCTTGACTTGTGAACGCATCCCTCCCATCTGTGCCTCCATCTCCACATCACATCTCTGGGTGTCTAGATCCAACTGTTTCTTTCCCTTGAAGGGCACTAGTATGGACATTATCATCATCATCATCATAATCTTCATCATCATCATGCCACTAGTTATTGGATTTGTTCCCACCTTGTCCCACTGTGTCCTCATCTTGACTTCTTTACATTCACAGCGACACTGTTCCAAATAAGGTCTCACTGACCAGGGCCATGGCAGAGGTAGAGGGTAGAGCTTGTATATTTTTTAACAGGACACAGCTCAGGCAGTGGAGCTTCCACACGTGAAGACAATGTAGTAAAGAAGACCGCAAGACTTTGCAGCCAGATGGAGTTGGACTTTTAACCTCTCCAGAACCTACAGCTGATAGATGGGGTAACTGAGACCAGGCAGAAAGCATGCAAAACTAACAGACACATAGGAGGCAACCAGAAAGTAGAAGCTAATATTGTTATCACTGTGGTGATGATTGTTTGTTAGCTGGATGCTAAGGCACAAGAAAGCGGTGTGCCTAGGAGACCTATGAGCCAAATCCTTCGGGTGAGATCATGCCAGGTTGTGGGAAACGGGATCTAGTTTAATGGGAGAGATGATGGGGTAAGCTTAGTGGGAAAGATGCAGATGTTTCTGACAGTAGAACCAGCTGAGGAGGAAATTCCAGAGAGCAGGAGCCACACAAACAAGGTGAGCCTCGGCAGCAAGAAAGAATAGTGCAGCGTGGAGTGGAGCTGCTCTTTGCTCCATTTGGCTGGAACTCTGGGAAATGAATAAAAAGTAATGGTGATTGAGGTCATAAAGGAATGTTTGGACCACAGAGCACAAGGAGTTTGCATTTAATTCATAGGCAGTGGGGGAGCCAATGAATGCTTTTGTGAAGGCATGATGCAATTAACCCCGAGCTGTAGGAAATTAATCTGACCACGGTGTGCAGGATCGGAGAGCTCTGCAGACTCCAGAACAGGGTGTGATGAAGGCCCAGGTCCGAGAAGGCTCACTGAGGTGAGAACTCTCCTGGTCGAAGACTAGGGGTGGGTTGTAGAAAATGTGTGACTGAACTGGTCACCCTGGGTGCTCTGTGCACCCTCTTTGGTCTGGGTATCATAGATGGAAGAGAGCAGGGCATGCTGGGATTCAATACCCCTCTCCCCCAGACTCAGGAGAGAAAACTTCACTCGTGAGATGCTCTCACAGGATGGCCTGGGACATGGTGGGGGTGTTCTGCTCCCTTCCTCTGCCTCTCTGGGAGACAGGAATATTCCAGATCCCTAGGCTTTGGGGAAATAAATGAAAGTTAGAGCCGGTCAGGCTGCTCAGCAGTCTTGATTGTTCTGTATTAACTTTCACCTCCATCTTCCTTTAGAATTCTGTGAATATTTATGAGCGAGATCTTCCTTAATGAGGAGGGGAGGCAAAACATTAATGAGCTTTCTTTCCTAGTTGGGCTTGAGCTGTCTTCCCACCCTCCCCCCTTAATTCAGACTTCTAATTTGAATTCCAGCTATGCTTTTTCTTTCCTGGTTCCTCTTCCTCAAGGGTGAGAAGGGCCGCTGGGACTTTTCAGTGCCACATCCAGGGAGAATCAAGCTCACAGTGCAGAAGCTGAGGCAGTCGACATTCATGGCTCAGAAGGCCCTGTTCATGTGTGGGTGCGTGTGTGCGTGCGTGTGAAGTAAGGCCCAGCTGAGCTCAAGCGTGAAGGAACTTTGGCTCTGTGAGAAGCTTGAGAGAAGCCCGGCCCTCACTGGTTTTTAACTAAGAGAGAAGTGTTGTATATGTTTTAGGCATCCTCTGGGTCCTATGCCTTTTAGGTTCACCTCCAGGAATTCCCTAGAACAGGACAGAATCCTAGGTTTGTACTCTTGTTAGTGTGAACTGAGCTGTGTCTCCTCCAAGGGACAAGTGCCAACTTGACCCTCTGGACCTGTGGAGAAGGTAGAGAGCCTTGTAGAGGCTAGAGCCAAGCTTCACGTAAGGACAGGCAACAGAGGGAACAACAGGACATAAACCATTGTGTCCAATGGCCCATTGGGATGCTTGGAGACTCAACAGTCCTCTCATACATGCTTCCCCGTAAGGATGCAGAATCGCCAAGAAACATGACAATTGCAAAGTTGATAAATCAGTAAGAAAAAAACCAAGCAAGCCCCCAGAATGGTAGAAATCTGTCCCCTTCCTGGCAAACCACAAGTTCTCAGTTGCATCTTCCAAGCCGACCACAGACATGAAGGACCTTGCAGCCTTCATCCCAGCCGCTCTTGGCCTCTCTCTCTCTCTCTCTCTCTCTCTCTCTCTGTCTCTGTCTCTCTCTCCCTCTCCCTCTCTCTCTCTCTGTCTCTGATCAAGCACTGATCATGCTGCAGTTGAGTGCACTTTAGGTCGAAGCCAGTAGAAATTTGTTCTCAAGGACTCCCGCTGGGAAGGAGATGCATAACTAGGCCTCGAGTGGATAGGTCCACTTCCATACTCCTAGCCCTGATTCTCTCCCCCTATCCATGGACCACCTTCACCCCAGGTGGGAGAGAAGGAAAGCAGCCATTCACTGCCTTGTTTGCATAAACTCCTTTTCCCAGAACCTACTAACCCAAGGAAGAGGCCCATGAAGCCCCGCCCTGGACCCTGGCTGGTGAGACAGTCATCTCCTAATAATGTGTGTATGTGTGCATGCATCTGTGTCTGTGTGTGCACACATATATGTGTGCACACACCTGCAAGAACAGCTCACACCTGGCTGAACAGGCAGCCTCAATCTGCTTAGCAGATGCTAGAGCACTAGCGACAATGAAGAAAACTAACAAGGGGCTCGGCGGTATAAAAACCAAACTAACCACAGCTCTTTCTGGGAGTGCTCCGCTATTTATGTTTGGTCGTATATCCACAGCAGCTGCTTCTCATGTCCCTGACAGGCTGGGTAATTTCTGTTGTAGACTCGACTCAATCACATCATTAAGTTCTGTATTCGTGTACCCAGCTTCCTCTCGCTGAGTGACCTGCTCCCAACTTTTTCCACAGATGTTAGTTTTATTAGACACGGAAGCATGATGTTCTTTTGTTAAAAAAATATATATATTAATGGGGAAAAAATCAAAAATAAAAGACAGTTGGGTGGAAACTACAGAGTGGTCACCCACAGTCAGTCACTGTCAACATCATTGGGTTATTTTCTTCTTCAGTCATTTTCCTTTGTGGGACTTAATTAGCTCAGTCCCTACACTAAAGCATTTGGGTCAGTACCAAGCTTGTGCTACAATGGACAAGGCTGTGGTGAACGCTTCCATGCTTTTACTTCTGAATGACACTTGGGTAAAATTATTGGGTCATTTTAGTCTTGGGCAATTTCAGACCTCTTAATGAATATTGCCGAATGCCTTTCCCAAGGAGCTATGCCAATTGGCATTGAGTGAGGATGCCCATTTCCCTGCCTCTTACCAGAGCTATTCATATTCTCGTTCTTTCCTCCCCCTCCTCTTTCATGCCTATTTTAGATAATTTGATGGGCTGAAATGACAGTTGCTGCATTTTATTTTCAGCACATGTGGAGGTTAGCTATGTTTCAGTGTGTTTATTGATTAGTTGTAAAGTTCGCGGCGTTCAGGTCACTTGCTGGTGAAGGCGTGTGTGTGTGCGTAGCTTGGTTTGTCTGTGTGCAACTATGCCAACATCTGTCAGGGATTCCGGCTGCTGTGGACGAGTCTGTGGCGTGTAAATAGGGAAGGACGCAGGCGGCATGGTCCTTCAGGCTCCACGGTTCCACGTCAGTAGCTATATAGCTGGTGCAAATTGTTTCCGCTTGTGTTCAGATCTCTGCTTTCTCGCCTGTGCATCATACCTAGGACACAGAATTATAGAAAACACATCTTTAATCCCAGGTTTAGGAGTCAGAAAGACAGTTCTCGGTGCAAGGCCCCATGCTGGGAGAGGGATGCTCAACTGGTATTATTCACACAATGGGGATCCCCACAGCCGACCCCATCTTCCCCCCAGATTACTCTCCGGGATCCTCGGTAGCTGCTGGTGGGAGACAAGGGGCAGGATAAGGAGAAAAGTTTGTTGCAGGGTGGGGGCACATCTAAGACAAACCAGAAATTCCTTCCAAACTTCTATTCTTGTCCTCTCTGAGGAGTGGTACTTGAGGGCTACTGTGTGTTGATGGAAGCCAGGGCTACACAATGAAGCGGTAAGCTCAGATTTTATTCAAGACAGTTGAAACAGGAGGAAGAGAGGTTCAGGACTGAGACAGGCTCCATTTGAATACAGCAAAGATAACCGAGAATTTATAGCCTGGGGGAACGGGACTTGGTAGATAAAAACTTATGAAGAGGAAGTCTCTGGAGCAAGATGGAGTCTGACGAAGCCAGGCTGTAGGGATTCTTGCTGGAGGTAGGCCAGGGTGATCCGGAAGATGAGGAACTGATTGGACAGTGAGGGTACCTGACACTAATTTACTGGGACTTTTAGTAGAATTGGGCCATTCAGAGACAGACATAGATACTTAAAACTGGAGACCTAGCTGAGCAGGTGAGTCAGAGGAATCCCACTGGTGTGGTTTGAATGCGAACTCTCCCCACAGGTTCGTGTGTCTGAACACTTGGTTTCCTACAGTGACACTATCTTAGAAAGCTGTGGAACCACTGGGGGTGGATCTGTGCCGGAGGAAGTGGGTCACTAAGGGTCAGACTTTGAGGTTTCGATCCTGCTCTGATTTCCTCTCCCATCTCTGCTTCCTGTTCCCATGAAATGTGAGGTCATGAATCCCAGCAATATGGCTTCTGCCACTGTGGAGACATCTGCCATTCTAATGGACTGTCCCCTTTCATGTAACAGACTGTGGTCCTCTCCAACTGCAAGCCAAATAAATCTTTCTCACTTCAAATTGTTTCCTCGGAGTATTTGGTGATGGTGCTGAGAAAAGTAGCCAATACACTGAGTAAAGTTTGGTCAAGGAAAGCTTGTCATGTGGAGAGTCGTGACCGATGGAGCCCAAGAGAGAGGCAAAAGGAAGGGGAGAGGGGAAGAGGGAGCAGAAAGGGGAACAATATGGATGTGAACTTCCAAGGAGGTCAGCTGACTGGTCCTGTCAGAGCTGGAGGTGCTGCACAGAGGGGAGGGCACAGTGTCTACATGTACCCACTGACACAGCCACACTTCCAAAGGTGGTAGTCCATTCTCTGTTATTTCTCCCTTGGCCTTTCTGCCTCAGCTAGCACATTGAGAGAGCTACCTGTTCCTCACTGGTGCTAAACTGGTGAAATGTCTCCTGGCCATGCTTTTGTGTTCCAATCACAAAGCTATCCCAGGAGTTGAGGTGCAAATATTGCTGGACATAATGGTATAGCTTGATAAAGATGTTCATGCTTGGGGCCTCCCTCATATGGCCCAACAGACACACCCTGGGGTCTAAGACAAAGAACACGAGCAAGCGTGTGTCCTGAACAGCAAAGCCGAAGACTGTGAAGATGTTCCAACATCAAGAAAGTTGGTCACCATCTTGGCTGCAGAGCTTGCCCCCACATTCATCCCCACCAGTAGGGCCCTGGATGAAACACAAGCCTCAATATCAGCATCGCTTCTCTGACAGTAACTCCAAGCTCATAAGTATAGCAGATCTTTAGCCAGCAATTGGGGTTTCTGTAGTAATGAAGTCTCCGCTTGGAGCATTTGTTAAAACCAGATTCATCTGAGTGATAAGAAAATAAGAGGATGACAGGGGCAGCGCGATTACTTGTCTCCCTGCTAATCCTTGGTGCAGCATGTGTTCAGCAAGCACCTGCTGTTTGCAGAGCTCCTGCTGGGTTGCATCCGCCCAGTTCTGCTCAGGTCTCCGCACCAGGTCATGTGCATCACACCGGATGCACAGTTTGTTTGGGTTTTGTTTGTTTTGTTTGTTGTTCTGAGTTTTTCTTTTTTGTTTTGCTTTGTTTTGTTTTTGTCTTCTTACCAATGCATTGGGTTGTTATCTGTTTCTTTTCTTTTTTTTTTATTGATTTTTATTGAGCTCTACATTTTTCTCTGCTCCTCTCCTTGCCTCTCCCCTCCCCTTCAACCCTCTCCCAAGGTCTCCATGCTCCCAATTTACACAGGAGATCTTGTCTTTCTCTACTTCCCATGTAGATTAGATCCATGTATGTCTCTCTTAGGGTCCCCATTGTTGTCTAGGTTCTCTGGGATTGTGATTTGTAGGCTGGTTTTCTGTTTAAGTCACCGGAGTCTGATAGGTGTTCTCCCCCATCAGAAATGTTGGCTTCTGACTCTTGCTAGGTTTTGAGAATGACTGGGGCTCTCCCTGTAATTCCACTGGAATTCATTCCCCACGTCCCCTCCCCACTGTCCCCCGTGTGCTCTTCTCCACACAATGACTGGATTCTCAGAAGCCTGCAGTTTCTTGACTCAAATGGGGCATCAGGTCCCACACTCACTTTAGACCTGGATGAGCTTCCCGCCTCTACTGTGCTTTCCCAGGCTGCCCCAGCAAACTGTGGGCCTCCTCCCCCTCCAGATCCACTGCAGCTCATTGCTGCATTTATTGTGAAACTTCCCCCGACCACATGGTAATGCATCTGTTTACACGGTAATCTGCACTGTTCTATACTAAGCCCCAGGTCTTACTGCTTTTCATCCTTTGGGGCCCTGTGTCTGTGTAATCTGTATATATTACAGATATAAATATCCTCCCATGTCTGATGGCGTCGTGTCTATCTGTTCCACTACTTACTTTTGTTCCTGGAGACCTACACAAGGTCACTCATAACTGCTTTTCCTTTAGTGAGTGACAGGCACTTCCAGAACCTCACAGAAAAGCTCCGAAAAAGCACTTGCATGTCATGTGTTGAGGGAGCTAGGGCCCCTCAACCAAGGCATGCTTGCATATGAAGTACTTAGATAGCACATGCCTGATCAAGAACGGATGCTCATTGAATGGATACCTTGATAAAGTCAAGGCAGCTGAATGCCCGAGCCTCAGTTTCCTGGCCTAAGTATTGAAGAAGGAATTTGGCCACCACATGATTCCATGAGTGAGGTCTGCATGTGAGGTCTACTGCTCACATGTTATATGGTCAGTGCCAGTTTAACCCACTCAAGACCGTTGACCCTGATAGTGAGCCAGTATCCGATGCCCAGGCAGAGCTCTAATACAGGCATGAGCAACGTGGACCCGTTGGCTCCACAGTGCCTAAGCAAACCTGGGACGGCACGAGCCTCGGGCAGTTCTCAGCTGCAGTCGCGTCTGCTGACCCGGATGTTCTGGAGTTCTTCCACACGAGCTGTGCTGTGCACAGGGTCAGAAGGCTCTGTCTTAGAACACCAGACGGGCCCATACACGGGAGGGGCAACTCCAAGCTCACAAGCCAATGCTCAGCCTCTTCGTTGCCATGGCTCCTTGCTGACTCCTCATGTATTTTTTAGGAATGCGTAATTTCCTAAAGGGAAATTAAATTGGATTGTGCATTAATTTAAGCGACTGGAGGCCAATGTCCCTCCTCATCAGAACTATTGGCTTCTGATCCTTGCAAGGATCTAAGAGTGACCCAGGGCTTTTGGAAGCCCACCGTGACCCCTTCCCCACAGCCCCACCCCAGTGACCCCTGTGAGTTCCTCCTCACATATAACTGGATTTTCAGAAGCCTGTAGTTTCTCTGCTTAAAAAGAATGTCCAGGCCCTAAACACAGATAACCCTCCCTGTCTCTACTGGCTTCTGGTGGCAGCTTGTACCTTAGTGGGATAAAGGGCAGAAGAGGCTGGGAAGATATCCTTCTGGACACCCCAAGAGTTTAGCAAACAAAGCATAAACGCTGGAACTTTAGGTATGTGTGCATCAGGGCCTGTGTGAGCTGCTGCTCCCCTCCATGCCCAGCTGCCAGGGGCTATGCAGCAAGGACTTGGGCTCACTGTTCTTGTGAAGCAGGGCCTGGCTTAAGGCCTTTTTCTTCTGTTGATAAACAAGGCGACTCTGTGGAGTTCTGATTTCACCATCTGTGAACTGGGATCATAGACGAGAAGATCCTCCTTCACTAGGTCCTCGTGTCAGTTCAAATCTGAAGTTCCTTCGGAGGCGATGCTTAGCAGTGTTCTGCATGAATTAACGCTCACAAAATGTCCGCGGCCCTTATTTTCATTGTTGTCTACTTTGTGGAAAGGACTTTGCCCTGTACCTATGCCTTCTTACTGCTCCATGTTTGGTGGTGGTGGGTGCCCAGAGGTACCGCCACACCCATACTCTGTGTTTCCCGTAACCCTGAACGCGTAGTGTAGTACACAGAGGTCACACCACAAAGGAGAAAGTCCACTGAGTGGAGGATCCTCGGGGTGTGAGAGACAGTTCCGGTAGCATCCCCCACAGAGCCAGGGAGCTGGCTATGGCTGGGTCTCCCCTCCTTGCAGTCATTCTGATGCAAAGTTGCGAAGACCCTTTTCTCCACCACCAAGGCCGTTTAGCACTGAGCACTGAGCAGGGCCACCCAGCCCATCCCAGCTTCGCCCAGTGGTCTTCACTCTAACCCGTGATACAGTGGCAATGATGGAGCTTAAAGCTCTGGAGAGTCTTTCCCTGCTGCTGCTTGATCTGAGACAGGGTCTCGGAACTCTGTAGCTCTGGCCTGGAACTTAGCACACAGTCTAATCCTCCTGCCTCTGCCTCTGCCTCCTGTGTGCTAGGATTACGGCGAGAGCTCTCACCTGTTCTTGCCCTCTGCGCCATTTCGGATCTTCAGAACACTTCTGTGTAGGGCTCGGGAAGCAGGCAGGTGGGGAGGAAGGCAAAGGCATGTCTGCGCCTGAGTTCTGGGTCTCAAGATCTCAAAGAAAAATGCTAATGTCACTCACCTAGTTCCGGTGAGTACCATTCTGCAAGGGAAGTTTAAAATAGAACTCTAGTCATACCTAATGGAACCAATAGATTTTTAAATATAATTAAGCTTCAGCCTTACGCAGCCGAGTCTGGCTGGAGGTGCTAATGGAAGCTGGTGAGCCTAAAAGAACATTTGACTCTGGAATTCAGTGTGTGACACGGGGGCCCAGCAAGCCATACTCAAACCTTGCGTGAGGACTGGCCCTCCCACCTTTCCTCTCTCGTTCATTGACCAATCAGACCCACAGAACCCAGAGCTCAGGGGTGGAAGGAATGGATATTTCAGATAATCTATGACAGGCATTGTCAGGATTTCCTAGGTTTGAGTAGCCAGCAAGCAGTAAAAATATATCGACTTTCATATTGACGTATTTGTGGTTCTGTGTAAATTTCTTAGCCTTTCCTACCTCGTTTGAGCCTCACCGGCATCAGCTGGGCAGTGTGTGCTGAACATCTAGCCCCCGAGCAGGCACATTTCCCCCCTTATAGGCATGAGTCATCCTTTTCCTGTAGCTAGATGATGCGGGAATTGCCTGACCTAATGATCAGACACAGAGCGCAAGGTGCAGCGGGAGGTGACCTGCTGATACCTCCCACATAGCCCGCATAGTGACAAACAAGACCTTCTCGTTTCCACGGCCCCATCCCTGTCTCCCTCACTCATGGATCATACAGATGCAATCTGATAAAAGGAAATATTGACCTCAGTGACGGAAAGGTGTCACACCAGCTGGTGCGTGTCGGCCTGCCTGAGGCCCTGTAGCTGGAGAGGGTGACAGGCAGAGGCCAGAGGGAGCTTACATCCTGAGACCAATTATTTCAGCCCTTCGTTATTGGCTCGTTGGCTCTTCCAGCTGCCACAGACCCTTACAACGAGGCCACCAATTTGTTGGACCCCAAGGAGAGTTCCTGCTCTCTGCATGCACATACACAGGCAAACAACCACAGACCAACTGTGGAAGAGATAAGACCATCAAGGTTTGCACTTATTTTAAGCCGCCTTTTCTGTTATTAAAGCCTTCAGCCGACAGCTCTTTGGGCTCTCGGGGGCTTGCCTGCATCCCTGTTCTCCACAGAATTGCCTAGAAGAAACGCTGGGTTTTCTTTCGCTCCAGGGCCAGACAGAAGCATTTTCCACCTCCCTAAGTTCAGTAATTGGCTATGGATTCTCACTGAGAAGAGAAGGGATAGTTCTCAGACACCTGCTGTTTCTATAGTTGGGGTGGGAGCTTGGGGGGAAATCCAGGACCAGTGAGCCTACACCCAGTGTAACCTTTTAGGTGCAGTCGCTGGGCACACAAATGGGCAGAGCAGCTGAGCACACTTCTTCCTCAGCTCCACAGGTCCTAGGGTAACCAGAGGTCTGTCCTTCCAAGGCGGTGTCCTGCATAAGGGACCCACCCTCTTCCATGAGCAAAAGGCCTATTCAATAGGTCTAGGAACTAGGAACTAGAACAGACTAAGTAGTCAAGAAGTCCAGAACCTAACCTGGCTTTAGACCAGAAGAGAAATAAAAGCCATAAGGAACGCACGATACAACTACTCCCCCGGCTTATTCCAAATGGAGCTACAAATAGATTCGGAAAGCCTTCACATGCTGACCTCCATCCTCTCCCACTTCCCGGTCATGGGCAAACAATAGCTGCAGCAGGTCATCCATCTTTGACCTCATAATATCCTGTCTGCCCCGGGTGATGATGGACCAGGAAACTGCTTCTTGCTTGAAATTTCCTGCACTGTTTTTGGAGACCAGAAGGGAACTAAAAAACCATTCGCCTGGCTCAGTTGGTAAATGGAAGGAGTTCTAGAGTAGGCTGGGAGAAGGGAAGAGCCGTCAAGGTTGCCTGTGTTGTCTTGTAGCTGGTGCACCTTCCCTGGTGCAGAGCCTCAGGGCGTGCTGGAGAGCCTACGCCTTCGTCAGTTTTCAGTCTCTGGTACTGGTGCTCAGTCCAGTGCCTGACACACACCATTGATCACACAAAGACCATTGATTAATGCCATTTTACCCCAGTAAAATGAATGGGTCTGCGTATGTGCATGGGTATACAGACACACACACACACACACACACTGGAAATACGACATAATTTTTTCAGTTTTAAGAAATTTTTTGTTGTTGTTGTAGAAGTAGCACTGCTAAAAATGGAGTGTTGGACTCTGTAGGTCTTTTGGGCTCTACAAAGCACAGGTACCTCCGTTGATCTTTGTCACCTGCCCAGAACAACACCGCTGGCCTCCACACACTCCTGAAGCAGTAGTCCAGCCTTTTGCCCCGCTCAGCACTTCCATCAATCTTGTCTTGTCCAGAGCCCACTGACAAGCTTTCAAGGTTCTTCTTAGGGCTCATCCTTCTTCCTTATTCTTTGGAGCCTGTGAAGAGTGACAGGCCATCGGCCCTGGTCTGCTCAGGGCTTGCAGGTGACCCAGATTGGAGGTAGAAATGTTGTTAGTCGGGACACCTTTATCCCTATTGCTCCGATGCTTGAGAGTAATTCAACTTGATGCCAAAATCAGTGCACAGAACGAAGGCATCTCTAGCAGAAGTCACCTGAGCCTCCAAGTCCCTGGATGACTGAAGACTCTAGAACAGAGGTATACATGTCGGTGTGGACAGTTCTGCCTGTCTTATTAGCAGCAGTCTCCAGTATCTCTCACTAACTTTGTTCATCAGTGTTTCCAGATTGAGCCAAGATGGTAAGCTCTGAGGAAAGAGAAAAGAAAGAGTGTGTGTGCACATTCCATGTTTATTCTGAACCCTGGAACATTTGTGGTTGTCCTTAGCAGGCCCCCTGTTCCAGCATTCATCACAGGAAGCAGGCCACACTAGAAATTCACCTGATCCTTTATCCTTGTATTTATTTATTTGTCACCAGAGCTCGAGACAGGAACTGAACTCTCTTTGTGGAATGGAAAACATTTGACCAAGAGCCCTAAGTTTTGGGAGTGACTTAAGCTCTTCCACTAATTCATCTCAATAGAAAAACCAAGTACAGAGGTGCTGAGGAAATTCAGAGTGATAGAATGATCAATAAATGAATCTGAAAAGGTTTCCTGAGATAAGATTCTTTTTACAACCTGAAAGGAGGAAAGAGACATGCCCTTTATTGACTTCTACATGCTAAGCTTTGTACAAGGACATGTATGTTCCTCTGCATACTGTTTCTAGATCCTTTAACCCAAAGTATACTGATTTCCTTATAAGGTACATTTAACTAACATGCATACACATCCATTGAACTAATTTCAATTATTGTGCTGTTTAAATTCTAAAATTTCTGTTTGAAATTGTTTCCCAAAATTGCTAAGTCACTTTTAGCATTCCCAGCAAGTTTTTCAAGCTTTTATTTATTTGATTGTAAGCATAGTCTTCCAAGTTTGCCCATATTTCAATTATTCGTGGGTCCCTTTATTATAACTTCATCTGACTCTCACTTGTGGTGCCTTTGTCCTGTGTATACATAGATATATGTGTTCTGTGCTAGTGAGTGTGTTTGGAAACTGTTGGAACGAATCATCAGTAGTGAAATAGATGTTCTTTCTCTAGAAAGTCTTTGGTTTTCTGCTTGCAGACATGTGAGAGGGCTAACAGTCCAGGACTCCTTTAATCCAACTCAAAGCTCTAAGTCCAGCAAGGGAGATTTGCTTTCGACTTCAGACCTGCAAATGAAGGCTTTTAGTATTCCACCTTTGCCTGGCTGGAGAGGATGCATTCAGGCTGCTAACCCTGAGCAGGAAAGGGGAATCCGCAAAATTTCACTTTTCTTTTTTTTTGTCCCTATTACTTCTGAACTAATTGTGTTACTAAAAGGCAAGAGTGATGCTAAGTCCTGGGTTTATCCACCTTCCCTCTTCTTCAGAGAATATGACCCACTAGTTTCTATTGCTTTGCTCCCTCTGTTGGTTTTACTCTCTGTGTATTTCCTTCAGATTTTAAAATTATCTTTGGCAGATGAGTTTACTCAAAAGAATTTACTGATGCCCTTTTTTTCATTTTTCTTTCAACTATCTGAGGTGAGGACATAGTATTGTTTCCCTTTCACATATGAGAGAGTTAAAGTGAAAATTTTACCCAAGCCAAATTGTCCCCAAGGAGAAGACCTGAGTTGAGTCAAGGTTATTCTAAATCCAAATCCCATAATTTTCTCATTACACTATTCGTGGGCATGGAAAAGAGTAGGGTACTATTTACCATAGAAGTGTCTACAAAGAGGCAGATAAGAGAGTTGGACCAGGAGAGCCACTGGCAGGGGTGTCCTGTGAGCAGATCTTCCCATGGAAGTGAAGCAGAAAGTAGACCCCTGTTCTGGGATGGAGGGTCTCTGGAATGACCTGTGACAGTCCTCAGTTGACTCTGTTCTTACATCCCGTCTGGATCTGAGGAGCATCCCGGAAGGTGGAAGCCCATGTCAGCCAGTGCTTCCACAAAGCAAAGGCGATAGACAGTTGGGGAGATAACTAGATAGCTACCGAGTAGAAGGACATCAAAGGAAGGCCAGACTGAAGATCTGGGGCTCAGCCTGATAGCTGCCACTCATTCCTCTCTCCTTCAGGTTCTGTTGTCCTGTCCTATTGTTGCTACCATAGAGTGACCCAGCGGCCTCTTCAGAACACCTTGGTCCCAGACTTCCCCAGAGTTTATGAAAATATAAATGCATTCTGCAGTTATGTTTCCTTCCACAAGCCAGTTGCTGCCTTTTACTGAGCAGCAGGTGAATTCTCTACAGGCACTTCCTCTAAGCCAAGCCAAGGGCAGCATCTTGTTCTCCACAACCCTGCTCTCCCTTCCACATCTCTCCTCTCCTCTCCACAGCCCTACCATCCTCAGTACATCCCTGCCTCCCCGACTCCTGCAGTCACCTCAACACCCCTTACCCTCTTCTCCACCTACCTGGCCTCCTCCCCACCTCCGTCCCTAATCTACTTTCCACACCGCTACCTCCATGTCCGCAGCCCTCTTTCCTCCCAACCTTCCTCTCCAGCTCCCTGCCCTCATCTGTTTCTTCATTCCCACATCGCTACCCCTGTTTTTCAAGGAAAGTGTTAATAGTTTAAGGTCTCTGTTGAGCCAAGCTCCTTAAAAGGAATTGATTTATGTCCTTTGAGGACTCAGGGGTATTTCTACCATTCATTTCCAAACCATCCTTGCAGGCGGTGAATTAAAACAGACTAAGTATGCGTTGGCCTGCTAGAAAGCAAGAAAGACTGGGGAGGAGAGAAGGTGGCTTAGGGCAGGGCTAAGGACAAGAAAGAGGCTGGGCTGAAGCTCTTTGGCAAGCCTTGGAAGAGTTGTTTCCCAGTGTCCCCAAGTGCCCCTGTCCAGAACTGGACTAAGATGTATGCATTGTCTCCTTACAGGTTTTCTTACTCTTTTTATTTCACTGCTGGAGCTGATGTTCCATCGAGATTAATAGTCGATTGAGTCATTTGAAAAGGACCCTTTGACAAACAGAAAGCACATAAATAAGCTCTTGTCTGCCAGCCTCATCTGGCCTCCCTGCCATGCTACAGCCCTGCTCTGTAGCCAAAAACATCAGTGCCCTTTATTTGATCTATGCATCACTGTCACCCTGTAACATTCTGGAAGGATCTGCCATGTCCACTGCAGCCGAGTGCATTGGTCCTTGAGGGGACCAAATGGGTTGTGGGGATGGGTGTCGTCTTCTGGGAGCTGGAGTAGCATGCTGTCTTCTGATCTGATTGTGGCACCCCTCCCTCGTTGAACACTGGCCCGTGGACTCTGAGCCAGACTGCTTGGGCTCAGATCTTAGCACACTGGCTGATTAGCTATATAATTTGGTGCTTATTAGCTAACCTCTTTCCCGCCTTGGTTTCCTAGTCCATAGAATTAGGATAATCACAGAACCCATTTCCAGGACTTGTTAGGAGATTTAAATGAGCTAATGCAAAATACCAGGACCAGTGCCCGTCCCGTAGTAAATCTTTGTTTATATATAGTGTTTAGTAATATTCTCTCCCAGGACCAGCGCAAAGCTACCCCACCATCTCCTGATCTCCCTCAGGGGCTACAGATGTAGTTTCTATGGAAACTACAGTCGGGCCTGTGAGGAAAGTCATGAGGGACTCCAAGATTGACCCTATCCTCTCTTCCCTGAAGGTTGCAGCCACTTCAGGCCCACAACACAGAAGTTTAATCAAAAGACAGGGAGTGGAGGTATTAGAAAGTGGGGAGGTCAGTGAAAGAAACTCCATCACATGGATCGAGAGAGAGACAGAGACCCAATTGGGATCAACCGTCTGAGCTCTTAAGGTCCAAATGAGGAGCAGAAGGAGGGAGAACATGAGCAAGGAAATCAGGACCACGAGGGGTGCACCCACCCACTGTGACAGTGGAACTGATCTATTGGGAGCTCTCCAAGGCCAGCTGGACTGGGACTGAATAAGCATGGGTTGAAACTGGACTCTCTGAACAAGGCGGACAATGAAGGCTGATGAGAAGCCAAGGACAATGGCACTAGGTTTCGATCCTAATACATGAACTGGCTTTGTGGGAGCGTAGCCTGTTTGGATGCTCACCTTCCTGGACCTAGATAGAAGTGGGAGGACCTTGGTCTTCATGTAGAGCAGGGAATTTGGACTGCTCTTCAGTATCGAGAGGGAGGGGGAGTGGACTAGGGGGAGGAGAAGTGGAGTGGGGATAGGGGGAGGGGAACAGGGGGAGGGGGCAATATGTGGGAGGAGGGGGAGGGAAATGGGAAACGGGGAGCAGTTGGAAATTTTAAGTAAAAAAGAATAAAAAAAAAAAAGAAAAAGAAACTCCATCACAGCTAAATCTGTGTGGGGGCACATCAGATATAGGGGAGGCTGGGAGACCAGTCGCTTGCCAGCCCTGAAGCACTCCCCAAGACCTTGCCTGCATTAGAATCTAATTAAATACTGATCAACCAGAGGAGAGGCTCTGATTGCCCAGGAAACAAGGGAGTTATGCATATTGCAGTACCCCCATCTCACTAGGGGAGCCAGCGAGGAGCTGGGTGGGGTAGAGTGGAAGAGTAAAATACCAAGGACAATGAGACTAAAGATCTTGTCCATCAAGTGTTCTTGAAACCAGCTCTATTGTCAAGAAAGGGATGGAAGGCATAGCGGTGCCCTCAGAAGTAATTCAATGGCAAGAAAGTAACACATGAATTCAGAAAGTTACAGAGCAACAAGGGGCTTGCCTCCCTCCCTCTCTCCCTTCCTCCCTCCCTTCTATCCCTCCCTCCTTTCCTCCCTCTCTCCTTCCCAACCCTCCTTTCTTCCTTCCCTCCTTCCCTCCCTCCCTTCCTTCCATCCTTCCCTCCCTGCCTCCTGTTTTGTTTTACTGAGATGGAATCTCACTGCATAGACCTCCAACTCCAGACTCCACTGCCTCAAGCTCCCGAGTTCTGTGACTGCAGGTGGACACCAGCACTCGTGACTTGAACGGCTGTTTCTCGTGTGTGCACGCTGCCTAGGGAGTCCAAACACCAGGGGGGAAGGGGCTGACGACTCCTCTCTTAATTTTGGGTTTTACTTTGTATTGTGGGAAAGTTCGAGGATGTAAGGATGCACACGGAGAGGAGGTGACCCTCCCGACCCTACCACCTGCCTGCCCCCCAGTGTTGCCCTTTCCTCACCTGGAGTATTTTAAGTGAATTTCAGATAAGTGCCATTTCACCCGTGAATATTGAGCTCACACGAAACATGATATTTTCTTCTGCTTAAGCAGTAGCTCTACCTGTAGGTCATGCCTTTTTTATTATTATTAATTTTCTTGTTAGTGTACAAAGAAATTGGTTTAACTGTGACATTTCCACACACACACATCATTACACCTGTTCCTATTTGCCTCCCTCACTAACGTCTCCCGTACCTCTCTGCATCTTGCTGCTTTCCTTGCTTCTCCTACATCATCCTCCCTTCTGCTTCCATGCCACACTGTTCCATTGCCCTCTCTTGTTCCCCCTGCTCCCTTCAGACCGCTTCCTTTTCCTCTCTCAGTCCCCTTTCCACTTCCATTTAATATACACATAAATACACATACATATACACGGATGCATATATGAGTTTAAATTGAGATTCTGTATATAAAAGAAATGTGATATTTGTTTTTCTGGGTCTGGCTTATTTTACTTAACAAAATATTCGAGCGCTATCAATATTACTATAAACGTCATAATGGCTTTCTTTATGGCCGAATAAAATTCCTTTGTGTATCTGTACCACATTCTCTTTATCTGCTCATCTGTGGATGGGCATCTAGGCTTGCTCTATATCCTGGCTGTTGTGAGCAGCACTGACATAAGCATATGTGTGTGCAAGTTCATCTGCAATGTGCTGACTTAGAACCCCTCGGTTCATGCCCAGGGATGGTATCTATCAGTGGGTCCTATGGTGCCTCCAGTTTTAATTTTAATAAGATACTAATTTCCATAGTGGCTTCACCAATCTTCATTCCCACCAGCATTTAATAAGCATTCCTCTCTCCCCATATCCTTATCAGCAGCTGCTTTCTTGATGGTGGCCGCTCTAATTGGGAGGGGATGAAATTTCAGTGCTGTTTCTTGTTTGTTTGGATTTTCCTAAGGAGCCTTAATTTGCATTTTCATGATAGCGAAGGATATCGAACTCTTTTTCAAATATTTATTAGTCATGAACCCATTTATTGATTTGTATTTAATTTTTAGATTTCTTTATAGATTCTAAATATTAACACCCCCTCATCAAATATATAGCTGACAATTATTTTCTTCTACTCAAGGTATCTTTTAGCTCTGGCCTGTTGTGTGTGTGTGTGTGTGTGTGTGTGTGTGTGTGAGAGAGAGAGAGAGAGAGAGAGAGAGAGAGAGAGAGAGAGAGAGAGAATGTTAGAGGGTTTTCCTGAAAAGGTGAGAGAAATCCCTTACTCACTTGAGGGGCTGAGGGGCTTAGTCTCTCTCTCTCTCTCTCTCTCTCTCTCTCTCTCTCTCACACACACACACACACACACACACAGAGAGAGAGAGAGAGAGAGAGAGAGAGAGAGAGAGTGACTGACTGACTGACTGACTGACTGACTGACTGACTGACAGACAGAGGCAGAGACAGAGGAAGCATCCCCAAGGACTCCTGGTCTCTTCAGGAGCTGTTCAGATATCAGGTCTGACAGAGCTGGACCAGTGTGGACATGGGGAGCTGAGAGGCAGGGACTGAAAAAGAACCAGAGAAGCATCCATTTAGTCATAAAATTTATGATGAAACTTGACAGTGGCCAGCACTGGGGAGAGCACTAGAGAGGTAGAAAAGACCAGGGAGACCAAAGTCCCTGCTGTCACTAGCTTGCTTTTGGGGGGGCAGGCAGGAGGACACGGCGGAAATAGAAGAATGCTAAACTCTGGGATGTCACAGGAATCTTCTCCTCAGAACCAGAGAAGGGTAAGAGACAGAGAAGAGAAGCAAAGGCCTAGAGATCAGAGACTAAGGTCAAGAGACTGAAGAAACCCCTCCCCCATCTCCTGCTCCTGCCTCAATCTCCTCACCCCTGCATGGCCCCATGTGGCTTCATACAGACCAGTCCTCATATGTAGCTCCATCTCCACCTTCCAAAGAAAAAAGGGTTTAAAAAAAAAATACTTTGGGGAGGGATGGAGACCCAAATGAATTTATTGAGGTAAATCAAACCAAGCCCAGGAGCACTGAGCCCCAGGGCTGCTAGCTTGTAAGACGTGAAAGAACTCGCCGGAATCTCCTGCTACTCGCTGGAAACATTAAATTGGCCTCAGGCTCCGGAGGAGATTTAAGTACCCGAGATGATGTTAGAAGTAATCGCTAACAATTTGGGGGAGCCAGAAATTTAGTCCCGTTAGAAGTTCAAGGAAAACCTTGTCTCAGAAGTGTAGACTGGGTTTAGCCCTCCACCATAAAATGTCCTTTAAAGAGCTGGCCATGCACGTGCCGACCAAGCGCTGGAGCAACGCAGGGCTGTGGAGCCCTCTTCTGGCGACGGCATCGCACTGTGCCAGGTCTGCCCTGGTGGAGCGCACTTCTGGTAGCCAGGAAGACAGGACCCAAGCATCCCTCAAATGCTCCAATGAGGTCTGTAGAAGTTGCTGAAGCTTAGAGACCATGGATGCCCTCAAGTCACACAGCTAGAGGCTTGCATGTGGCCTCTGACTCCAGAGCTGAGAGCTGCGGGAAACAGGGGACCGGCAACCAGGAAACAGCCACTGCTGCTCGTGCCAAGAGATGAGGAATCAGGCTATGCCTGAGGAGTTTAGAGAACTGTCATGTTGGGAGAGGGACAGACATGCTGTGGAGTTCTCAAAGGCAGAACAGGAACTCACAGGTGTAAGGTAAAGAGGAACCGACAGCAAGGGCAGCCTAGCCGTGACCCAAGCTGCTGCTTCGTGCAGGCTCACTAGAAGCTGTCTTTCACTTCCCAGCTCAGAAAATGCCACGAGGCTCGACTTGCATTTAAAAAAAAACAAACAAACCTGTGAGGAAACTGTTCTTCATTTTTCAGATTAAGTAAATGAGACCAGGAAGCCTGTGACTGCTGGAAGTCTGTCAGCTGGAGAGAGACAGAGACAGAGAGAATTGACTTCGACACAGGCCTATCTAACTCTGGTCCACCAGGAGGGCAGGATAGGATAGAGAGGCTAGGGAGGGTGATCTGCCAGGCCTGTAAGTCTAAATAGTAGGAGTGGGAGAACTGGGCCTCAGAAGATGGGGATCAGAGAAGAAGAGAGAAGAGAACCCCCAAGGAGGCCGAAGGTGGTCTCAGAGCAGCTCCGAGCAGAGGAAAGGAATGCAGACAGGCTGTTAAAGCCTGGGTGGGGAGAAGCACAGTGCACGCAGAGGGCGCTACCTGATGGCCATGTGCAGGTCAGATGACCAATTGCTGAGCACTTTGACTTGATCCTTCTTATCCCAGCATCTTGCCCACTTTTGCCCCCTCTACCCATTTCAGCTGGACTCGCAGGAAACAATCAGAGGTGGTGCTAGCAGAGGCGAGACTGGAGCTCAGAGAAGATCCACACCAACAAAGGGCACCTAAGCCGTCACTCAGGCTTACCATCTAGCCCAGCATCTGCAGTCTCGCTCGCTATCACCCCGACAAGCTTGAACCTCAGTGCTCCACCCCTGAGGGTCACTGCTGTCTGACCTTGGCCCCATCGTCCCCATCTGTATAACATGCCCACCGTCCTTTTAACCAAAGGCTTGCTGTCCCGGTGCTTGCTCCACTGTGGAGACATGGTAGCACATTCATTTCTGAGATGTTTGTTGGCCCTGGGTGGCAGAAGGCCGAGCATCTGACCCAGCGAGAAGGGCGTCTGTGATGCCCATATGGAGAAAGAGGAGCAGATGGTACTTGCCTGTGGGACAAGGTCTCTAAGGGAGCGCCGTGATTTGACCAGACATGCACCGCTCCTCGCGGCTCTTCTGGGTCAACCCCTTCTCTCAGAAGTGTGAGAAGATACTGGTGAAAAGTTTCCTAGGACCTGAGGTTTGGGAGGATAAACTGAGCCAGGTATAAAAGTATGCCAGTCCAGATTGGACATGTGGACATTCCAATGTGGCTCAACCCCACTTGCCCTGCATCTATCTTGATGAGCCCAGCAGGAGCTGAAGGGCTTCCTGGCCTCTGAGATTTCAGCACATCCTCCTATTACTTCTTCCTCCAAGTACAAATGTCTCTGACAACCACACTCAAAGCAATCACAGCCAAGGCAGGGAACAACTGACGAGACACATAAGGGTCATCATTTTAAGCCAATCCCAGCTTCCACCTCGATTCCTCTCATTGAGAGGAGACCAGTAGTGAGCTTGCTTGACTGTGTCTCTTCGCGGTTTCTATCCACAGATAGATGGATGGCACTTGCTATTCCATCTCTAGTTTTCATTTGGTCTGCAGCCTGATCCCCATCTCTCCTGGTCCATGTCAGTACGCTCTCCAGGGGCCCAGAAGAGACTGAATTTCTGTAGTAACCCAGCCTTGCTCAGCTCTGCCGTGTGGCCACCACAATTGCCTCACTCAGGGACAGGGTTAGCCCAGGTACACACACACACACACACACGCACATACACGCACACACACACACACACACACACACACACTGATCTTTACTGTTCTCCTACTAGCCACAGTAGGAATGAGCTCGGATCCTAGAAGAACTACGTGGGAAGCGAAGCTCTCCTGCAGAAGACCCAGCCAAGATAGCCAGTTGGTATATAGCGTTATACTTCTAGAACTTTGGACTGATTCTTTTTCACATTCTCCTAGATGGTCCTGACAGGCTGGTTGGTTGGTTGGTTGGTTGGTTGAAGCTCAAAAAGAATTCATTAGAATTTCAAAGCCCCCAGAAGAGTCAAGCTATAAATCTCAGCAGCTGTCTGGCCCATGAGAATGGGAAAAGGTTGTGCTGTCTGAGTTAAGCATGGCGTGGAGGCAGGCAGCCACGTGGTCCAGGGGAGACGCTATAGACAAAGAGTAAAGGCTGGGTGTCAGAAAAAGTATTTAGGCTCTGGTCAGCACCTGAAAAAAAGAGACAGAACAGAAAGAAGAGAAAAGAAAAGAAAAGAAAAGAAAAGAAAAGAAAAGGAAAGGAAAGAAAAGAAAAGAAAAGAAAAGGGAAAGGGAAAGGGAAAGTTGTACCTTTCCATGTGAGGTGGGCCTACCCAACAGAACCTAGCAACATTTTTAGAAAACATTGCTCTAGGAGACTGGAATCCTGATCGAGAAAAGCGTGTTATCTCATTCAAGGACGAATTTGACCTGTTGTCTCTTTACTGCGGCTCAAGGCCAGCACCCCTTCCTTAAGGGTGTTCCCTGAACCAGGTCCCTTGAGCCGCTCATCCAGAATGTTAAGCAGGTTCTTACTCTTTACCAGAATTTTCCATGCCGTTCTCCACCCTGAAGCGGTGATGGACTGAAATTCGGGAACAGAAGTAGTCTATTTTCACATGGCCTTTGGCGTGTGGTCAGTGAGCAGTAGCTAAGAAGCCAGAGCTTCCCTGGGACGTTGCTGCCTAGAGAAGCAAGCAGCTTTCTGGAAGTGCTGGTTTGGGGTCCCTGCCCTGGACTGCCCATCTTTGTGACTTCAGCTTTGATTTTGCTACAGAGAACATTTCAATATCTACTCTGTATCAATAACACTAGTATCAGAAACTCTGGACAGGGGTGTCTGAAAGCCTGGATGGGGTGTCTGAAGGCCTGGATGGGGGTATCTGAGGACTGGATAGGGTGGGCGTCTGAGGGCCCTGATAGGGCATCTGAAGGCCTGGATCGGGGTGTCTGAAGGTCTGGATCGGGGTATCTGAAGGGCTGGAAGGGGGTGTCGTGTCAGAAGGCCTGGAGGGGTATGTGAATCTACTTCTTTCTGTTAGTCCTCATTCACGGCTGCTTGTGTCCTTCCCTGTGCCTTTTGTTTTCTTATTGTGTGGGAATTCTGGAGGCCCAGGTTAAAGAGTCTACCTGTGGGCAGAATTTAAATATGGTGTACCATCTGGGAGCCATTTAGCCCACTCCCAGGACTGAACTTGGTTTTCCGTCATCCTTTGTTGCTGTTGGTCCAGAAACAAACCACAAATCACTGAGCTCTTGCTGGCATGTGCCTCGGAGCAGCTGTGCGCTCTCTGCTCCCCGCTTGCTCCTCCAGCTGTGAGTCTGCCTTGTGATTGGTTCCTTTTTATTGGAATAAGAGATTTTTCTCTACTTCAAATGACCATGCATCTCATCAAAAAATATATCCAGGGGCTGGAGAGGTAGCTGAGAAGTTAGGAGTGCTTACTGTTTTTACAGAGGACTCAGTCTCAATTGCCAGCACCAGGCAGCTCACCACCACTCCAACTCCAGGGGATCCAACACTCTTTAGACCTTCTTGGCACCCGCAAGTACATGGTGTACATAAATACGTGTAGACACACACATACACATAAATATAAGTAAATAAATAAATAAAACTTTATTTAAATATATTTAGGAGGTAGACATCCTATAGCAAGAGAACCTTCTGGAGACCTAGTTGGCCAAAAGGGAAATCCCACTGAAAAATATACTTACAGTTTCTTCATTCAGCAAATATCTTGAGTGTCTGTCTTGTGCTATGTACACTTGTACAGATCTCTGCCTTCCTGAAGCTTGCAGTCTTGTTTAAGTCAGTCCCAAGGTCGTGCAAGCACACAGTAGGAGGAGCTTGCTTTATCTCTCCTGCCCTTGTGAATGGTTGGATCCTTACTGTGCACCATGCAACACAATGGGCACCAGGGATCCAGAAATACATAGTCCCACCCTCAGGCTGCTCTTAACCAATGAGGAAAACTGACATTTTGTGACGTCTCTTAGGGCATAATGGAGTGAATGCCCAGATGGTTGTGGAAGACAGGAATGGCTGCTGTGTTGACTGTCAAGTCAAGGAGAGCCCGAGGAGGTGACATTTGAGCAACATCTGGAAATACAAGTGGGAGCTGCCAGAGCAGAGCCTTCTCAGAGGAGAGAAGGACTTGGAGGGAGGTTAGAGGTCATGGAGAGGCCTGCAACATTTGGGAGCACAGATGTTCCAGTGTGGGAGAAGCATGAGCAGCAAGAGAAAGGGAGAGAAGGGGGCTGTTTTGTGTGTCTGTGTATCTGTCTGTGTTTATTGTGCCATTTATGTTTATGTGTGGATGTGTCTGTATTTGTGTGTGTGTGTACATACGTATATTTGTGTTAGTGTGTGCATTAAGTGCTGTTGGCAGCAAATCACTCTGGACCATCCGTCAGGCTCTCCTCTAACTTGGGAATTTTCTTAGTTTCCTCATTTGTACAGTGACTTACGTGGCCAGAAGCTGATGGTTATAGACCCTGCTCTCTTACATTCTGAGCCCAGAGATGTGTGGTCCATGCAGAAAACATGGTTCCGAGCTGTGTGGTTCCCAAATCACCAATATCCTTGTCACCTAGGAACCTCAAGTGCAGGTTCTCCAGTGCTCCCCTATATCTCCAGAATCAGAGGTCAGTGACTGGCCTAGAAGCCTATGGCTTCACTATGACTTCCGGTTCTTCCAGTACTAAAGTCTGAAACCTTGGGTTGAGGTATCAGCTTTGTTATCCAGCATGGCTTTTGAGACAGCAAAGCAAGATCATCGCCATAGCTTAAGAATGTCGCCCATCTCTTGCCATGAGCCTGCATCTATGACTGGTAGTAAATAAACCCTGCCTAGCAACACTAGTGCAGCACACGGCCTAGAAATTCACACAGCCCCTTCTCTGTGGTCTGTGTGGGTGGGCCTGGAACTTTCTCCTCTGCACTGAAGAGCCTTCCACTGGGCGCTTGGCTCCGCCCTTGCCATCTCGTCTTCCTCTCTCTAGGCTATCCTTTCTCCTTGACCGCATCCTCCTTTCCTACAGGAAAGGACAAGGGTGCCCTGAAGTCAGCCAGTTGTGGTGACCCCAAGTGTGTTAGCTGATCTTCAGTTAACTCACTTCAGAAGAAAGGCTGCTGAGGACCAAATGGCCCACAGTGATGCCCGATGAAAACGGATCATCCCTGGGTAAAATGGCACATGCCTATAATCCCGGCACTTGGGAGACGGAGGCAGGAGGGTCAAGAATTTAAGGCAAGTCTCAGCTCCGTAATGAGTTCAGGCCAGCTTGGGCTATACAATACCCTATCTCAAAATAAAATAAAAATAAATGAAACAAACACACACAAAAAAATTTGCTGAGCCCTTGTTGCTGTGGTCCCTCTCTGAGTCTCAGCTCTCCTCTGGGGCTCTACCCCAGGTGGGCATTAGCGCTACAGATGCAGCCCAAGTTCTCTGCTCCTTGTTGGAGCAGGGACCCAGTTAGCGGATGAGCACCAAAGGGCATCTCCCTTTGGATATATGAGCAGCAAGGTGTGCTTTTAGCTGAGGGAGCATTTGCTTCATTTTCCAGGCCCCTCAGGAATCCCTTCTAAAACATTTTCCCCTTACTCACTGCCTTGTTGGCCCCTCAGGACCATGGCTTTGCAGGGATGAGCAATTGTGCACAGGGACTCTGTAGTCAAAAAGAGACCCTTGGGATTCCTTCTGATTTCTTCATCTGTAACACGAGGATAATAATGTATCTCCTTCTTAGGGTTGTCGGGAGGAACAAATAGAGTGATGTGTGCTGTGCTAGATTTAACTCCACACATCTCAGCAACACAGCTTCACGGAAGGGGGTTTGGGCTTGGAAAGAGGCTTCAGCAATGTTTATCAAGAGAAAGCAGCCCAGGCTCATGTTTTTGGTTGCTTATTGTCCTCTGGGGTCATCCACCGTTGCATTGTCCATTAGCCCTGCACTCGGAGGAAGCCAAGAGGTCTGAAGTGTCCAGTCCAGCCCTTACAACTCTTTTCCCGGCCCCACCCAAAGAGGAAGACCACCGTCATTGCTTCCCAGAGAAGAAGGTGGCCTCGGAAGCAGGTGTGGCAGCACAGTCAAGACTTGTTCCTTATGAAAATTCATTAGGGCTGTGCCTCCTTGATTGAGCTCCTACAGTGGGGTACCAAAGGAACAGCGCCCTGGCATCCAATAATAGAGGACCCCCCCCCAGATGGTTCTCTGGCCCTACCTGCGAGGCAGGCAGAAGCAGCTGGGAGCTCAGCCGCACTTATCTCCTGGCACCTGGAGGAGGAAATGAAGGTGCAATTAACTGTACAAGGCAGGTGGTTTGTGCAGCTTAAGTTCAGATAAAAAGTTTAATTATCCCTAAGCCCTAATACAAATTAATTAGCCTCCCCGTATTAGGGAGGTAAGCCTCCCTGCTCTTGCCTCAGCCCAGACATCACTGGATTACTGAGGACATGCTGAAGGGGGCGGGGCAGGAAACAGAGAGCAGTGGGTCCTGGATGCTCACGTGGGCAACACAAACAGGTGGCCCCATGCTAGAGGGTCTAGGTGGATGCCCAAGTCCTGTGCCTAGAACGCTGCCTTTGTTTTACGTTTTATTTATGCTTGTTTATTTATTGGGAACCAGGACACACATGTCAGGGGACAACTTGACGGAGCCATTTTTTCATTCTTACCATGTGAATTAAACTCAGGGCATCAGGCTTGGCAGTGAGCACCTTGACCCACTGACCCATATCACCTGCCCCAGGAAAGGCTTTCTTACCCCTATAGTACCTACCCGCATAGCCAGGGTGGTGTTGGGGTGAGCTTGGAATGCAGATGAAGCTCTGGGGCTCCATGGCTTTCCAGACTCTGACTTTTCCAACTCTTTTTCCATAGCCCTCTCTTTTGAAATTCTACAGAGAGAGGAGGCCGCGTGTTTTCACTGGGACTCAGAGAACTGTTACCAACTGCCCCCCCCCATGCCTGACACATCTGCCCAGGTGGACACTTGCCCCTGGCCACCATGGTCATCACCACACCCATGGGCTGTTAAGTGACAGGCATGCCACCTCTGCATCACCATCACAAACATTCCACAAACGTCTCCTGAAACATTGTGAGCAGAGGGAATGGCATCCTTAGATGTGCATCTTAAGCACATGCATCTTTATGTCTCAAAGGAGAAAGGAAATAGACATAAGAAGTCACGTTCACAGGCCTTTGCAGAAGTTCAGTCTAAAAATAACAGTGACCTGAGTTCTTGACAAATACCCATGAAGGCCAAGCACTTTCACAAATAGAAACTCGTTTACTCCACCGTTCTAGAAATGCCAGGAAGCCAGGGAAAGGGAAGGCAAGCAATATGCCCAAAGCCACCAGCTAGTGGCAAAGCCAGGAGCTGGGCCCTCAGCAGGCAGGTTGGCACTCAGAACTCAGGCTTTTTATCACTATGCCATGCTACTTCTACTGGGGACATGAAGAGAGAAGAGAGAGCCATTTCCAGCTGAGTCCTTAGAGCTCTCTTCCTGAGCCATCATCTTCCCCAAACCAAACCCACTTCTTTCTTTCTTCTCCTACCTGGAGAAGCAGAAGGAGCGAGGAGGGCTATGGGATATAGTACAGGTCTAACCCCAGCAATCTACCTCTAGCTACTCAACTGACTTGGAGCATGGTCTTGTCCTCTTTAGACTTTGGCTTCTCATCCCTGCCTGAGATCAATGGGTTCCCATGAGCCCGACAGGTCCAGATAAAGTTCTCACCCAGCACATCTTTTATTTCACCCCTTCCCCCCATAAATCTCCTCCCCAGTCCCACTCCTTCAGGCAAAATGTTCCCATCGTTAACATGGAAGATTCCCTCGAAGCTCTCCAGCCTAGCCTCCTCTGTGTTGTATTCTGTTAGGCAGTTCTCCTATAGGAATGTAAGGTGCCTGACCCATAACACAGCCTGGAGATGCAGTGGTTTGCCTCCAGAGTGGAGGAGAACCAGTTCTCTGGACTACCGTCCTGGGATCTGTTCTCCTGTCAGTCCAGCCTAACATGGTGTTAGGAGTTCAGAAGCTATTACATTGATGGTGGTGCTGAAGTTAAATTCCCTAGTGATTGCTTTTTAAATATGTATATGTGTATATATATATATATATAATAGATAGATAGATAGATAGATAGATAGATAGATAGATAGATAGACAGATTCTCGTTAGCTATGTAAGTCATTGATTATTTGAATCAAATTCTGATGGTATCATTTATCTTTGTTGAAATTAATCTGGCTGATTTTACCCATGATTACAGCCTGTTAAAAATCCCTTTGACTCCTAAAGACTCTATTGCCCAGTAACTCTGTCATTTAGAAATTTGGAAACCTTACGGACAATCAGCAGTGGCAGCCTCTCCATCATCATCATTATTGGATCCAAATGAAAGAAGAGTAAACAAAACTGCTAGTGAGCTGGATGGGCGTGGGCGGGGGCACAGATAGAACAACCGAGACGTGGGAAAGTCAAGGGTACAGCTGGCCCTCAATAACAGCTAGGACTCAGCTCAGATGCCATCATATCCCACCTTGGATCTCTTTCTGTGCTTCAGCCCTTTCCCTTCCTAACAGCAAAGTCATGTTTCCCCATAGCAGAAAACACAGCTGCCAATAGCTCCGGAGACTGGCTTTTCGAAGCTTCAAATTCTTTAAAAGAAGATTGATTTGGTCCCAAAGGTATATTCTGTACAGTCCAAGAATGATCTACAATAGCCGTGCTTTGGGTTTTGAATGAGTGGGTTTATTGAGTCTGTCGCAAGCAAAAGGAAAAGGAGTAAATAGCAAGGAACAGACAGGTTGAAACAGCTGAGAGATGGCAAAACAACGTCAAATCGACTGAGAGAGCAAACAGTAGGTAAAAGGATCAAATCGTGGGCTTACAAACATCCAGCAGAAATTGACCGGGAAGCCCTGTTGAGGCAGCCAGCTGGAGTTCTCGATCGAGAGAGTCCTGGAAAGAACAGTGTCCCCTTGGGTGAGGCTTCCAAGTAGAAGAGCATAGCAACAGAGCATTACATCATCACATCAAGGCCTTACCCTCATCCAAGAGAAACAGACCGGGGAAACTGAGGCAGTCTGCTGGAGTTCCTGGTTGAGACAGTCTTGGGTGGAAAGGTGCCAGCATCAGAAGCCATCAGGAAAATGCAAACCAAACAGCACTGAGATACCACTTTAAACTCACTACAGAAGCCATCATGACAAAGACAAAAAATAGCAAGTGTTATCTTAGATAAAGACACATCTGACCCCACATTCATCACTGATAGGGTTGCAAAATATCATTCTGTGCAAAACAGCCTGGCTGTACCTCACACTGATAAACATTACCATGTGACCCCTAGCTCATGAGAACACAGTCATATAAAGTTAATACATAATTGTTCACCTGTTATGAAGAAGCAGCTTCCATAATAGGTAAAACGTGGAAACAACCCCATTGCCTGTCAGCTGATAAATCAGATAACAAAATGTGATCTATCCTCACATGTGAATATGATTGAGACATAAGAAGGAGTGAGGAGGTTTTGATACATGCTAGCCCGTGGTTGAGTCTTGAAAAGAAGTCAGACACAAAGACCACAAGTTCTGTGGTTCACGGGTGAAACATCCAAAGGAGAGAAAGCTTCAGAGAGACAGCATCAGTGGGCTGTGGGCAGTCTCAGACTGCTAATGAATGTGTGGTTTGGGTGGGTTTTAAAGATGTCCCATGGGTGGGATACAGCTCAATGGTAGGACGTTTGTGTAGCACGTAGGAAGGCATGGGTTCATTCTCCAACAAACACACACACACACACACACATACTCAACCAGAATTAAAAAGAAAAAAGAAGATGAAAAAGGAAGGAGGGAGAGAAAGAGGAAGAAGGAAAGGAATGAATATACTCTCAGGCTGGGGCTTCAGGCATAGCTCGGTGGTAGTGCGCTCCCTTCGGATATGTAGCCCCAGATTTGCTTCCTGGAAGAAACAGGTAATTAACCTGGGTGGTAGAAGCACAGCTGGGCAACTACAGTAGAAGCTGGCGGAGTATACTGCTTGGTGTGGTAACTGTATCTCAATAAAGTGGCCATTGACAAATCCAGGGTGGATACTCACTAACTCAGCTTAGGGAAGATGCCTTATTTTGAACTTGCCAGGACCTGAGGAAATGAGAGCAGTGTGGTCAGTGTGTGGTTGGCAGCTTTTCTAGACCGAGCTCATATATTGGTGAGGGAGGGGCACAGGGTAGACTCTGAAGAGAAAAGCAAGTCCCCCACACTATAGACAACTACAATCACCCAGGCATGAAACTAAACACTTTTCTGAATTATCATCACAGTTCCGGGAATATGAAGCCCATTCTATAGGTGGTGTAGGCTCAGATTAAATATTGTCCAGGGTCATTTAACTAGTCAGTGAGTCATAATGACCCAGGTATAAACCCAGGTCTGATTCCAGCTCTTCTCTCAATTATTAGGCCATGGCTGCCTCCCTCTGGCTTTATACAAGTTGCTGGAAAATTCTGGAACATACCACTGGAGACTTAACTTTAGATCCCTTCTTAAGTTCATTGGTATTTACTCCTTCAGTCAAGGGGACCCTGCTAGCAGAACTGTGTGCTTCCTTTGCTGGCACAGGAGCACTGTATCTTGAAAAAGTGCCAGAAGACTAGCAATGGTCACTCAGCCCCTCCTACCCACTCCTCCATCCAACTGCTTCCTGTAGCTAGTCAAGGACATGAAGAACTGGGGCAAGAAGGCATCCTGCGAAGCCTTGACAATGGGCCTCTAGCCATCCCCGATCTGCCAGCCGGTTAACCTCACTCTCAAAACAAGAAATAAGGTTAAGTTGGCAAGATGTGTGCATAACAAACCAAACACGGCTTATTTTCCAAGCGTTCGCAAGCTGTCTGCTTAATAATCTGCTTTTGAATTCTGCCAGCAAGCTGATGGCAGAAGTGATGGATGCCAAGCCCATTGGTCTGTGGTTTCTCACTTTAAAAATACCAGCAAAGCCATCTAGCCTCTAGCCTCGTGGTGTTTCTCTGCTGCGCTGTGGTCAGAGATCACAGAGAGTGGTTCTGCGCCTCCACTTGGACTCCCTCCCATCTCCTGGCAAGGGCCTTGCGCACCTCTGATGGGAATTCAGCAAGTCCAGCCAGGCACTTACCCACTCTCCCTCCCAGACTCCAGGCTCCAGACCCTTCTGATCTGCATCAGTACCAGCCTTCACCAGGTGAAACATATTCCTCTCCAGAGAGAAGGCAGAAGTCCCAGGGAGTGGAGTCATTCTGTTTTCCCCATCTTCCGCTCCCTCAGACCATCTGCCCAGCAGTGGGTATAGCTCCCCCTACCTTGTTCTTTCTTCAAACCTTTAAAACGACCACCGTGTTTTACTTAGCATTTCCGCCAGCTTCAGCTACTCTCAAAGGCTGCCTTCCATTCTCCCGCCATCTTTAGTGTCATCCGTGGTTGTGAACCCGCCAAGTACCTTTCAGCCAGTCATGTCGTCTGAAAAGCTCAACTAACGTGATCTATTGCATGGAAGCTGCTTGTCTCCATCACTGGGATTGCGTGATTTAAAACAATGGGACTGTTCTTAGAGCACTTCATCCCCAGCAGAAATCGTGGTTTCTAGGATGCCTGCAGAAAAGCTAGCGAGATTAATGTTCAGAAGCTACACATATCACAGTGAGATGCTAACATCGGTTACCTCTGTTACTTTCTTTTTATAAAGGAACCTGAGGCCCCAAGGGACACCCTTCCAAGGTCACACAGTTATTTAATGGTGGTCTCAGAGAGTCTAGAACCCAGATCATCATAGTAAAAAAGTCCAAGATCTCAGCCTCCCCACTTTTCTGAGTGTCAAGACTGAAGAGGCAAATGTGGTCACAAAAGAACCAGGTCCTAGTGGTAGTGTGTGCCTGGAAGTTTAAATCGGAACCCGGGTCCCTGAACCGTGAGAAAAACAGTCCTCAGAGCCTTCTTCATAAGGTTTTGGGGAACTTACATGGAGTTGTGCATTTATTTATTCATTCACCCTGTTCACCTTCAAGTATTCAGGTAAGGACCTCAGGCTTCCAATGTGGCTAACCTGTCTCCCTCCACATCCTCCGTGGAAACCCAGCACTCCTGAGTCCCCTCAGAATCAGTACCTTTAAGTTTCATCTTTTTAGCAGCCAAGATTCCGGGACATGCTAAGGCTGTTTCTGCTACGGACACAAAGGGCTCGTGGCTTTGGCCAATGGTATTACCAGAGTTCTTTCCTCCATAAGGCCTTTAAATTATCTCAGTAAAGAGGAGGCCAAACAGAACCGCTGTGGAGAGCATCTTACTGATTGCAGGAAGGAGGCTTGGGCCAGGCTGCCCAGGGCTGAGCAAAGGCCGGGCCACATTGGTCCCAAGGGCAGCTGCCAGCATGTGGAGCACGTGAGAGAGTTCCAAACTGAGAAGAGCCCAGCATTATTCCAAAGAGGCTAAAGGGCTGAGTGTCAGAGATCATACGCATCCCTGAGACAGTCAGTGGGAAGAAAGGAGATAAACTCAGGCGGGACAGGCTTCATCCCAGCTAAGAAACAACCAACATGCAAGGTCCTCAGGCCTCACTTCCCGCATGTGTACAACAGGGCAAAGAACCTGAAGTGTCAAGAACTTGTAGGCTCGTGCAAGGTAAACCCCTAAGAGCTTTGTAAGTTACAGTCTTCACGTGAACAGCTGAGCTCTGGTATCTTCGTTATCGTACTTGAGCACCTGGTGCTCTTCTGCATCAGGCTCACCTGTGGCTCCTTGTGTGCTTGGATGCTGATCCAAACCCCTCACCACCACATACTGGACGCTGGAGGCTATGTCCTGCCTGTCACCTTAGCCTCCTGTCATAACTCTCTCCCTCTCCATGTGCAGCCCTGCTGGCCCCTTGACAATTTCTGGAATGAGCTGTTTGTATTACCAAGGCCTCTCTGCTTTCCTTCTGCTGGGTCCACCCAGGCTCAGGTGTTCTGTGTGGCCGGAAGTTACACCTCATTTCTCAGGCCTTTCCCGACCACAGCGTTAACCTTTGTTCTCTTTGTGGAAACAGTCGTGTGCCAAAGAGTTGTTATGATTTCTAATAAATATTTTAATTCTTTGAGAATTTCATACAATGTATTTTGATCATATTTACCCAAATCCACCTTGTCTGAGTTAAAGCTTCTATTGATGTGATACAACACTATGATCAAAAGCAACTTGGGGAAGAAAGACTTAGTTTCAGCTCACAACCCACAGATCACACTCCATCACAGAAGGAAGTCAGGACAGAAACGCATGACAGGAACCTGAAGGCAGGAACTGAAGCTGAAGCCATGGAGGAACAGCACTTCCTCGCCTGTTCTTTCTGGCTTGCTCAGCCTGCTTTCTTATACAGCTCAGGGCCTCCTGCCCAGGTTGGCATAGCTAAAGTAGGCTGATCGTCCCCTCATTAATCTCTAATCAAGAAAGCACTGGACGGACTTGCCTATATCTGCTTTCTCAATTGACTTTAGCTTGTGTCAAGTTGACATAAAACTAACCAGCACACAATCCCCACCTTCCTACTTACCCCAAAACCCCCTTCCCCTTTGTCTGGTTGTTGTTAATTTAATAATTCATTAACTTCAATTTTTGCTGTCCATATATTTCTGGGTAGGGGGACATCCACTGGAGTGTGGTTGACTTACCAGGAACTATATTGTCAAAGAAAATTGACTGTCCCTCCCTCCCCCAAAGTCATGAGATGTCCGTATCTCCTCAGTTAGGGGTGGGAACTCATGAACCCCTTCTCACGCCATGCTCAAATGTTGTCTAGTTTGATCTTGTGGAGGCCATCACAGCCACCATGAGCTCAGGAGTGCCGCCATTCTGTGGTGGCCAAAAGACAGTCTTTGCTTCAGGCTTCCCCAGACTCTGGGTCTTAGGATCGTCTTGTCCCCTCATCCACGATGGTGGCTGAGCCTTGAGAAGGAAATATGATTTAGATGCCTCATGAGTGGCTGAGTACTCCACAGCCACTCATTCTCTGAACTTTGACCTCTTCTGAGTTTCTGCATTAACCACCGTCTACTCACAAAGAAACTTCCCTGGTGTTGTCTGAGGGGCTTCACCTATAACCTATGAGAGATCTGAATTTGGAGAGCAGTTTGATACCATGTCCATCTGGAGAAATAATAGCAGTAAGTTCACACCTTGGGTCTCAGCCATGAGTTCTTGGCCAGATTTACTGTACCAGGCATGTGTTTTCCAATGTGTGCTGTCTATATCCACATAGGGGTGTGGGACCACCCCTGGATTGTAGTTGACCTACCAGGAGCCATATCTTCACAGAAAACTGACTGTCCTTCCCCACCAAAAGCCATCAAGTGTCTATTGCTTCTCATTTAGGGGTGGGGACTCCTGTAGATCAGGCCTTAACTGCAAACAAAAGTTCTTGGTTACCCCCATAACATGCATTCTGTTTTGTCATCCATGGGCAGAGGACGACATGCCATGCTGGCCATTATTACAATTCACAGAGTTCACAGCTGAGTAAGACTGTTGCTGACTCCCCACCCCCGCCCCAGAAGCCCACATAGTGCTCTCGAGTGCTGTGAAAGCTGGCCAGCAGGGAGGAAACTTGCTGGTCAGTACCCACTTGACTTCTTCATACCCTATGACCAGTGTGTGTCGTGTCTTCAGCAAGAGTCTTACCGAGATCTGGTGGTCAGCCAAGAGCAATGGCAATTGGCTGTGTTGTTTCGGGGTGGTCTCCAGGACAGCCTTGACTGACAAGGGGGAGGTGTCCTATACTAGGTATTTTATTTGGCAGCGTATAGCTTCTGGGAGGAGCACTAATGCCTACACAGATAACTGCAATTAAACTTGTTTGTGTAATTATATCATATATATTATATTTATAAATTAGGAGGTTGCCACGTCACTTCTTCAAACATCTTTGGAGTTGGCCATCCCTCCCCCACCCCCTTGCCCTACATCCCTCTTCCCATGGAAACCCCTTTCCCTGTCATTCCCCTTTCCCCTTCACAGCACCTATGGTGCTCTCTCCTCCCTCCCTTAAGATCTTTCTTCCCCCTCCCCACCAATGGTCCCTCTCTGGTTTTCTGGATTCTCCAGATACTCCAAACTAAACACAGATCTAAGATTTGATGCCAAAACCCACGTATGGGTGAGAACACGTAATGCTGGCCTTTCGTGGTCTGCTTATCTTTTTACCACCAAGTTTTTTCATGCCATCATTTACCCATGTGTGGCCTTCCCTATAGAAACCCGGCTCCATGAGCATACAGGTTTGGCCTCTTGCTCTGAAACTGTATCACTAACCTCTGTAGATGCTGTGAAATATTGGTAAGTGGATGAATGTGTGTGAGAGTGTATGATTGGCTGGGAAGCCTTGCTTGTTTCCCAAATGGCCCCTTACGTCCTCTCTCTCCCCCGTCCCCCCTCCCTCTCTCTTACAGGTATGGAGACATGGTGCCTAAGACAATCGCCGGGAAGATATTTGGCTCCATCTGTTCCCTGAGTGGTGTCCTGGTCATTGCTCTGCCAGTCCCTGTGATAGTCTCCAACTTTAGCAGGATCTACCACCAGAACCAGAGAGCAGATAAACGCAGGGCACAGAAGGTAAGCCTTAGAAGCTGGGTTAAGGGGAGCTAGAGAGATGGCTCAGTGGTTAAGAGCACTGGGTGCTCTTCCAGAGGACCCAGGTTCAAATCCCAGCACCCACATGGCGGCTCAAAACTGTCTGTAATTCCAGTTTCAGGGGACCTGAAACTTCCATGGCAAAACACTAATATACATAAAATTTTTTTAAAAAAAAAAAACAGGGTTGGGGAGGGAGGAGCAGGAAGAGTGGGGGACTCAGGTAGGCTTGTCAGGCCTAGATTCTTTGGAGGATTCCTGCAAGACTCCCTCTGGCTTGGAGAGATAAGTCAACTTCATGTCCCCTCCTACCCACCAATGTCCTCAGTTCCAGCCCCAGGCTACGGCTTCAGAATGCAGCAAACCCTCACTATTGACACATAACTGGATTGTCCTTTTAAGGAATCCTCGAACTGACCCATAGCTCAACATCTACATGCCCAGTCATGGTCACCAAGCACGGCTCCTCCGTTTCCCATCCCAGAGCTTACCAGGAAACAAAATGTCATTTTCATATCCTGTTGAGGGGCGATACAAAAGTAAGTGACAAAATACATGTGCAGAAAAGAGAAATGCACGCTGTGACAGGAGAGCATTCCATGGCCACTGCGTTCTGGGTCAAGTGGCACAGTAAATGTTAGTAAGCACCGGGTGCCATGTAAAGTCACAGAACTCAACCGATGGCTGGAGAATCAGCATCAGGCCTGGGGAAAGTTCTCAGTTCTGTCAAGTCTGTACTTAGGATGACAGATAAGTAAAATATTTTCTGCCAGTACAGAGCAAGATGTCTACAGGCAGGTGTACTCAGAAGCCTTGTTTGCACTTGGCCTTCCGGCTTCTCTCTAGGACATTACAGCCATACCACCAAACCCATGGCATCTTCCAGAGATTTTCCTGCCAAGGACTTTTGCCAGGGTCCTATAGTATTAACATTTACATCTCTATGACAAATGCCTGTCATTTATAATGAAAATTAATTATTTTGACTCACAGTTTCAGAAGAATTAGTCTGTCTGCTTGCCCCCCAAACATCTTGGCAGCAGGGGGAGCACATGGTGGAGATTGTCCTTCACTCTTGGTGGACAGGTAGAAAGGGAGGAGATGCCAGCGCTCAGCTGTCTTTTTGGTTTTGCCTTTTGTTTTTCCACCTAAGCCCACAGCCCACAGTACCGCTCATACTGAAGTGGGTCTTCCTCAGTTAATTCTCTGTAAAAGCCGTCACAGACATTCCGAGAGTGTGTGTGTCTCACCAGTCTCCTGGGTGATTCTAAATTTGATCAAGTTGGCAAACACTAGAAGAGAAGGGATCTCTTGGGGGGAGAGGGGTTCTACTTCCCTTTTGGTCTGGGCTGAAAATGGTCCCCTTATTGTCTCAGGCTCTGGGGTCATGATCGGAGTCTCTGGGTACAAAGAAGAGAAAGGCACCTTGTTGGAAGATTAGCCTAGACACGACAGCGACTTTGCTCTCTGTATTTTATTCTTTCTTCCATTCCTTCACGTCTACAGACTTTTATGTAAGCACCTTCCCTGTGACAGGCCCTGCAGCTAAATTACTTACTTCCACTTGCAACAATAACCCCTGGGTAGCAGGACCTAGCACTGGACAAAGCAATCTAGAACCCCAGAATAGGTCTGCAGGTACTGACTATAACAAAGCCACAAGTTTAAGCTAACTCTAAAACAATGGTTGCATAACAATTTACATAGAACAGTAAATAATATAATCATATACTAAGCCTACTTGGTCCTGTATCCCAAATACGACCTCTTGTGTGTCCTTGTGTCACCTCCTTCTTACCTTCCTGTTTCCATATACCTGTGCCTGGTCAGTGATGTCACCAGCCTAAGGTCTCTCTCCTGACATCCTCATCGCCTACGGCATCTATCTTCCATCTCCTCACCCAAGGTCAAGGTCTCCCCACTCCCAGACACTCCAGAAATGGAAGTCTTATCTCTCCCTGCTCAAGTCAGCTGGCAAAGGCGAACAATGACTAAATTCATCACGCAGTTCTAAATAAAGAGGCAGAGGAAAAACTGGGCTCTCATATCCAAACTCTGAGGTCCTGAGGTCCAGGGATTCCTGTGGCACACACTCCGCCCTCACAGCTTTTAAAAGTGGGCAAGCACAAACTCGGGCTTTTTGCAGAGCTGGTAGGGTTCTCAGAAGTGCCAGGCTCAATGGTGACAGCCCCTCCAGAGGTAGCTATACTCTGCAGCTAACTTCTCCTTCCTGGCCGCACCATTCCCACTTCTCAGCGAAGCCCACCTGCAAAGACTTAACAGTGAGTGTTTCCCATAGAGAGTTTAAAGCTTATTGTGTGCGGATTAATATCCAGAAGGACCAATTCTGGCTTTGTCCTCTCTCTGAGCTACTCAGGATGAGCCCTGTCCAACCCCTTTCTCTCTCCTTTGAAATAAGTAAATATTTACAATGTTTTCCCTAGCCTGGATACTGTTTCTCCTCAAGGTTACACCACTCTGTCTCTTTCACCTTGGGCTTCCTGTGAGAGGAAAAAAACCAATACTGTCTGTTTCCAGCGCTCAGTCTGTCACGGTGAGCCAAGGCAGAGCGGGCCCAGGGGACTTGGTGAAAGTGGAGAGATCGGACAGGGAGGAGGTCAGGAGGCTAATGATAGCCCTCAGCTCTGACCATGCTTCTGATAGCTTCTTGGGCAGAAGAGAAGGCTCCAGAGAAGGTGCCTCGTGGATAAAAGCTCCAAAAGAAATTTGTGTCACATCTACCTGTGGGGACTGTCTTCCCTAGGCCAAGAGAACCAGAGATAAGTCAAGGTTGTCTAGCAGAGGCACCTGGGATAGAGCTGGAAAAGCCACCGCTTGTCCCAGCTCCACCCACTTTTTGGTTTCAAGGGAGATTGTTTTAGTTTTGCTTACATATTTATTGTTGTTGTGCTGGGGATGAAGCCTAGGGCCCTTGCGCGTGGTTGGTAGGCAAAAATACTCTATCCCTTAACTACACCCCCTGCGCCATATCCTTTGTTTTTGGTGGAACATTTTATTGGAATAATTATAGATTATGTAGTTGCACATGTAGTTCCAAAAAGATAGAGCCGGTTTGTACTCTGCCCAGCTTTATCTAATGGTAACATTTTAGAGAACCATACAGAGCACAAAGAGTATATGCCTCTCGCCCATCTTCCCCAGTGTGTGTACGTGCATGTGTGTACGTGCGTGTGTGTGTGTGTGTGTGTGTTACAGTTTCCTCACCCATGTAGGTTCCTACAGATCCAGCAGCTTCACAGCTGCGAGACTAGCCAGTTCCCACAAGAGAACCCGTGTGGCTTTTATAACTATGCTCCTGCTGTACTTCTGCCGGGTCCCTTACTCCTAGGAACTATTTCTCTGATCTCCACTTATAAAATGGTTTCATCTCTAAACTTACGTAAATGCACTCATGCAGCTTTGGGAGCTGGCCTTTTTCCTCCATATAATCCCCAGAGACTCATTCAAATTATATCACTAGTTTCTTATACCAGGCCTAGTGATTCAGGTCTGTGATCCCAGATGCTCAGGAGGCTGAAACAGGAGAATCCTAAGTTCCAGGTCAGCCTGGGCTACAGCATCATCCAAAGCCAGCCTAGGTAACTAATTAAGATTCTGTCTCAAAAAAAAAAAAAAAAAGTAAAAGCCCATTCACTTTTCTCACTCAGCCGTGTTCTGTTGGATGTTTGCCTGCTGAAGAGCTTCTGGGATAGAAATGGTTTCCAGCTATTACAAATAAGCATTCTCGTGTATGGGTTTCCATCAACATAAATCTTACTGTCACTCTGATGAATGTCTAAGTGTACAACTGCCTGTGTTTCCTTTTCTCCCTTGTCTTCCTTCTGCCTCTTTTGGGGCAAGAGATGCAAAGACTCATGTTCAGGCCGTGTTTGCCAGCTGCCAGCTAGGAGTCCCAGTTGTGCCAGGTTCCGCAGGGGTCCACCAAATGATCTTGATCAGTAATGGTGGCAGGCCATGTCCCAAGCTAACAGTGTTGTACCAGAACTCTCCTCCAACCCCAAAGCTTCACTTACACCTGTTGAAGATGCAGGTTCCTGGGCTTTGCCCTTCAAGTTTAAAGGAGGTGAACTCAAGGAGGAAGGAAGGAGAAAGACGCCGTGAAAGCTATGTTTGACTTCCTCATTGGAAGACACGACCTGAACCCTTTCTAATCCATTCTCTCACCCTGGCTGAGTGGCTCTCGTTATTTTAAATCAATTCATTAATAATTGTTCGGCCTTTGAAGCAGCCTAGATAAACTCTCCAGTCTCTTACCTTTCATAGTATCCTTATGGTTATGAAGGAGAGTACAAGCTGACCAGTCCGCACAAGGACTGAGCCATTACAAGGACTTTACGAGCATAGATGCCCAGCTAAGCATGCTTGGCATTCCTTCTTTGGCTAGCACAGTCTTTGCTTGAATTCCTGTTCGAGGCAGAGCATGCCCTGGATGCTGGCAATAAAAGAATGTGCATAAGACCCAGGCCCTGACCTTCAGGAGCACAAAACCAAGCAGAGAATGCCATCGGGTTTCACACCACACTGGCAGGTTCTGCCAACCTTCCTCAAACCTCTGTTTCCCGTTTGGGAATGATTAAACGATACGCTGTGTTTGATGTGACAGTCTCCTACCTTAATAGAATCCAGAGTGAGATAAGATTAAAAGAAGTGTCTCAGAGGGGAACAGGAGAAACTTTCATCTCTGGAAAGTAATAAAGACAGACCCTACATATGAGAAAGGTCCGCCTCTAAGTGGCAATCTGATTACATAAGGCTGTAATGAGCTTGACACAATTGGATTTCCATATGCAGCTCTCAACGCCCAGCCTTCTCCCAAAGTGACAGCAGCCAAGTCATGAACTAGGAGGAACTCACTTGACTGTAAACATCTGGCCGGGGGGGGGCGGGGCTGCAGCAGGACTGCTGGCCAGATTCATCCTAGACATGGAATGAATGAATGAATGTATTTTGCTCACAGACAGGGAGGATGACAGGGTTGACTTGCACGCCTTTCTGTCTCGTATCTTCCTCTTCATCCTCTCCATCTAGAGGAGCAGCCATCCTTGGACTTACTGGAAGACCTTCCAACTCGAGTTCTAGCCTCTGTCCCACATTTAAAGACCAGGGGAAAGAGTTTAATTGCGCTGCAAGGAGATACTGGTGGGTGGAGGAGTTCTCGGGGAACAGGGAACATAACGTAGCCTTTATGATCCTCTTGACAGTCCATGGCCTCTTAGCGGATGAACCAACCCATGCAGGATATCTGGGAGAGGATAACAAGAAATGAAAATTGCCACAATTTCCCAGAACCTATCGTCAGGGTCCAGGTTCAAGTTACATGTCACTGTACCCAGAGGCAGGAAGAGAATTCTACACTTCAGGGACTCTTCTGCTTGAAGCAATAGCATGGAACTGGTTCTGGATCTGTAGAGCCCAGGCTATGTACTCTAAGCCCACAGGGCTTTTTTCCAGTCCCAGACTGCTGAACTTCACGGTCTTCTTTCTGCTGTGATGTGGCTGGCGGTCATTAGACCAAAAAAAAAAGCAGCTAGCATATATCAGATGGCCATTCTCTCAGTATGCAAGTAAGATGAGCTTGGCCCAAGATGCTGTGCAACCCCCTGAAATGATATTTCATTTGTTTTAATAAATAAAGCTTGCCTGAAGATCAAAGAGTAAAACAGACCCACTGGTCAGCCTTACAGACCAGGCAGTGTGACGCTCACCTTCAATCTCAGTAGTCACACTAGTTGCCATAGAAACCGGGTGGTGCATGCCTTTAATCCCAGTGGTGCACACCTTTAATCCCAGCCCCAGAAGATGGGAGGAAACAGCTCGTAGACACAGTCTCATTCTGAAATTGCCGGAGGCAGGATCACCATTTTGGATTGAGGTAGAGGTAGGAGCCAGTGGCTGGCCGATTTTCTTTTCTGACCTTCAGGTTGAACCCCAATATCTGTCTCTGGATTTTTATTATTTGTGCTCCAGCCTCCATCTGGAGGAGGTTGTCTTCTGAGGGCTTTCCCAGGGAGGGTTTCAGTTCTGTGCTAGATAAAACCAATGTAGTATATTGAAATGTGTTCTTTTCTGTCATAAACATACCAGGCCACCTCTGTGTACAAAATACCCTTCCCATGCCTGTGCACAACACAGATGTGTATTGACACATCCATCGGCTCCCCAAGTCAGTTGTAAACCTGTAAATACATTTCTTAACTTTAAAAAGTTAAGTGAGTGGTGGTGCATGACTTTAATTCCAGCACTCAGGAAGCAGAGGCAGGCTGATCTCTGTGAGTTCGAAGCCAGCCTGGTCTGGTCTACAGAGTAAGTTCCATGACAGGCTCCAAAGATACGCAGAGAAACCTGTCTTGAAAAAAACAAACTAAATAAATAAATAATTTAAATTAATTAATTAAAAATAAAAAAATAAGAGCCTCCTGGTAACAAACAAAGCGAACTTCCTGCCCTCGAGGAGCTTACATTCTAGCACAGGAGAGGAACGGCAGCAAGACAAGTGTGTGTGCTACCCTAGTGATAAATGCCAGGAGACCAGCAGATGAGTGTGTGCTACCCTAGTACAAATGCCAGGAGACCAGCAGACAAGTGTGGGCTACCCTAGTGATAAATGCCAGGAGACCAGCAGACGTGTGTGTGTGTGTGTGTGTGTGTGTGTGTGTGTATGTGTGTGTGCGCGCACGCGCCACCCTAATGACAAATGCCAAGAGACCGACAGACGAGGGACGAGGGAGTTAAGAGGTGATGGTGGTGCCACTGCTCCCTTTGCTTTCTCTCGTAACTAACTGTTCTGTGGGAACCTATAGCACATGGAGAACCAACCACCCTGGAACCCAGGAGAGACTGAGAGCAGTTAGCAACACGGTGTCCTCTAGGAACCCTACAGTCCTTAGAGATAAGAAGTAATAGAACGGCTCATGCCATCATGCAATACCGAGTGGAAAATACTGGAAAAGCTTCAGGAGAAAGAACTTGAAAATGTTGTATTTCTTCCACCAGGACTCCACCCAGGCTGAAGATTTGTGAAGATTCCTAGAGCTCTGACCATGGCTAAACTGCAATAATGGGCACACAGGTCTCAGATCCATTCTGGGGGCTAGATACAGAGATGCATCAGGCTAAGACAGGGGAGGTTTTTTTCCCTTCTCACAGGATGCTAGGGAAAGCAGCCTCATTGGGGCAGCTGTTGTCACTGGTTTGCCAGGCTTCCTCTTCTTGTATCTTACTGTTTTTCTTATTGTCTACCCATCACAGAAGGCCCGCCTTGCCAGGATCCGTGTGGCCAAAACAGGAAGTTCCAATGCCTACCTGCACAGCAAGCGCAATGGGCTCCTCAATGAAGCCCTGGAGCTGACGGTAAGTGTCCAGAAGACTGCTCAGAGGAGATAAACTAGAAATGGGCTTCTCTGCTCATTCACTCCCCTAGAAAGCGCCAGTTTAGACTCTGACAGAAACATGTCTCCAGGGTTCCCACAAACATAGTGCTCTCAAAGAATTATCACTGCTGCCCATAAACCAGCTGCTGCAAAGGGCCCCCAGACCCAGGCCAGCAAGTTTTATAGTGGCCCTAAGATTTGGCTTATCAGGATTTTTCTCCTGCCCTCCTACCTTCTGTGAAGAAACGAAGAGGCTGAAGAGAGGGGAAAGCACCAGCTTTATTCTTAGCCCTTCTTTCTGTCTCCCTAGGGCACCCCAGAAGAGGAGCACATGGGCAAGACCACCTCGCTCATTGAGAGCCAGCACCACCACTTGCTGCACTGCCTAGAAAAGACCACTGTGAGTGCCAGCCTCCTGCCCCCTCCTGCTTCACCCCTGACCTCCCAAGGCTGTATTCGCTTTGTAGTCCTAGGCCAGATAGTCAGTCTGTCCCCTTCCAATCCAAAAGAGTAGTGGCAAGGTCTATAAACACCCCAGGGGGTGGGGCAAAGAATGAGAGATCAGCTGTGTCCTGCAGCTCTAGAGAAGAGGTCGGTCTTCCCATCCCCCCCCCCCCCCCCCCGCCAACAGCAGCATGTGTCTTAACAACTAAGAGTTTTGTTTTTCATTCTCAGTTCTGATGGGCACCACCCAACAAGATTCAGGCTGAATTTACACAGGACAGTAGAGAAGAGGGAAGATTTTTGTTCCATCCCCGTAGCTGGATTGAGGCAATCCATGGGTCCCCTTCCATGTGCATGAATGAAGGATGCAGTATACATATTCTTTAGCCAAGGGCTTATCAGTCCCAGTCCCACTTAGTAACCTTGCACTTTGGCAGGGAGTTCAGATTGTGAAAAGCTGATTGCTAAAGGAGATCATGATGGAGGGTGCCACAGCTGGAATGGGAATGATGCTTGTGCCTTACTGACAGCCTAAAAGGAAGGGGCAGTGGGGCCAACCCTGAACCCTTGGCAGAAGTGCCAGGAATCATAGGGTGGGAGAAGTCAGAACAGAAATGCTAAAGTGAGCCTATTCCCTGATCCTTTCCAAAAGATTCCTACTCAAAGAGCCTAGGGTCAGGGCTCATCCTACCCTTGAAAGGAGCTTCCTAGTTCCTAGTAGCCTGTAACCTGACCTCCCAGATGCTAGATTCCTCTTACTCTGGGCCAAAAGTGGACCCCATGGATGACCGTGGAAACCCAGTGAGATCTTCTAAATGAGAAAGTACTCTGCAAGCCCAGGTCCTAGGAACTATGATCAAAAACCACGCATGCATATCTCCCAAGTTCTCCCAAGGACACCGAGCTTGCCAGTGGGATGCCAGGGCCAGGCCCCACTGCCCTTCCCAAGTTGCATGTGCTGGGTGGAATGTGTACATTGAAAGGACATGGGTGAAAACACTGGGGTTTGAAGGGCTGGAATGTTGGCACTGGGGGACTGAGAGACAGAATGCTGGCATTAAAGGGGTGGAATGCTGAATCCGAGGGAATGTTGGATTGATTATAGGGACAGGATGTCGGAATGCTGGATTTGGGGGAAGGGATGTGGGACCCAGAGGTGGAATGTTGGGATAGGAAAGGAGGAATGTTGGTATGGAAAGAGTGTATGTTGGGTTAAGCAGTCTCCTGTCGGAACCAAGGGATGAAATGTTGGGACAATGGGAAGCAGAATGCTGGGAACGAGGGCTGGAATGTTGACTTCGGAGGGTGGAATGCTGGGGTTGAGGAACTGAATGTCCAAACTTGGAATGCTGGAATGTACAATCAATGGTGTTTCTATCTTCTGTTGGCATGTTGTCCTGTAGGGGTTATCCTATCTTGTGGATGATCCCCTGTTATCTGTACGAACCTCCACCATCAAGGTATCGCTTTATAAATTCAATTGTTCTCTCTGAATCTTGAGTCTGTGGATCTTCTCTGCTCACCCCTAGTCTGGTTTCTGCATGTGCTGCTGATCCTCCCTGGGCTTTTGCTGTCTCTGCTGCCACACCCAGTACCAGCTCAGGCTTCCAGTATTTCTGCACCCACACTACCCAATTTCCTTTCCTATCCTTTCCTTGGACACCCCCAGAGGGGTTGAGGGGGGCAGTGGAACTCCAAGGTCAGTTTCCTCTGGAATGCCCGTATGCCACGCATCTCTCTGCTACCTCCTCGGTTTCCTGGGAGCTCTGGTCTTGGCCACCAGGGGACATTCTCTGAACTCTGGTATTGGCCACCAGGGGACATTCTCTGAACTCTGCCCTCACACTTCTCTTGCTCCTCACACTGCCAGTGCCACAGGGTTCTTGGTCAAGCAGCCATTTTTCCATTGTTTGGGGTCTAGCTATAGGCCACCCTCATGGCCTACAGATCCAAAACCGTTAACATTCTTTCCCTAGCTTACATTTGACCTAGGGAATCCTGAACCGCCTGGTCGTTAAGGATCCATATGCTCTAATCAGGCCAAAAGAAGACAAAATTAGAAGAAATCTTATCCTTAGCAGCTTGGCCCCTTTGCAATCAAGAGCAATGCTCTCCCAGTTCTGTGACTGGTCCAAACTTTAACAAACTTTTGTCAAGACTGTAAGAGTCATCAGGTGTGCAAAGCTTCAGAGCTTACTAAGAAAAATTTGATTCTAACTCTGATGATGCCACTCAGACCCTCCACGTCCTCTGTGTCCCTTCTGCTCAACCTGTAGATGGAGCACATGACACACGATTTAACAACTGAGTCCCTGCCCAGTCTAATGGCCAGGGAGGCCAATTTGATACTTTTGACATTGACATCTGTGGAAATGAAACCCCTCTCAAACACTTACCTGTAATCCAGGCATTTGGGGGTCCTCCATTAAAGGCCCCAAACAGACAGGCAGCCATACAGGGACTGGGGCTCTCCCACCTCCCTTCTGCTTTTTCACTTCTTCTCCTTCCTCCTGCAGAACCACGAGTTTATCGACGAGCAGATGTTTGAGCAGAACTGCATGGAGAGCTCGATGCAGAACTACCCGTCCACCAGGAGCCCTTCTCTCTCCAGCCACTCGGGCCTCACCACCACCTGCTGCTCCCGGCGCAGTAAGAAGACCACACACCTGCCCAACTCCAACCTGCCGGCCACTCGCCTGCGCAGCATGCAAGAACTCAGCACGATCCACATCCAGGGCAGCGAGCAGCCCTCCCTCACCACCAGGTGGGTAGCTTCCAATCCTGCCAGCCCCAAAGTCTTGAGTCATTCGCTTTCCAGAATTAAACAATCTCCGCTTTAAAATCTCAGGGATCCCCGCTAGGGGTCCCCCTTATCCACTGCACGGGGCCCCTCTGCTTTCCTCTCCACCTTCTTTCTTATGTTCTGAAGTTAATCCAAGGGTCTTTGTGGGATATTAGATGGTACAGTTGCAGTTTAGCTCAATTGTGGCTTTAGGTAGTTGTGGGGGGGGACTAAAAAAGAACCCAAAAATTGAAAAGATGAACTATGATCATTTTCCTAAGAAAATACTTTCCCCAACTGTGTTACATATATGGCTTATGCCAGGCTAATTGTGAATCACAGGTGGACTTTTCCTCCTCGTCTCTGTTTATGGTTAAGCCATTTCCTGTTATTCTTTTTTAAAAAAAAAAGTATTTATTTATTTTATATGCATTGGTGTTTTGCCTGCATATATGTATGAGAGTGTCAGATCTTGGAGTTACAGATAGTTGTGAGCTGCCATGTGGGTGCTGGGAATTGAACCTGGGTCCTTTGGAAGAGCAGCCAGTGCAGTGTTAACCACTGAGCCACCTCTCCAGCCCCTCCTGTTATTCTTAATAAGTTGCAAAAAATTCGGGGAAAGCAACTGTTGTAACATCACAAGTGATAAGCCCCTGGGGGCTGGGAAGAAGTACTATCTGATCACTTAGTAATTGTTAATAGTGATTAGGGTGGTAATTATAAGCTGATTGTTAAAGGGAGACATACAGGGCCCTAGAGTTCCTTGACAGAGCATAGAGCAAAAACAATGCAGGGGGTCAAGGAAGATTTGGGGCGCCCCCTAGCAGGAACCACCACCAACTCCCTCTTTTCTATCCCAGTCGTTCCAGCCTTAATCTGAAAGCAGACGATGGACTGAGACCAAACTGCAAAACATCCCAGATAACCACGGCCATCATCAGCATCCCCACGCCCCCGGCTCTAACCCCAGAGGGAGAAAGTCGGCCCCCTCCTGCCAGCCCAGGACCCAACACGAACATTCCTTCCATAGCCAGCAATGTTGTCAAGGTCTCTGCCTTGTAAAAACACCGGACAGAGGGCCCAAGGGGTTAGTGGGGAGTAAAGGGGGCTGGCATGTTAGTGGGTGGTCACTGAGACCACTCCCTCCCCCTTTCCCACTATTTCTGCCTGCCCCGTTACACCCCTAGCACTGAGACTTGTGTGTGAAAGGGAAAGGAAGCAGCAAAGGGGACCCAAGGCTCCCTGCTGCTGGTGTGGACATAGCCCTGTGACATTGCATCTTGCTGGGGCCTGAGGAAGGAAGGGAGGGGGTGGGTAGGGAATAGGCCATTAGGAAGTGTAGGCCACTTGCCTGGACAGGGCCTGGTAGGGGCACCTCAGACCAAATAACAGTTGTTTCTGAAGACCCCAGTGAGGAAAACACAAGACCACAAGACCCAGAGGCCGAGTCGTCACATGCAAACAGGAAGAAAATATAACACTGTGTACTCAGCACCTTTTTCAAGGATCTTAATGGATAATATTTATTCATGGGAAAAGGTGGAAAACAAAATCAATGGATTTTTGTGAAATGTTTTTCTCCATGGACCCAACACCTTTAAACCAAAACGATGCATTTTGTGAGGTTGGTTTTTATTTTTCTCCTTTTATAGCAAAAGCTTTTAGAAGCTCAAAGTCAGTTATTGCTGAGTTCCCTCCCTAGTCCCAGGAGGAGTGAGGTCACTTTTGCTGGGCCTTCACTGCCCAGCCGACCTGCACAGAGCTGTCCAGCAACCACACAGCAACCCTTCTGCTCCGTCCGTCCGTCTCCTTTGTCTCTGTACCTATCTGCTTCACCTTGGCTGTTTCTGTGTCCAACCATCTGTCTCACCGTGGACAGTAAAGCCTTCTCTGTCACTGCCAAGTACTGCAGACCTGCGTCTGGGAGTCAGGCCGAGCAAACGCAAATACGGAAAGGAAAGGAAGCCAAGTGGGGGGGAGCTGAAGGGAGAGGTAAGTCTACCTTATGAACAGAGGTGCTTCCCTTGTCTTTGCAGTTTGGGTGTGTGTGGGGGGGGTGATGGTCACGTGTATCACACTGGGTCTTGAAAACGAAAACAGCAACTTCAGAAAGCAGTCGTTTCTGCTATACCCTGGTGAAGACAGAAGCACCAAGGCTCCCAGCTGCCAGAGCTCCAGGGCACCTTGCTACGTACCCTCCTTTAGGGCCCACCGTAAAGCCCACGCAGGCTGCTGAGAGGCTCCGCAAGCATCCTCAAATAAGGACGGTGGACTTACCGCCTGAGGCAATTCCTATATGAAGGGCATGAAGGGTAAACGCGCGTGCCTCCTGAGGGATGTTTCAAAGCAAGAAAGCAAGCAAGAAGCTCTAGATGATTCTTTCCTGGTCTGAGAGGCCCTGAGCTCCGAGTCGTCTTCGGGCATTATCTCTGAAGACAGCCCAAGTGGGTAACACTGATGACCTCCATAAGGGAGTGGGGATTACTTCTTGAAAATGTGGACAATGTGTTTGCTCAAGTTATTTACATGGTAGCAGGCCTGGGAACAGCATTTCTGGAATCTTCCTAATCATTTTCACCATTTAGAGTGGAGCAGGTGAGCCTCGGGTTAGTGACAAGGGCCCTTCCCAACCCCAACTATTTCCCTGCGGATCTCTGAAGCCTGGGATCTGAGGCACGTGAGCTGCCTAGGAACTTCTTATCCATTCTACAGTTCACAGATAAGCTGTTCATTAGCAAGTCAAAACTCTCTCTGCCCAGTACAGCTATCGAGATGAGTTTTACTAGCCAAGGACCTGAAAGCACCCGTGGGGCTTCTATGGCCTCAGCTCCAGTGACCCTGTACACAGAGGAGTCCAGGTGTTTTGAGGTGGTACCAAACAAGAAAGTAGTCAGAAAGGCGGAAGAAAAGTGCCCTTGTCTCCATCTCCATCTCCCTGTCCCATCTTCAGTGGCTCCTGCCAGTCCTTTCTCTAGATCTGGCCTCAGGATCTCCCCTTATCATGGAATGGAGCTATCCTTGCAATCCAGTAATTCCATCAGCCAAGGCAGAGAGCCAAGCTGGACCCAGTTTTGGCAGATACGCAAAGAACTAGAAAGGGATCTTCATTTTGAATGAATGGACCATGGGACAAAGGAATGTCTAGGTGCACGCGACATCCGAGTGGGATAAGGATACAGTTTAAAAGGAACACTGATGTTTCACATGCAAGCCACCGTTCTATTTAAGAGCAAGTCATTGCAGGGTTAGGATGACAACTCGACCAAGGATCTCCTTGTCACCTGGACAGTGCACCAACATAGCACGTTATGGTTCTCATGAAAAGAAATATATTTTAAAAACTGTGTTCCCCAAAATTCCATTTTTATTGACTTGAGTGAACTGAATTGTTTGTGTTGCTTCTATTTCATTTCCAAAGCCCGTATCATGCCAGTTCCCCCTGCCCCCCCAAAAAAAATCATTAGACCATCTTCATTTTCCTTCCCCCACTGCAGTCTTGGCAGGGGGTAAGGGACCCAGCTCGCCTGTGTTCAAAGGTATCAACCCAGGAAAACAGCTCACAGCCATATATCTCCTAAAAGGTATTTGTGATCAAGTACAGGGGCAAAAGTGTGCTGGATCAGTTTAGTAAGCCTGGCTCACCAGCTAGTAAGCAAAGAACCAGAATTATCGGAATCTTCTAGAGACCAATAGCTTTCTGGTGCAATTGACTCATGGTGCATAAACCATGTTAGAATAACGAAAAATTCCCCAAATCACCATTCAATTCAATCCTACTTAGCACTGGGGGAGAGGGTTTCAAAAAGACAAATATAAAAATCCTAAAACTACATTCAAATAATAAATGGGAATACCTTGGAAAATGTAATATTGGGTACACCAGACTAGAGAAGATTAAACAATCGCTAATTCATTTTACAGTGTAAAAAGCTGAGGCCCAGAGAACTTGACTCGCTTAAGGTAATGTAGTCATTTAAGGATAGACTAGGGACCAGAGCACAAGACCCTTGGCCACTAGTCTAATGTGCTTTTGTTTTGTTTTGGGTTTTTATTGTTGTTGTTGCTGTTTTAACACACCCTTTGCCTCGTGGAGTTGATATGTTGAGGAAGGCCCATCAAAGATGCCATGACATAACTAGAGACTCCTGTGTACATGTCAACACCTGATGGAGTCCTGGAGGTCACCTGACTACACTAATAATTATAGACATCAAAGCGACCGTTTCTTGGGTAGAGCAAGCCACAGGTGTTCAGGTCTGTAAGAAACAGGTGAAAAGGGAAGTCCAAGATCTTTCAGGCAAATGCTCGATTTTCTCAATGAAGAGGAGGCTTGGACAATGACCTTTCAAACCTTCGCTTCTCGCTGCATCTGTGAAGGTAGTCAACCTAGGAAATCCTTGATTCAGAGAAAGAAATGGACACAAAACTGAATGACTCCTCCTAGGTTTCATGCAAGTCAGTGGCAGAATTATGATGATCCAAGACTCAGGCATCATGTCCTGGGGGTGTCTTCTATATCCCACTCCATGGCTCTAAGGTTTGCTCACATTTTCAAAAGCTGGGTTTCCAGGGTGATGACTAGGGAAACCATTCCTGAAGTAGCAGGACCTCCTGAAACAGACCATTATTTCTTCCTAATTCCCATTTTTCCTAAGTAGTATCAAGCTCAGGACTAATTGTACAGAACCCCTTTCAAAAGACCAGTAGATTCTTAACAACTGAACATTATTAGTCTACGACCACATCATTTGATCAGATGTTAATGGGGACAGCAAATGATCCGTGGTTCACAAAAACCACATACAGACCTGCTGAGGATGTTATACAGTTGGCTTCTCTTCCCTGCAGTTTGGGATCAGGTCATTTTCTTATCAGAATGCAGGTTGGAAAAGTACCTGGGAGCTTTATATGCCTAGATCGTTTTCCTTGTCTTTTTAAAAATAGCAGTAGTGATTGAAATTGAGCTAGCATTAGATTTGAAATTATTAATGGATTCTAGTGATTCAGGCTCCCTCATTTCAATTACTAAGTACCTAAGTAAGGCAGAAGGATCCCAATACCATTCACTGGGAGTAATAGCTTCCCTTTCATGCTAGTTGGCATGGTAACCATCGTACGAGGAACATGAGACTTTTATTTTTTTCCTCTAATTTCCTAATGAATTCTCATCACTTGCAAAGCTTTAAAATGGGACAAAGGAAAAACAATGTCGTGACCCATGACACGTGGAGCCCAAACAGCATCATGAAAAGCATCAGAACCAAGGCAAAGTGGCTTTGAAAAAGGAAATGGCTTTTTAAAGGGGTTCCTTATGGGTCTTGTTTTTTATTCAGGATATTCTGTGTTTTCTCATCAAATATGGGAATGCCATTTCTCTTAGCAGGTTAAACTATGCTGGCTGATGACACATTGGCCAGTGCAGGGCACTGACCCAAGTCCTGGGGGACTCCTTGGACCAAGGGACTATTTTACAAGCCAGGGAGGTGGGAGGGGTGGTATATTTTTGATAACCAGACATTCCAATGTTTTCCTTAGAGGTCATGAGCTCCCATTAATGTTCTCGTGAGAAACATCAAGTGTGTTCTTTTCTATTTTCGTATAATTACTGGGCTTTGCTTAACAACATCACAATGGCAAAGAAATATACTGTACAAAACTGCAGGAAGACAAATGTGAAAACTTTCTGTGGGGGAAGAAAAAGCTCTTAAGTTTCTTGTCTTCTTTTGAAACCGTAGTGCATATGTTATAACATGTATATCATTTACAGTATCGAGTCCTGTGCCACGGCTGTACCTGATGTATCCAATCTGGATTAAACAAACTATGTGCCACAAGCCTTGGAGTGGGGCAGTTTCTTCTAAAACCAGTTCTTTCTCTTCCAAATCACAGCCTTCCATCAGGAAGCTTTCTATCCTGCTAGAGCAATGACATAATCTTACGGGTAAAGGCCTCGTCTAATCTGCCCCGTCTCCTTCTACATAAGCAATTCCACTGCTTCCCGGAGCTTGCCTGTCTACATGCACTAGGCAGGTTCTGTTTTAACAGTGGATCACTGGATTGAATTTGTCTATCGCTCTCTCTTAAGGGCCAATTACTAAACAAAAACCGTCTTTATACATCAGCATTGGCTCTACTGAGGCCTCCTCTGATATCTGCTCCACCGAGACCAAGGTCTGAAACAAACCACATACGTGCGTGACACACACACACACTCAACAGTAAATGCTATAGAGAATAAAAATCTCGACAGGCAATAGGAGCACAGCTAGGTTTGTCACATATTGTGACTTCACATCTGTCACTTTTTACTTCTTCCTTTCAGTTCCTTTCTTGACTTTGAAGGGGGTGTGAGCAGGATTAAGTACCCCTTAAGATCTAACCTTAACAATTCTGTTCGTGTGAGAGAAGCATTTTCATGTTCTGACATGCAACAGCACAAATTTAAATCCTTATCATTCTCCAAAACCACCAGATCCCAACCACTGAAAACAGTAAAAGAAAGGGGAAGCATACACAGTATGTTCTCAAGTCCAGGTCAAGTACAGAATTCACTGTAAGCACTGCTGCTCACATCCTTTCTACCCACTAGGTGTCACTAAAGACCCACAGCTCAAATAATCTGGACGAAAACTGCAAAGAACCTGCCCTCTGCAACTCTGCCTGCATTCAGCTTTCTTTTTCATTACTAAACAAAGTGTGACGCCTTTGCAGGTTTGATGCTGAGCTTTGATTCCCAGATTTACAACGTAAAAGGAGAGAACCGCCTCCTGTTAAGTTATCCTCTGACCTCCACCCATGTACCATGACATGCAGGAGCACACAAAAAAAATGTAACAAAACTGTTTTCTCACTATGTAATTCTGTCCTGGAACTATGTAGACCAGGCTGGGCTCGTACTCAGAGACCCACCTGCACCTGCCTCCTGAGTGTTGGGATTAAAGGCATATCCCACTATGCCCAGCTCCTAATAAAACTTTTAAAGCACTAAATGTCAAGTCGTACATATGCACTTGTTCAAAAGATACAAAACAAACGCATTCTGCCTTAAGACAAGACCTTTGTGATGGAGGTGTCAACAATAGCTATGAAAAAATGTAAATTATTTTATATTTCAAGGGAAATGGGAAAAGCCCTCAAAAATTTCTATTGTGAATCATTCCTTCTCTTCGTCATGACCCACAGTTCAATCGTTCTTCAATTACTTTTTGTGTTCTGGGACTGAAATTTACCTTAAAGATACATGCTCTTATTTTAAAGGTCACTAAAGAAGTAACTTGCATTCTTAGAATTATCCAAAGCGGAGGGTTGGAGAGATGGCTCGGTGGTTAAAAGCACTAGTTGCTTGCTCTGTAGAAGACCCAAGTTTTGTTCCCAGCTGTTGATAGAGGTTTCTGTCTCGCCTGGTCCCGCAGCCATTCAGTCACACAGAAACACACAGAGGCCTACATTAATCATAAACTGGTTGGCCTATTAGCTCAGGCTTCTTATTAACTAATTCTTACATCTTAAATTAGCCCATTATTCTTGTCTATATTAGCCACGTGGCATGGTACCTTTTATTAGCGAGGCATTCTCATCTTGCTCCCTGTGTCTGGCTTCCTCTGTCACAACTGCAGACTTGACTCTTTCTTCTTCCCAGAGTCCTCCTGTTCTCATCACCACATCTATACCTCCTGCCTGGCTACTGGCCAATCAGCATTTTATTAAAATAATACAAGTGACAGGATAAAAGGCCACTGTCCCACAGCACCCATGTTGGTCAGCTCACAACTGCCTTGAACTCCAGTTCTAAGGGATCCAACACCCTCTTCTAGCTTTGATGGGCTCTCACACACACAAATACACATAAGTAGAAGAAAAAAATACAAACTCTCCAAAGAAGCAGGTTTCCATAAGGTCTCGTATGTAATAATAAATGCCTAATTCATGCTGAACCTGAAGTTAAAGTAATGAATGGCCTGAAGATTTTGAAAGTTAAAGAATTACTTAAGACTACAGACTCTTATTTATAGATTTGAATTACTGTTCTCATAAAATACTTTCTCATGAGTCATATAAAAACTCAATCTTATAAGGAACCCTAAAAATCTAATGTCTCATTTTACTGAGAAAGCTGGATTCTGAGAGGTGACTGGTATAAAGTATAAAGTAGATAGAATGTCTTAACCAGGACAAGTTTTCTTTTATGATCCAAGTTCCCAGCTGACGTTACAGTAAACCCGTGCATGGTTCCAAACAGGTTACCCCCCCCCCCCCGCACTTCATGATCCCGCGCGTACGCATACACACACAGCAAGCCACGCACAGGGGGTGGCAGATGTCCTCCCACTTTCACCTCTGCACTACCACTACCTGGAATGGAAACAGCTCCAACTTCCCTGGTTCCAGCCCATGGATACGAAGTCCTTCAGCGCCTTCACAAAGACACATATGCTTGCATTCAAAGTGCCCCAAGTTTCTCTAATTTTAATTCATATACTTGCTATTGGATTTGGGAGTGTTTTTGTTGTTTTCCATTAACTCTCTCTCCAGCCCTGTGAAGCTTGAATCGGGCATTCAGTGTTAAACATTTACAGAGATCTTAAGGAAACCTGCTTCTCTGGATAACTTAAAAATGCACATTATTCTTGACTAACTAAAAGGAATTCTGTATCCAAAAAAAAAAAAAAAAAAAAAAAAGCAAACACAAAACAAACCTGGAGAGAATACAATTAATTTCAAGACTAATGGGTAGCCTCATCCCTAATTAAGATGCAGCAGTATTCTAATTAATCCCCTAGCAATGACAAACAATGAAGTTGGCTCTGTTGTGGCGGGGGAGGGTAGAAAGAGGTGAGTTCAATTACATAGTACTGACAGGAGCTTATTTAAGTGTGTAATTAAAATCTCTACAACTTAGTAATATATTGAACCTAACCTAGGTTTGCTAAATTATTTCATCTAACTTCACAATACATGTATAGTATTGATTTTTCTGTATACGACTGACCATGCCAAATCACAGAAATCCAAGCTGAACGCTTTAAGACTAAATGCTAGGGAAGTTTCACATGAAATGACAATGGCTGTGTGTTTGCTGACAACACTAGAATAAAGGGTCTACATGCTAAGTATGTACACAGAGAAGAACTTTGCTATTTTAAAGTAATTTCTCAATAAGGGATTCTCTTACCTCAAATCCAGTTCACAGCAAGATCCCGACCCCAAGTTTAGTGATAAAAAGAATGCTTAGCCTCTAAGTGCTATAACTTTCCTAAATCATAACTTAGAGAGCTTGGAAAAATGATAGCTCCTCTTAGATCCTAGCATTCAAGTAAAAAAATTCTTTGGCGCTGATTAAGGAGAATAGAACATACTATGGAAAGAGTCAGAACAGAATGGACTTGTCTTCTATCACACACTGAGCACTAAGAGCTAGGCCTTTCCATCAGCCTACCCGCAGAGCTAGTAGGTCCCATCTATGCAACTCACATCAAGTCTCAACCTGGGCTGCGTAAATGCACTTAAGAGGACCTACGAGTCCTTTGAAATTTCGTTCACAATCCCACTTACAGAATGAGAAATTTTCTTGGGTCAGCCTATCCATGGCTTCTAAGAGATTCATTTAGAACCCAAGAAACACTGAGGATAAGCTGCCCCGTGAGCACAAGGTAGCCACAGATGACACTGCCCTACTTAACAAAGTGAGATGTGGGCAGCCTTCAGTTTCTTCAGGAGGATGAACAGAAAGCATCCACAACATTGACCTAAATCTGTTTTCACAGCGGAAACTACCACGGGAAGCAGAGAGCATTGAAAGATTCCTTCCTACCTAAACCTCAAAGATCTACCATGATCAGATTCCCATGAGAATACAGTAATACAGAAATGTAGTGCAATCCTTTTGTAAGGAACTCCACAGAAAAACATTATATTCAAATTTTAACTATTTTTATTTAAGGAGTGCCATATACATCACCTTTTTAAAGGTTTCTTTTGGGAACGCCTACATGAAGTGGCACCTTGGGGGTCTTTGAATCCAAGTTCTAAAAATTCTCTTGCAAATCTGATGAAATTGGAAAAAAAAAGAATATTCCTGGACCAAGTCAAAATAATCTGAAAAATAGCTGTGCCCCAGTAGAAAGCCTCAAAGTCCTCTCAAGTTCCTCCAAAATGCCACCATCTCCCACTTACTCCAGGTGAAGAATGCACATCCATTACTGCTGACAGTCTATGGTCATCACTGGTTACTGCGCATCATTTCTTGGAGATACACTGTATTCATCTGGTAGGCAGCCATCCAACTGGGATGTCTCTGAGCATTCCAATAGTACGAGTGGGAAGCAACAGCATAATATTCTTGCCACGCCCTGTAATATGCCCTCCAGTACTCCTCATAATCCTGGTAGGTATCGGAGAAACTCGCATCTGTTTCCCTCTGACAGTCATACCAAGCCTCCTCCTGGGGTTCTGTCTGGGCTCGGTAAGAGGAGCGCCGTGGTGGATTTCTCCGACTCTGCTTAGATCTCTGGCTAGCTCCTTCTTTATGCCTTGCCTTCACTGGGGTTTCAGGAGACTCCTGACACCCCACTTGACTTGGGGCATCATTTCCACTCACAACCTGTTCCAAAGGGAGCGGTCCACCCACGGGTGTACATTCGGAGTCTTTCAACTGAGTGTCAGAAGAGCCTTCCAAATACGACTTAGTACCCTTGCTCTGGGAAGAAGTCCTTGAGCTGCAAGAATCGCTCTCACTCTCTGAGTCCCCAGACTGGCTACTACTCGCCAGTATCTGTGCTCTATCTTCAGAGATGCGATTCCGCACAAAACCATTGTGAGGATTCACAGTCTGAGCTCCAGGCCCCGTGTAGTGCCGGATAATTTCCACAGGCTTCTCTAACCCCTCTTTAATGTAGTGCTCATAATCCTCCACCAGTTCTGCAAAAGTCAAAGTACATGGCTGATGAACTTTGAAGGAAGAGAGACAAGGGATTTTGGGGAGGGACCCAGATGAGGCTTCTTTGGCCTGCTGCTGGCTGCTAGTGGAGAAGTCCTCAGCAGTGGTCTGATCAGAACTCTTCACTTGCTCTTCCGGTTGTGTGTTACAGCCCAACTCTTCCGATGGAGCAGCCTTTTCTATGATCCCACACTCTGAAGGGCTTTTCACAGGAGGTTTTTGTTTGCTACTATGCTTTGATTTGGCTGAGAGTGTAGGTACAGAAGTATTTCTAGGGAAAGGCATTTGGTTACCAGGAATTTTTTGAGTCTGGAAGGTTCTCTCTGGTTTCTGAACTTGCTTTTTGGGAGTCTGGGTAGGTAGACTTGGAACGCTGTGTGTATGCAGGGCAGCTTTGACCTCCACATCACAGTCCAAGCATTCTTCCATCAGGCCAGGAGGAATGGGGTCTATATACAAGGAAGAATACATATTAAAATTCTCAGCCCAGACATGGTGGTGCACATCTTTAATCCCAGCACCCCTGAGGATAGAGGCAGATGGATCTCTGTGAATTAGATGCCAGCCTGGTCTACACATCACATATCAGGCCAGACAGGGCTACATAGTGAAACACTGCCTCAAAAATAAAACTGCAAAGCCTATAGCTTTGGGTCTAATTCAGTAGAATACTCATGTTCCAAATAGTTACTTAACTTACCTTCTCTACTTATCAGCTATTAACATTTTTACTTAACCTACATCTTAAAGTATGCCTAAATATCCTAATCTACAAGAAACAAATTAAAAACAGCATGTACTCACAGGCCTGTGGTGAGAATTAAATGAATTAACATGCATACAGTAGACTATGTGCTATTATTTTTATAAGCCCACCATCACTACAACTGTAAAAACGTCAAAACTTTTGATTCACAAGGAAGCCAGGCATGGTGGTGCATGATTTTAACCCCAGACACACAACTTTAATCCCAGCAATTCAGAAGCAGAGGCAAGCAGTCCAACCTGGTCTACATAGTGAGTTTCAGGACAGAAAGAACTACAAAGAGACTGCCTCAAAATAAATTAACTAATTAAAAACAAACAAAAGAATGTCAAAAGGAAATGCACACACCTGGTAAAGGAAGAAGGTTGATGTTACATTTCTGGGCAATTTTCATCATCATATTTTCTTCTTCCCCCCTAGAGCAGTAGGTCACTGTCAGTCCCAAGGTACCTAAGAGTATGGAGTAACATAGAAACTCATTTCCACAGAAGCAGCAGTCCAAGTACCTTTCATATCAGACTTCTTGTGAAAGCACTAAACTTCCTTTTTCCTTACCAAAGCGGCCAGCTCTGCCAATCCGATGCATGTATGTCTCCCAGTCTAACGGCACATCCAGATTTACTACCAGATTCACCTTCTCAGCATCAATCCCACGGGAAGTCTTGAAGACAATTGTTTGTATTAATTATAGCATGGCTACCAGTGTATGCTCTTCTGGTATAACCAAAAGTCAGATTTAAAACAGGCAAATATTTAGCATTGAGAGGAAAAAAATCTATTTCCAATGACTAAGTAGGTCTAAACCATTTCAAAAATAATTTTAAATCAAACATTAAAGTTATTTTTAAGAAAGTACTTTCCCCAGAACTGGAAAGATAATTTATATCTCTGGCACCTACTAGATGTATAAAATAGGACAGCAATCTAATAACACCACACTCCAAGATGAACAATCAGCCAAACCTAGCAGGAGCCTTACCAAATCTGTAGAAATGAGGACTCTGCAATGAAACTGCTTCAGTTTAGCCATAGCATCAAGGCGCTGATTCTGGTTCATGTTACCTAGAAAGACCCCCCAAAAATTCTTAACACCTAAGCATGTCAGGTATGACGGCACACAGGTGCCATCTATCATCCTAGTACTCAGAGGCTGGGGCAAAAAGCCAGAGTTCAAGGCCAGCCTAGACTCCATAAGTTCCCATTTCAAAAACAGCAACAAAAACTTAAGCTAAGATACATTAGCTTAAGTATCAAATCCACAATAAGCAAGGATCATAACTCTCAGTCGTAATGTTTTAAAAGAAATAACCAAGTTAGTTGTATCCTGTTTACAAATGTGAGTGCTAAAATCTAAATTCAGCATTTTCAAAATATGGTTTAGGCAATCAATTTGAAATTCAAGAATCAATTTTAAATGGTGATATTACTAAGTCTAACAAATAGTTCTTAGGAAAAAAGTTCTTACCGACTGTTTACAAATCTTGTTTTAAGGGGGCTGGAGAGATGGCTCAGCGCTTAAGAGCACTGCCTGCTCTTCCAGAGGTCCTGAGTTCAATTCCCAGCAACCATATAGTGGCTCACAGTCAACTGTAGTAAGATCTAGTGCCCTCTTCTGGCCTGCAGGCACACATGCAGACAGAACACTGTATACATAATGAATAAATAAATCTTTAAAAACAAAAAAGGAAACAAATCTTGTTTTAAGAGTCTCTATATGCCTGTGTCTATGTGTCTGGCTATATACAGTTGCATGTGCCTATACATTCAGAGTCCAGGAGAGGGCATCAGATACCTAGGAGCAAAAACACCCACCTGGTTTGATATGTAGGTGCTGGGGTCCAAACTCCTGTGTACATGATTGCACAGGAAGTGCTTTTAACACTGAGTTCTTTCTACAGCCCACAAATCTGGTTTTGAATGTGACCCAGGGTTCAACTATCAGCCTACTAAGAAATTAATCTCTCTAGTACCTCATACTGAGTATGTACCAGCTAATAAGAATTACACTACATACAAAACTGAAGATAAAAATCAAATATTTCTTTTAAGTCTTTCCTACTAATCCAGCAATTAACTCTGTGGATGAAGTGAATGACTTCTGCCTTCCATCGCCCATTAAAGTCAATTCAACAGCTGGAGGTTCAGCTCCAAAGGAGAGTACTTACCAGGCATATGAGAGGCCAACGTAGGGGAGCAGAGGAGAAGATAACTCAGCTAGTCTTAGCATGCTTTTTTATGACAGGGTCTTGCTTATGCCACCCACACTGGTCTTAAAGTTAACATACTCAAATATGGCCTCAGGCCCATGACCTTTCTGCTCCAGCCTCTAGAGTACATGCAAAATCATACCCTGCTTAAATGTTGGCATTTTAATAATGGATTATTAAAGAATTTAAGAGAATTTAAGTATCTCTGATCACCAATTTTCTAAATTGTTACTACAGACCAAGTTATTCCTTTAAAAAAATTTAATTTAATTTAAAAAATTCCAGGAGACTGATATCAAATTCCAATGAAGAATAAGCCCAAATTTCCTTTATTATGAGTGCAGTCTTGCACTCGTGAAACAATTCAAGAAGTGATCTTTTTCTCCCTTGATGTGGAAGGCTTCAAGGCAATACATTAAACAAAGACAAAGAGCTGAACTTGCCTGAAATGCATTCAGTAGGAAAACCTTTAGAAGAAAGGATATCAGCCAAATGTTGAGCTCTACAAAAAAAAAAAGATTTACAACTTTCAACTATTGCCTCATGCCTATTCTTTGTTTTTGTTTTTTAAAATTCCCTGGATTAAGTTATTACCTGCTGTGCAAATTAGAAAACACCAAGGCTTGATTAAATGGGATTCTACTAAAAAGTTCCTGTAAATGCTGACTCTTTTCCTCAAAAATCTTATGAGCCAAAGGGTAAGAACTGACCACGTGGTAGTACTGCTTCAAACCTACAAAGAAGTCAAAAGTCCCCAGTTAAAACAAGCACATCTGGTGACTTCCAATGGCAACTATGACGCAGTCACAGTCAATCAGACAAGGGAAGCCCCACACAATGTCACAGACTAACACTAACTGAAACCTATACATACCTATGAGGCTTGGATCACTGGGATTCAACCTTACAAATGTGGGATCTCTCATATACCTTGTCAAAGCATTAGCCAAAAATTCAGGATAAGTAGCAGATACTGCCAACATCTGTTTACTAGCAGGTAAAGAAGAGTAAATCCAGCTGTAAAATACAAGAAAACATAGACAATGAAAACTATGCAGACAGCAAACACTACCTGGAAAAGTTAAAGACACATTTAGACACACATTTTTATAATCAAGTTAGTTCTCTTACTTTATTTGCTCCTGGAAACTGCCTTCTTCTAAAAGCTTATCTGCTTCATCAAGAATAAAGAGACGGATACTGCCCGGATTCAGGTAGTCAAGTTCTATGAGCTGTTTAATTCTACCTATATGCCAGGAAAACAACAAAACCTGAAATATTCATGACATATCAAATCTGTTCAAACCTCAAGAATGCTTTATAGTATTTATCCACAGGTTACACTGAAGAATTTTCTCAGTGTGCATTCACATACTCACAATCTTAGTACTCTTAAATTCTCATCTTGCCTGAATCCATTCTTTACCCCCCCCACTTCTCATTCCTGATAAATATGGAAAACAAACATCACTGTTATCAAGACTGAATGCAAAGACACTGAATTCTACATTGTGTGATTTATGAGCAAATCACCAGGGAAAACAACAAAAGTCTCAATCCATGACTTAGACAGGCTTCCTGAAAGTCACGTCATATGTCAGAAGCCTGTCCCACGTATTCTCAAACACACTTCAGGATGGAGATGAACAGATTCTGTTGATAATCTGGCCATGAGTCTCACTGGTCTAACGTTCTTCATTTCCAGTGAAAGTAATTATTCCCATCATCAAAGACTCCCGTTTAACTATGTCAATGCTCCACTCCTCAAGAACTTCAGCTACCGACAGATAGTAACAACTTACCAGGAGAGCCAACAGCAATATGACACTTTTTAAGTCTGGTTTTGTCTTGCGATAACGGGGTCCCTCCAATAAAGACGTGACATTCTAACCCTTCCATTTTTATTCCAATGGCTGTGATAACAGAATGTATCTGAACAGCAATTTCTCTTGTAGGAGCCAATATCAAAATCTAAAACAAATTGTAAAATATTACTTTAACAAGCCAGAGGAACACACGAGTGATACATTCATTGCATGTTATGCTACTTTTCATTTTAAAAGAGAAGCTTCAAGACCAAAAAAACCAGCAATCCATTTATTTATTCAGTTAATTATTAAGAACCTACTGTATGGGAGAAAACATACAAGTTGTGAAAGAATTGCTCTCCTAGCACTCTTCACATAAACAAGAAACATATATTTGTAATAACAAGTAATAAAAAGTATTCTTTAAAAAAAAATTCAAATAGTGCCAGGCAGTGGTAGCGCACACCTTTAATCCCAGCACTCGGGAGGCAGAGGTAGGCTGATCTCTGTGAGTTCGAGGCCAGTCTGGTCTACAAGAGCTAATTCTAGGTCAGGTGTCAAAGCTACAGAGAAACCCTATCTCAAATGAACCAAAACCAAAAAAAAAAAACAAAAAAAAAAAAACAAAAAAAAAAACAACAACTAGGTTTAGAATTTGGTCTGCTGCCAAGGATCTCAAGTCAAAACTCTCAAATACACCCTAATTTACAAATAGACTAGCCACTGTCCTTAAGAAGTATGTTCAGTATCTCCTAGAATTTGGTGGATACAGAACTACAGACCTCAAAGAGGTTCCTAGATGACAAATACATGGATTCTGGGTTTAAAAGCAAAACAACACTTTTAAAGATTCATCTTCATGGCAGCCACTTTATTTATTTTATTTATTTGTTTGTTTGTTTGTTTGTTTATTATGTATACAATGTTCTCAGTATTCTGTCTGCATGTATGCCTGTAGGCCAGAAGAGGGCACCAGATCTCATTATAGATGGTTGTGAGCCACTATGTGGTTGCTGAAATTGAACTCTGGACCTTTGTTTTTTTTTTTTTTTTTTTTTTTTCGAGACAGGGTTTCTCTGTGATTTTGGAGCCTGTCCTGGAACTAGCTCTTCTAGACCAGGCTGGTCTCGAACTCACAGAGATCCGCCTGCCTCTGCCTCCCAAGTGCTGGGATTAAAGGCGTGCGCCACCACCGCCCGGCCTACTCTGGACCTTTGGAAGAGCAGCCAGTGCTCTTAACCACTGAGCCATCTCTCCAGCCCGGCAGCCACTTCTTGAACTTGAAATAAAGTCAACCACAACTACTACACTCCAGAAGATGGTGGAAGGATCCTATCCAATTGACTGTTTAATTCCCAGTGCCTAATGTAGTATTTATATGTAATACTGGCTGAACAAATCTTTTTGAAGAATGATCTCCCAAACCCAAATTTCCTACTAATTTGAGTAGGACAATCTTTTTTTGTTTTGTTTTGTTTTTTGAAGCAGGGTTTCTCTGTAGCTTTGGACCCTGTCCTGGAACTAGGTCTTGTAGACCAGGCTGGCCTCAAACTCACAAGAGATCCGCCTGCCTCTGTCTCCCGAGTGCTGGGATTAAAGGTGTGCACCACCACCGCCCGGCTGACGATTGGACAATCTTAAAACCAATCCAAAACAACCTAAAATTGGAAAATTGGGAGATCAATACAATGCATACAAAAGACTTTAAGAACCACTGGGCAGGGGTAGGGGTGTGTCCTGGAGGCAACCACATGGTGGCTCACCATTATCTATAATGGGAACTGATGCCCTCTTCTGGCATGCAGGTGTACTTGCAGACAGAGCAATCATAACTTTTTTAGAAAAGAAAAAAGAACCACCTGAAGCCTGGTGGTGATGGCACACACCTTTAATCCTAGGAACTGGGAGACAGAGACAGGAGAATCTCTTGTGAGTTCGAGGCCAACCTGTCTACAGAGCAGGTTCTAGGTCAGCCAAGGCTACAAAGAGAAACCCTGTCTCAAAAAACAAACAAAAAAAAAAGCACAACCACACAAAATTTGCCATAGCATAGTATATAAACCAAAACTCTTACCTTCTAGGTCTAACCCCAGTTTATCAAGTGAAAGTTTTTAATTGCATAATGATTTTAGTTGACAAATGTTCAAGATGTTATTATAGAAAATTCCAAGTTTAAAAAACTAATAATGATATTCTTGGCCACAACTCAACGATCTTACCATCTAGTTTACTTCTGTAATTTTCAAATGGTTTGGCTTCATTCATCAAACTCACCATCTGTGTGGAATCAGTAGTTTTTCATAAGTCTAGCTAGAGTCCACGTGCCTACACACCCCCCTCTGGATCCTCAGTATTAAACTCACCTGAGTACTATAGTTTTCAAGAATAAGAGAGTCTAGAGCAATGGTGGAGAATACACAAGTTTTCCCAGTGCCAGACTTGGCTTGAACAATTAAATCTGAGGAAGAAACAAAATACTTATCATTAGCTAGATTCCCTGAAGAAACTAGAGATTAGTATGAGATCAGAGAATGACCAGGCTCTCTCCTAAGACCACCTAGGTGTCACCAGTACTTTCAGTTGACTCTCAAACGCGCACATAGCGTGCTTGATCCCTGACTCGACCAGAACCATTTCTCCAGCCCCTTGGTCCCCGAATCTCTACCGATGGCCGTCTCCAACGTGGACTCGAAGCTACAAAGTCTTAACCATCTTCAAACTCCATCGCGCGCCCGGAGTCTCGCCGAGCCCCGCCACGGCGCCGCCCCGGAGCTCCCCCGGCTGACCCAGGTCCTCACCGAGCCCGCAGCGCCCCAGCGGGATGGCCTTGAGCTGCACGGGAGACGGCCTCTCGAAGCCGGCCGCCCGCAGCCCCTCCAGCACGGGCCGCGACAGTAGCAGCGACTCGAAATCCGCCGGCTCCGCCAGCACCACGTCCCCTGTACGCGTCCGCGGCCCGCCGATGTCGTGAGCGGTCCGCAAGCTCCACGGGGAGCTGGGGGTTGGCTCCGCAGCCGGGACCGGCACGGCCAAAGGCTCCGCGGCCATAGCTGACTCCGCGGTTACCAGGGCCGCCGGGGCTTCAAATGCCGCCGCCATGGTAGCCGCGCCTCCAGATCTCGCGATAGTTAAAGTTGAGGCGGGGCTCCTGGGAGCGAGAAGAGAAAAAAACTTTATTGTCCGTATCCTGGAGAAGACACGGACACACCTGGCCTGGAAGTGGAGGGGACCGAACGGAAGTCGGAGGCTGACGCTCTGGCGTTGGGTGGGGTGCGGGGGGAAAATGTAGCCGGGGGAAGAGACGGGAAGAGCGGAGGAAGATGAAGCTACCCGTGTTGCCGCCTGCGGCCTGCAGAGGGCGTCGCGTGCCCGCGGTGGGCACCGCCCGCCTCCCGCGGCTTTGCTCCGGAATCGGGCGCCCACGGCGCGCTTTGTGACGCAGCACGCGCGTCGGTCTCGGTCTCGGCTGAGCCGCGCGGGTCTCGTTCGCCCGTGGCCACGCCGAAGTCTTCACTCTCGCACCCTTTTGCATTGTCTCTCAGTGCTCCCAGACAGCGCCCCCGAACCCAGCCAGACGGGGTTTGCCACTGTAGGCAGCCCTGTCGCCTCGGTGCCCCAGCCCCCTAGCACAGTGCGGGCGCGGGACGGGAGCCTGATGGTATTTCGAAGCGGAAGCCTAACTGGACGGCCGGTTCCCAGGCTCTGCTTGAGCACTCTCTCGAAAGTCTAGACCAACAGACGTCTCGGGTTCAACGCATCTTTTGTGTGCCCTTTGCCCTTGCTGATCTCGAGTGGACAACTAGCACACCACTTCTCCTTTCTCTAGACCCGCCCACATGACACCTGTTTAGAGGTTTTTTTTTTTTTTTTTTTTTATTCGAGACAGGGTTTCTCCGTAGCTTTTGGTTCCTGTCCTGGAACTAGCTCTTCTAGACCAGGCTGGCCTCGAACTCACAGAGATCCGCCTGCCTCTGCCTCCCAAGTGCTGGGATTAAAGGCGTGCGCCCACCACCGCCCGGCTAGAGATCTTTCTTGAAATCGTGAGTCACCACCATATGTCTATTCCTGGCCTTTCCCATTATTCTCATCACTAACCCCCTTGTTTGACTTTTGGTTTGAGTAGCTTAGTTAGTTGGGGCTTTTTTTTGTTTGTTTGTTTTTGCTTTTAAGACAAAGTCTTCCTATGCAGCTCAGGCTGGCCTCAAAATCCTCCTGCCTCAGCTTCCCAAATACTGAGATATGACAGGTGTGTGCCACACCACACGTGGTCACTCTTCATGATACAGCTACCCAAAATGTTTTTTGTCTCCCTCACCCTGAAGACGGGAACGAACCAATTCTGACTTGTTCTCTTTTGGCCTGATAGGAAAAAAAATTGACACTTTAAACAATATTGTCTTCCTCTCTCGAAATGCTCACAGAGACCTGCACAGAGTTTTGTCTCCTAGCCGATTCTAAATCTCAAGTTGAGAAGACTTATCACAATCCTCATTTGTCCTTAAGTTAATTCTGGTCTTGTTTTCCATACATGCACTGATGTCCCCACATCCCAATTGTGTAGAAATATCTTTGGCAAGAAAATTTCACTAGAAGAGGTTCGGAAGATGGATGCTGTCTGCTTACTAATTTACAAAACACGAAGCAAGAACCTACTATCCATATGAAAGAAGAGAAACTATTAAGGGACTAAGAATCACAGCTAATAAGGAACCAATATGGCACTAAAGATCTCAGGCTTCCTCTTAGTTGACCACATCTTTCATCCATTAATCCACAAATTACAAATCTGAGAATTCCTTTTTTATTATTTGGTTTTTTGAGACAGGGTTTCTCTGTAGCTTTGGAGCCTGTCCTGGAACTAGTTCTTGTAGACCAGGGTGGCCTCGAACTCACAGAGATCTGCCTGCCTCTGCCTCCTGAGGAGGATTCTTTTTTGCTTTGCTCTCACCCTCTTTCTAACAATTTACTGGCAGATAATGTCTCCGAATACTTCTTCCACTCCTTTTTAATTTATTTCTACTCTTTTGGTTGTCCTAACTATTGCAACCTTCTCTATTAGCTTCTTTGTCCAGAATCTTCTCTGTGCAGACCATGCACCCCAGAGGCATTGAAATGGCTTCCTTTGTCTGGTTTTATGTTTCCCAAGGGTTGAAACAGCCACTTTGCTTACAAGCCTTTACTATTCAAGAGCACTCCCAGTCAAGAGTGACTCATTCCTCACTTCTTCCTTCCTTTCCTAGTTTCTTCTCCTGTTCCTTTGACAAAATACTTGGACGAAAGCAACTTAAGGAAAAAGAGTTTTCTTTTGTTTTTCTGGACTGCAGCTCGAGATACAGTCCATTATACTGGCAACCTCAAGGCAGAAGGAGCTTGAAGCAGCTGGCCAGAGTACATCACGTTCAAGAAACAGGGAGCAATGAATGCTTGCTAGTGAGAAGCAACTTTCTCCACTTTATACATGCCAGGAACCCTGCCCAGAGAATGGTCCCACGCATAGTAAGATGGGTCTTCCCACAGCAATTCACCTAAAGGGTCATCACCCAGGGCTCAAAGGCCCACCCTCAGGTCATTCCAGGTCCTGTCAAGTTGACAGCTAATACTGATCATTACATGGCCTGTCCTTTTTTGAGATGTTTGCCCATTCATGTTCATACCATGTAGGCCCATATTTCCACATGGTGTGACAGCCAAGTTCTCAGGCCATGGTGGGTATCCCAAGCAGTCACGTCTCCTGCCAGACAGGCTGTCACTACCTAACAAAAAGTCAGGATGTGGTTTTGCTTCTTTCTCTGTAATTTGGAGGATGCCTGATAGAGATGTTAATTCAAGCCTACGTGACAGCTAGCATACACAGCAGACAGGTAGTTGTGGACATGACGAAAAGCCATTCACCTGGTTACCTAGGAGACAGAATGCTAATGTATTTCCCCTAAGTTAAGTTTTGGTATAAAGACTGTTTGGAGAATAAATGAGAGGAATTCTTCAAGATATAATGAGGGATCTCTGAGAACCTCCCTCCCGATGAAACCATGTGAGTTTTGTCTTTATTCCTGTCTCCTCACGCCAGTCCAGAGAGAGATAGTTTATGCTGGGGTCTGGTAGAGAAATAATTTATGATCCGGGCTAGCACCGGACTCTGTACCATAATGAGAAACCAAAGATTTTCTAAAATGGGTGGAAAGAGAAAGAAAATGTGGGGTTTACAGTGTGATGGTAAAGCAGCCTTATTATAAAGGAAGACAATTCTGATAAACACTACAAAATGGAAGAACCTTAAGGACCTTATGCCAAGTGAAGAAGTCAATCAGAGAAAGACAACTACCGTATTCTTCCATTTGTGTGAGCCCACGGAGTGAATCAAACTCACAGATGTAGAAAATAGAATGGTTGTTAGCCAGAGTAGGGAGATGAGCAAGAGCTGTTATTTAGTGGATGTAGAGTTTGGGATTTGGGGGACAAACAAGTGTGGGAGACCCTGTTTCACATCAACGTAACTCCACTTAACACTTGAACTGTACACCAAAAAAGCACCAAGATACTAAACTTGGTAAGTGTACTGACCACAAGGTTTTAAAATCATAACTTTTTTAAAAAGTTTCTACCACTATGGAAGATGGCTCCTCAGGTAAAGGTGCTTGCTTCCAAGTCTGACCACTTGAGTTCCAGTCATGGATCCACATGGTGGAGGGAGAGAACTAACTCCTGCAAGTTCTCTATGACCTCCACATGCATGCTGTCATGTGCACATACCACACCATACACATGCATGCTGTCATGTGCACTTACCACACCATACACATGCATGCTGTCATGTGCACATACCACACCATACACATGCATACTCAACTTTTTATTCTACCATTACAGAATATCCAGTATTCTGATTTTTAAATGTATAATGAAAAATAGCCAAAAGAATTAATACTGTATTAATAAAGGCATTTGCCCTTATGAAATGGGAGGAGAGGATTCAAGTACTCACTTCGTCTATTTTGATATTTGTTAGGCATTTTCAGAAGACATTTTGAATGTAGTTTTTAAAAACAATAAAAAGGAGGTTAACTGAACAGCTTGAACTGGCATTAGGTCAGTTAATGCAGCTGGATAAGGCAGTTTGTGCTGTCTAGTCCAGTGCTTGAGAAGCTGAGGCTGGGGGATCAGCACAAGTTTAAGGCCAACCTAGGGTACATAGTGAGTACCAGCCTGGGCTACAGAGTAAATACATGTCTGGAAACAATCACTGATAACATCTTTAAAAGGATCACTGATTTTGTCTTCAGGTATTCTATCTGTGCCCTGTGCTTCAGGACTGCAATTCCAGAAATAAAAACAGGATCCTATAAACGTGGGCCTCGAAGTTCTTCTGGTGGGATGCTCACTAGATGAACAGAAGCAAAGCAAACAGAAGAGCGATAGCACTGCTTTTAATCTTGATGATGATGGAGGATGGTTGATAGTGAAGAATGAGATGAGTGTGGTGATGGTGACAACGGGGCTCAGCTCATATTCTTGTGGGAAAATCACATCACATGAGATGGATACTGCCTTCTCCATTTCACAGTTAAAGAAGGCAAGACACGTAACCAGCTGCAATGCCTATGAAGCACAACGGTATTATGGCAAAATATCCATAAAGGCACAAGAGTGGCTCTCACATTGGTGGTAGCTAACAGCACTCAACAGCAGCAAAATCACACCCCGTGTTAGAAACCCTAGCCCAGCTTCCTGGGACTAATGAGGTCATGGATCATAGATGAGAATCTGTTGCAACCATTTTGTTAGACCAGCCTAACTCCCAATTATATTTTATTTATTTTTTAAAGATTTATTTATTATATATACTGTATTCTGTACCAGATCTTATTACAGATGGTGTGAGCCACCATGTGGTTGCAGGGAATTGAACTCAGGACCTTCGGAAGAACAGACAGTGCTCCTAACCTCTGAGCCATCTCTCCAGCCCTCCCAATTACATTTTAAATCGTATTCTTAAACTTGCAGGTAAAGGTAGCTACCACTCCTCATCAAAGAAGCCAGACAGTGGTGGCTCACACCTATAATCCCCACACTCGAAAGGGAGAGGTAGGTGGATCTCTAAGTTTGAGGCCAGTCTGGTCTAGAGAGGGAATTCCAGGATGGTCAGAGCTACACAGAGAAACCCTAGGAGGAAGCTTCTCTTTGCGGCAAATGAAGCCCACGGTGGAAAACACAGCTGGACACAATGTAGAGATCAGTGGATCTGCCCAGCCCCAGTGGAAACCGATACAGCACAGCTCCTGCGTCTACGGCTCAGGGAACATCACAGAAGAGGAAACAAAAAGATCGTAAGAACCAGCATGTCAGGAAGTCTGCTCTGAAACAGTCTCTCCTAGACAACGCCGGTATCAACAGACATGCTAACACAGAACTGGGGCTATCTCCTGGGTCCCATCCCTAGAAAAAGAACTGCTGAGAGGGAGAATTAGCCTCTTCCAGGGATGAGCCTCGTTACTGGGTATCCAACACAAAGTCGTCAGCCCTGAAGTCATATGCCCACAAACAATAAAAACAGACTCAGCAACTTGTATTTCATATATTTGTGCATACACACGTGTGCGAGTGTCTAACAACAATAAAAAGAGGCTATCAATTTAAGAGTGGGAGGTGTTAGCCGGGCGGTGGTGGCGCACGCCTTTAATCCCAGCACTTGGGAGGCAGAGGCAGGCGGATATCTGTGAGTTCGAGACCAGCCTGGTCTACAAGAGCTAGTTCCAGGACAAGGCTCCAAAGCCACAGAGAAACCCTGTCTCGAAAAACCAAAAAAAAAAAAAAAGAGTGGGAGGTGTGGAAGGAGCTTGAGGGAAGGGACTTGGGAGGGGCTAGAGGATAAAAAGGGAAGGGGGAAGTGACATAATTCTACTTTAGTTAAAACTATTTTGTAAAAAGGGAGGTAGAAAACTGAGATGACATCATTCCAAGTCCACATGGCTCTGGTCTCAGGCCCAGGCATAAGGACGATATCCGGGAGCCTCTTTCCTGAAGGCTCTTCCTAAGATTTACAGGAGCCCTGAAATTACCTCCTCAGCTACGGAACAGAAGTGACTGGGCAGAACAGAACAGAGTCTGGGCCAAGGATGGCTTCCAGTAGAAGGAATGGACTTCAAAGGCCTGTGCCCAGTGATGGCTCATAGACAACCACGAGCCGAGAGAAGTCCTCAGCAACCAGGTAAAACGTGCCCAACCCTCCAGTAGTCACGGGAATGTCATCGGGGATGGAGGGAAGAGGGCAGGCTCTTCTCCAAGCAGGTCTAAGGGTTACTAGGACTGTAATAGATTTGTGACCAAGAGTGCTCAGAGTGAAAATCCCCACAGTGTGCTCCATGCAAGGAGTGGAAATCAGTGAGGAAACCAAAAGGTGACTTTTGCAAAAACTTTTAAGGTTGTTTGGGTCCAGTTTCAGATTCTGCTCCTTTGGTGCCCTTTAACCCGCGCCCAAGACTTCATGCAGGGAGCAGTCCCAGGCCCTATCCTAGCTTCTTCCATTTGTTTACATTTCTGGGTCTCCCAGTAAATAAACTATCAGCCTCTCAAGGGATTTGGTCGCTTCAGGCTACCTATCCCAGCACCAGGTTTGGTGGATCTAGGAAATACTGAACGGATTGGCATTTTCCTGCTGAAATCTCTCTGCTGGGCCTTGTACCCACAGCAGCGGTTCTGTAAATTCATGCCCATCCCTGTCAAAGAAGCTTGCTCTCCCCCCAAGAGACCACTTTTCCTAAAGAAAGTAACATTTTACACTTTGTAGGTATTCTGTTAGGACATTTGTTGTGTATGATGTTTTTTTTTTTTTTTCACATATGTCTACATTTTTTAGACTTTTACCAGAGACACTTCTTCAAATAGAAACTCCTATCCTAATTTCTCTTCCACCATCCTTTAGCTGGGCACCAGGGTCTGTACTTTTTGGACAGGACATTGTTCAGAGAATGTCTCCCCTTCAGCGGACTGGTGCTCCTTAGCTGCTTGCAGAGGGGCAAACCCAGGCTACCCCTGAAGAGGAATCAGCAGGGCTGTACTGGAGACCTCCGGTCCCTCTTCTGCTTCTTCTTCTTGGCTCTCTGGTCAGTGTTGATACCAGCTCTCTCCTTTGGATGTGCCTGACTTCTCTCCCCTTCACTCTCTACTTCCCAAGTCCTGCTATCATCATCTTTATCGCTTACATCCAAGACCACCTCCTCAAGACACTTCTGTCTTTTCTTCTCGCCTCTTCTGACCTTTCTCTCTCTCTTTGTTAAGCCATCCTTCTCTTCTTCATCTTGGGTGTCCAGGTCCTCCCCACAGTGCTGCAGCTTCTTGCTGCTTCTCCACGGGTCTATGCCTGCACCACTGTCCACTGCCTTTGGCCTGCCTGTCACATTTCTGCCTCCTTTATCACAGACTTCCATCTCCCCCTCTTCTTCATGGCGCTGCCTCCTCTTTTTCTTCTTTTTCCTAGATGACTGATCAGACTGCACTGTGCTCAGCTCTCTAGGCCCACTTTCTCCTTCAGCTTCTTCCTCCCCACTTCCTACACCCATTCCCTCTTTCTCTTCTTTCTGCCTCCGTTTCTTCTTCCTGCTTTTCTTAACGCTCTGGTCAGTGTATTGTAGGAGTGCCTCACCTACATTCTTTTCAGGTGTTACAGCCTCTTCCTCCTCTCTCTGTTTCCTCTTTTGTTTCTTCTTTCTCAGGAGGGCTCCCTGTCAGTCTGTGGTTGAGAGGTGCCCACATCCTCCGAGCCTTTGAACGGAGCCAGGAAGGCCTGCTCTTGGGCCTCCAGGTGAGCAAATTTGGCCCTCATTGTGATTCCAATCTGGGCAGCCTTGTGTGCTGTTCGCCCCTTACAGGCTTTGAGTAGCATCTCATCAGTCAGAATCTTTGGAGGCAGAGGCTCGTGGCTGCCATCACTGCTGCTCGCTCTTCACCTGAGGTCAGTGTGGCTGTCTTCACAAACTTCTGGTATAGCAGATTGGGCTTGGGGTGATTTCGCTGGGTGGTCTCCGTGGAAAGACGCACTCCATCCTTCCCTGTGTCCACTACCAAGCTGGCTGCAGTCTTGTTGAAGAGATCACTCCACCAGTAGTTTGTAAACTCCTTGGCAGGGTCATGTCCCACCCCATGGGTGTCTTGCTTCAGGGTCACCTTGAGGGCCTGGGTGATGCCATTCTCGTTCCGGCCCAGGCCCTTGCCTTCAGTCCATCCATGTTTTAGCAGCTGCTCTTCAGCAAACTTCGTCCTGCGACTCTTGACCTTTGGGGTGACACTCACGGTGGGCAGAATCTTTGTCCTCAGATTCTCACCAGGGAAGACGTGGTACCATCCTTCAGTGCATGATCCTCTCTGTGGAAGCACGTGTCGCGCCAAGCATGGGCGTCGCCATCCTTGTGTATGATGTTTTGCAGATACAAATATTGTGTAGTTCTGCTGTTGAGATCAAATTGTGTCACTTATAGCTAAATCCACAAAATATTTTCCCTCAGGGGTTGAACTTGCAGCAACCATTGTGTGTTAAATATGGACTGGGGTTGGGCGTTGTAAGACAGAGGACAAGGCAAGCGATCATTTGATAAGCAGATGAAATGTGAGGGCAGTGACTATTGGGCGGACAGTGTCTGCCTTATGGCCTCTGGCAAGGTCACACCAAGGATCCAGCCTTCTGAAGTCACCTCCTCCAGTCAAACCAAAATCTTTAATTTCTCCTGAACTGCAAAGTCTCTGGTACTTTGTTCATGCCACGCCTTTGTTCATGCCAAGACTTTGCAGGACAAGCAGTGGTGAAGCACGCCTTTAATTCCAGCACTCAGGAGGCAGAGGCAGGCGGATCTTTGTGAGTTCGAGGCCAGCCTGGGCTACAAGAGCTAGTTCCAGGACAGGCTCCAAAGCTACAGAGAAACCCTGTCTCAAACAACAACAACAACAAAAAACAACAACAACAACAACAGCAACAAAAAACAAAACAAAAAACTTTGCAGGAACCCAGAGAGAGAGATTCCTGTGAACTGAAGAAATAAGAGTTAGGCCCAGAAGGGTGTAGATTCCTGTGAACTGAAGAAATAAGAGTTAGGCCCAGAAGGGTGTAGAGGTTCACAGGGATTACTTCTGAGCCCAGGAAGAGGCTAAAAGGATCTCACTCATTAGGAAAAAAAAAAAAAAAAAAAAAAAAAAAAAAAAAAAGCTTGTGTCTTCAGGCTTCCCCTGCATTTGAGGATCACTAGGGAAGGTGACAAGCAGAGAAGAAAACAAATATTGCAATCCCTTTTTTCTCATTTGACCCTCAAGCCAACAGCAGCGTATTTGGATTAATCCACCCATATTTCTTCATTCATCCATATAAATCTTCTGAACACCCCCTACAAAGTACTCAAATGCTGAAGATGTAAAAACAGTACAAAACAATTAAGGTAGTCACCAATCTGATTACAGAGGAAGGTCAGGTCAGGCACCCTCTCCATTATTGCTGGGAGTCTTAGCTGGGGTCATCCTTATGGGTTACTGGGTGTTTTCCTGGCACCAGGTTTCTCCCTAACCCCATAATGGCCCCCTGTATCAAGATATCTCTTTTATTATTCTCGCCTTTGTTCCACCCCCAACTTGACCATCCTGATTCCTCATGTTCTCATCCCCGGTCCCCTTTCCTCTACTCCCCAACCTCAGGTTACCCAGGACATCTCACCTGTCTTCTCTTCCCAGGGAGATCCATGCATCCCTCTTAGGCTCCTTCTTGTTACCTCGCTTCTCTGGAGCTGTGAACTGTAGTCTGCTTATCTTTTGCTTTACATCTAAAATCCACTCAGGAGTGAGTACGCACTGTGTTTGTCTTTCTAGGTCTGATTGCCTCACTCAGGATAGTTTTTTCTAGATCCATCTATTTGTCTGCAAATTTCATGCCACTCTGTTTCCCCCCATTGAGTAAAACTCAATTGTGTAGATATACCACATTTTCTTTATCCATTCTTCAGTTGAGGGGCATCTAGGTTGTTTCCAAGTTCATAATGCTTCTATGAACATAGTTGATCAAGTGTTCTTGTGGTATGATTTAGCATCCTTTGATGCCCAAGAGTAGTATCTCTGGGTCTTGAGGTAGATTGATCCCCAATTTTCTGAAAAAAACTACCATCCTGCTTTCCAAAGTGGCTGTACAAGTTTGCATTCCCAAGCCTTTAATTCCAGCACTTGTGAGGCAGAGACAGGCAGATCTTTGTCAATTTGAGGTCAGCCTGGTCTAAAAGAGCTAGTTCCGGGACAGGCTCCAAAGCTACAGAGAAACCCTGTCTCGGAAAAAAAAAAAAAAGTTTGCATTCCCACCAGCAGTGGAGGAATGTTCCTCTTACTCCACATCCTCTCCAGCATAGGCTGTCATTAGCATTTTTGATCTTAGCCATTCTCACAGGTGAAAGATGGTATCTCAGTTCTTTTGATTTGCATTTCCCTGATAGCTAAGGATGTTGAATACTTCTTTAAGTGTATCTCAGTCATTCGAGATTCTTCTGTTGAGAGTTCTTTGTTTAAATCTGTAGCCCATTTTTGAATGGGATTATTTGGTATTTTGGTGTCTAGTTTCTTGGGTTCGTTATATATTTTGGAGATCAGTCCTTTGTCAGATGTGGGATTGGTGCAGATCTTTTCCCATGCTGTAGGCTGCTGTATTGTCTTATGGACTGTGTCTTTTGCCTCGGTGTCTGTGTTGCTGGTGCCTTCATCCAAGAACTGTTGGAAGCAGACACAGAGATCCACAGTCAAGCACTGGGCCAAGCTCTGGGCATCTAGTTGAAGAGAGGGAGGAGGGATTATGTGGCCAAGGGGAGTCAAGATAATCACAGAGAAACCCAAAGAAACAGCTGACCTGAGCTTGTAGGAGCTCTCAGACTCTGGACCAACAGCTAGGGAGTAGACATGGGACCAGCATAAGCCCTCTGCATGTGTGTGACAATTGTGTAGCTTGGTCTTCTGTGGGGCCCCTAGCCCTGGGACCAGAACCTGTTCCCTAGCATATGAGCTGGCTCTTTGAAACCTATTCCCTAAGGTGGGATGCCTTGCCCAGCCTTGATGCAAGTGGGAGGAGCCTGGTCCTGCCTCAACTTGATATGTCATGCTTTGTTGACTCCCATGGGAGGCCTTACTCATTCTGAATGGAGACAGAGAAGTGAATGGGGTGGGGGGGGGAGGGTGTAAGAGGGAGGTGGTCAGGGGATGGGAGGAGGAGAGGAGGGAGGGGAAACTGTGGTTGGCATGTAAAATAAATAAAAAATAGAAGAAAACAATGGAAGTCACTGACCTCAAGCACAAAAAGATGGCCTCTTTCAGTGTAAAGCACAGAGTACTCTGGACGTCAAGGATATCCAGCTAATGCAGATATGAAGAATTAGGAAAGACCTAGGGGTCAAAATTAGGACTGATTGAAAATGAGACTCCAAGTTAGAAATTTAGTTCTCTGGGAAGTTCATTTTGCTCTAATGGAGAAGTCTGGGGTAAAAGTGACCTAGTAGCTTAAGACCACAAAGTTCACATGCTCCAGAGCTTCCATCCTGCTAACCAAATGGTTGCTCTAGCTCCAGCCATCGCCTTGTCTTCATTCCAGACATTAGGATGAAGGAAGTGTCAACACAGAACTAGAAAGAATAGAGGTCATCACGCCAGGTGCCCCCTTACATTGTTTGTTTTGTTTTATGATTATGATTGTTCTGTTGGCATGTGTGTCATGTATGTACCTCGTGTGTCCATAGTCCTGAAATTGGAGTTACGGTGGTTGTGGACCACCATGGAAGTGCTGGGACTCAAATCTAGGGCCTTTGCAAGAACAAGTGCTTTTAACTGCTGGGCCATTTCTCTAGCCGCAGAAGTCCTCTTTTCAAAAAGAATGTTCTCAAGAAGCAGCTACGCTCCTATATGGCATTTCACTAATCAGAACTTAACCCGTAGAGTCCTGCCTATCTTTAAGGAAATCTGGAAACTCTATCTGTATGAATCAGTTCTTTTCCTTCATCATGTGGGTCCTGGAAATTGAATTCAGATCATCAACCTTGGCAGCAAGCACGTTTACTAACTGAGCCATCTTGCTGGGTCCATTGGAAATATACTTATTCTTCTAAACAACCGATGCCCATTTAACTTGAACTACAGGCTACCAAAGGAGGTCTATTACTACAGAAGGGGGAGGGAATTACAGATGAGGCAATTAAGAGACTTCCATATCTTCCCAGAGTTAGTGAAATCTTAGAAAACTCTGGAGACTGGATAGAAGTTGTTGCTCTTATCGCAGAAAGAGAAACCAGAGGCCTTAAGATGCAGAAGACCACAGCACATTTCTTTTTTTTTTCCTTTTTTTTTTTTTTTTGTGAATGAGTGTTTTGCCTGCATGAGTGTCTGTGAATAGTTTGTGTTCCTGGTGCCTAAAGAGCCAGAAAAGGGTGCCAGATACCCGGGAACTGGAGTCACAGACGATTGTGAGCTGCTGTGTGGGTTCTGGGAATCGAATCTGAGTCTTCAATAAGAGCAGTCGGCATTTTAACCACTGAGCCATCTCTCCAGATGCCATAGCACATTCTAGAACTTCTTAGAATGAAAGTGGAGGGAGAGCGTTGGCTGCTTTTCTCATTGCTGTGGCAAAACACCTGACAGAAGCGGCTCCAGTGAGGAGAGATTTATCTGGTTCGTAAATTCAGTGGGTGCCATCCATCGTGGCCCAGAAAGCATGGCAGATGGAATGGCTGGAACAGGGCGGTCTGTGGCTTCAGGAGCTGTTGCTGCACGGTTTGTTCACACCTTGGCAAATCAGAAAGCAGACAGTAGGACCTGAAGGAGGACTGAGCCATAATCCTCAAGGCCCACTCTCGGTGGCCTTATCCAGGCCTCATGTCCTCCACCTCCCCAAAACTGCACCACACGCTGGGGACCAGAAACACATGAGCCTGTTGGGGACATTTCCCAGTCAAACTCTAACAAAGTGAACTTTGAGGAGGTAAGAGAGGTAAGCTGGAGGCCAGGCTTCATTACTCACAGAGACTTTCGAGAGCAATGGGAAACAGCCACTGCCCTCTGATAACTCCTCAGAAGAGAACCTGTTCAGGGTCCCAGAGCTCCTGAAGCCGACCAGATCCCAGATCTGCCTAAGCAGCAAAGCCCAGACTCCTACCTCTCCTGCCTGTCCTAAAAGAGCTGGCAGCCCAGCTGGGAAAAAGCGATCAAGTATGATCTATGCAAGCAGCCCAAGCTGGTATAACATCCTGTGCGGTACTGACATTTTTCAGGTCCTTCGTTGCTCAAAGTGGGGTTGTCATGTGGGAGTGAGAAGTTCTGAGAAATTGAGGGAAACAGCTTTGGGGATTCAGAGAGCAGCGGCTCTCTTTCTTCTCTGTTCTTCTCATCCTTTACACCAAGTCAAAGTGCTTTAAAGGGTGCCTGAAACTCAGAGGAAAACTGTCTTCATTCCCCGAGCCCAGCACTCAGGGGGCGGTGTCAGTACCTGGAGCTGAAACTGGTGTCCCTGGGAGAAGTGGGGCTGATATTCTCTACTTCCCGACCAGAATGCAGCTTCTCCCCACAACTTCTCAGGCATTGGGGGCGGCAGAAGACCTTAGCAGGCAGACAAGTCTCAAGAAGCTATTCTGGGTAACAGAACAGTCTGTGAAGGGGCGTGGAAGCATCAGGAACTTTAGAAGCTTAAAGAAGGTAAGTCCTCCAGGGTGAACGGAGGCTGGGATGGCTGGCCGCCGCTCCGGGAAATGAGGCTAGAGGGATGAACTGGCTCCAGGTTATGGAATGCCTCGTTCCTCACCGCGAGGAATAGCCAATGAGCTTGTCATGCTCTTCCAAAGAGGGCCGTGTTACATAACAGTGAAGAGAAACACGGTTGGAAATAGAAATGGGACTCGATTCGCCGGAAGCTGGAGGAGCTAGAACTTAATTTGCAAACCTGGGCACATCGCTAAGCTTCCTATCTGCTGAGGCAGATGATGGCAAGGCGCACTTTGCACCTGCCTTGCAGACCTGCCGGCTCCTGGGTCTGCTTTCTCAGCTCCAGCACTGGCTGTGTGCTGCTCACCCTGAACCTCCGCTGGCTTCTGTCCCCAGACTTTCCCACTTCCTCTGTCCCATTCTCCGTTCATGTGCTGTAAAGGAACACAACCTTGCCTCAAATTTATCAGTGCGTTGTCCCAAACCCGACTCAATACTGATTGTCCTTTCCTAACGAGGGGAATAACCTTTTTTACAAATGTCCCACGGCCACATCAATGGAATTTTCAGTACTTCCTCAGAATGGAACTGGGTATGGGCGATCTGCACCAGGCGTCTAAGCCCCTGCAGTTTGAACAACCACCTCTGGCTACGAGAATTTGCACTGCATGGCTGGCTTTGGGATCAGAGCCCTAGGCGGTCCTCCCACGTCTACTCTGACCAGATTCCCCTCTGCTCAAGACCCGAGTTGATTGATTGCCCCATTTAACACCACTGCCCCAATCTTTAGAGAGGAAGGCGGTGTGTTTGCTCTTCTTCTGAGAAAGGGGCCCAATTCATTCTTGTCCAAGCAGGATAATAAATAACCTGTCCCTTTTGGCAGGGAGTTTATTAGAGACTGACGGGACATTTAACAATAACCGGGGGGCCTGTGATTTATTAGGTAGGGAGATTTGTGGTGTCTCTAAAGCCGGGGATGTGGAATTTAATTGATAAAGCGGCTGTCACCCTCTATGAAGTGTGCTCAATAGAATATGCACCAGAAGAGATTCTCTCTGGGGCTGTCAGGAAGCATTTCTACTGATCATAGCCGCCTCCTAGGCATGGTGAGGTCTGCTGGATATCGGAGTGAGAGATAAGTGGCTCAGAGGGGACCCTGGAGAGGGCACAGAGATTGCTGCACCCGTCGGTTGCTGGGCCTATGGAAGAGTATGACACAGATGAGCAAAGGAAAAGGGATTTCACGATCCTCGGTGAAGACTCCGCTCAAGAGCCCTTTGCTTTTCTTCTGTGAACTGCTCAAGAGAGCGAGAGGCGCTTAGCACCTACAGCCTAGAAAGAGGGAGAAATGAAAGGGTTACAAGTCATGAAAGATTCATTGTGGAATTCTAAACTTTCTGGATCAGAGACACCTTTCTCTCCTCCGTTGCCCTGCCCTCCAGCCACTACCACCATCACCATCACCAACACACACACACCACCCACACACACACACCAGCATGACCACTACCACCATGCCACTTACTTCACACTCAAGTATTCCTGGAAGCCCTGGTAGCAGCTCCTGCTGTCACTCCTACTTTCTTGCTAAGAACAGAGCCACGGAAACCAGGATGGATAGAGCCTCACCTTGCTCCTGACATTGTCTTCCACCCTCAGATGTCCCAGAATCCAGGATGAGAGCCTGGACACAAATGCTTGCGCTGGGGTGGGGTGGTGTAGAGCACCCAACCACCTACCCACTCTTCCACCTCCGCCTGCCCGCTGTCAGGGAGACATTTCCATCAGAGAAGGCAGAGCTCTGTCCTTAGGCCGCCTTGAGCCTTTGCAAGGCAGCGCCACTCACGGTTTGCTCTCTCCCCACCCTCTGGGTTTCTGCTCAGCCTTAAACAAGGCCATGTAAGGCGCGGAGAGGGGCTTTCTGCAGCCAGAGCCTGTTTGCCTCCTCTGATCCTCCCGCAGCTATTCTTAGGTCCCAGGAGATTGGTCTGCCCCCTTGCTCCCTCCAGGGAAAGGGGGAGGGGGGAAGGCAATAGCCAGAAAGGAAATAATTGTCACTGTCTAATCTGCGCCTCGGTGGTGACACTGAGGGACCTCTGAGTGGGATAGATACAGCAACTGACTTGATCAAATCAATCCTCTCCTGCAACCTTGTTAAATTAAACTGACAGCTCCGAGAAGAGGAGGGAGGCGGCAGGATCATCGCCTCTGCTGCGGTGGGGCGGGCGCTGGTAAGAAGATCAGACAGAGGCAGAGCATCAGGTCCTTTCCCTTATTTGCTGACTGTAGGGAGGTGATGGGATTTGTGGCTGTGCCCTGCTGAAGGATCTGTCTGAGCCCAGGCTGTGGAAACTGATGCAGAGGCAGACTGCTGCCTCCCAGGAAGCCTGGCAAATTCCCCTGGCACTGAGGCCTCGCGCACATTTAGAACGCATCTTGTGACATTTCTAAGGGTCTTCGTGTACTTTCCCTCAGTGACAGGCAAGCAGCAATAGGAGGGCTAGCTTCACGCTGCTGCTAAAGAAACGGAGGCAGTAAAGACTAGGGAGCTGACCTACAGTCAACCCAGGAACCCAGGCTTCTTGCTTCCTAGTCCTGGCACACACTGCCTCTAGTTTTGCACCATATGGCAGGATTTCCTAGGATTTAGTCCCTAGAGATTGCCCTTTTCTTCCACCCACTAGAATGTAAGCTGCGCAGCCTGCATACTGGGCCATCAGGAAAATGCCAATTCCCAAACGGCCTTGCGCAGCCTACCTGCAAAACACATGGCTAGTTTCCAAAGATGAGGAAGCCATTCCAACATGCTCCTGTCCCTTGCTCACACGCCCAAGCCCTTCCGCATCATTTCCACTCACTCTAATTGTAATTAAGGGCAGGCAAGGTGGGAAGATATTGTTAGCAGCCCCAGCAAACGGCGAGAGTAGGCGGACAACACCGATACCCTGCTGGCTTCTTCACCTGTCACCCAGTTCCTCACCTGCCAAAGCTCATTTTCCACTCGCCAGTAGGTGTGAGCTCCTTGGGTGTCTGAGCCACGCATATGCTCTCACGCATGCACAGGGACAGAGCACCATTGTGAGCAGAGCCATTCCTCACCCGCATGGCCTGGTTCTCACTTCAGGTACACACCAATGACGCTGTTGACACATGGCCCCTCTCAATCTCTTCTTCAGTAGGGAGCACACGGGGCTGGGGATTCTGCCAAAGACGGCGAACACCAATCACTGGGCACAGCTGGGATCTTGTCACACCTTGTCTCCCAGGCACGCTCATTACACACCCCATGCTGCAGGCTAGTTAACGAGCAGCCTGCAGACAGAGCAGAGGTGGCAGATGTGCTTAGAGAAGATGTCCTTTCAGGAGGAAAGAATTATTTATTTGACTCTCAGTTTGCATCCCTTTATAGAAGGAAGTCAGGGCAGAAACACAAGGCAGGAACCTAGAGGCAGGAATGGAAGCAGAGGCCACAGAGGAACACGGTTTACTGGCTTGCTCTTCATGGCTTGCTCAGCCTTCTTGCTTATACAGCCCAGGACCACCTGCCCTGGGGTGCCATGGCCCACAGTGGCCTAGGCCCTCCCACGTCAGCCATTAATCGAGTAAATGCCTCACAGATTTACCTACAGGCCAGTCTCATAAGGACATTTTCTCAACTGAAGTTTCCTTCTTCCCAGATGACCTAAGCTTGTGTCAAGTTAACAAAACAAACAAACAAACAAAAAACTAACCACCACAGAAGACAAACAACTGGAAACGTCATCAAGGGGAGTGTGTGTGCCATGGCAGGCTTACATTAACCTCATTGCCCACGTCACCACTCATGCCCTGGAAAAGGCTAACAGTACACAGACAGGGGATATTAGACAAATACTACTAGCCTCTTAAATTCCGCCTTAGTGTTATGATTGGCTACACCCAACCCCAGCATCTCCAGTATAGCTGAAAACATTGAATAGGGCATTTCTAAGGAAAGGATTTGGATTCCTTTAGAACAGTGGTTCTCAACCTTCCTAATGCTGTGACCCTTTAATACAGTGCCTCTTATTGTGGTGACCCCCAACCGTAAAAGTATTTTCATTGGTATTTCATAACTGTAAGTTTACTACTGTTATGATTTGTAATGTAAATATCTGATATGCGACCTCCCAAGGGGTCTTGACCCACAGGTTGTGAATAGCTACTCTAGAGGGGAGATGGAAGGGAAGGAGGTCTTGTCTGGGGGGTCAGTGGTCACAGTCCATTGGGCATGATTCCTATGCTAATTCTATCATTAGCATCTTGGTAACCTTGGGCAGGTCACTAACACTCTGTACCTTGCTTTCCTGGCTTGTAAAATAATACAGTTAGGCAGGGAATTCAAACTGTTAAGAATGTTTAAACCTGCAACGGTCGTAGAGGACAAGCCTGAGACCCAAAGAAGTTATCTTATTGGTTCAAGGCCACACAATGAGCTGAATGGCTGAGAGAGTAGATTCTGGAGTGACGGTGGGTGGAGATAGCATCCCCTGAGGCAGGTGTCACTGTCTCATGTTTTCCCTCTCTCATCTGAAGAAAGGAGAACTGGAGGTCCACATCCCTAGTTTCAAAAATAAATAAATATGGGCCTGATACGAGGGAGGCTCCGTGCATGCCATGTCAGGACTCTTTCCATTGGCAGACTAGAGATTCAAGTTTGGTTATCATCTTTTCCAGCCTTCCCATGGAGTCACAAGCCTTGATTTTCCTATAAGGTCCTCTGTGGCTCCAAAATTCTATGTTGTACATCGGAAATCTCAAGTGCAAGTTGTTTTCAAAACTCTCCACGCAGAGACCCAAAAGACCATTTGGGGGAATCCATTACTCACTCTCCGTCACCTCCTTCATTTTCTACGGATGATGATTCACGGGGGGAATGATCACAGCAAAGGAAGCCTGCCCGATGCTGGGGAGGAGGAGGAGGCTGTCAAACTCCCCAGCGTTCAACTCCTGTGTGTGCTCAGCTCTGACGCTTTGGTGTGCACAGCCATTTGTAAAGTGTGACGGGATTTCTTGGCCGCCTGCCTTTCCTATCTGGGAACCCGAGTCTCTTGGTACAGACCATTGCTGACGGTAGTCACTGGAAACTCAGAAGAGAGTTCTGCCTGTCAGCTGTCATCCTTGGCTCTGCTTCCTTTCAGGGTGTCCTGGTTGAAATCTCTACTCTGCTTCAAGTTGACAAGTGATTAGCGCTTGCTCAGTTCCTTGGCCCCTACAAAATACCAGAAAGGACTGAGGAGCCAGCCTGGTAGAGGCCAAACCTGAGAACTGACCTCATTTTCTGCTTACCTCACAGCCTTGGGAGGAGCAGATAGCCTCCCTTAATCACTTGCTAACAAGTCTCTCCCTGACAGGCTGGCAACCCCTGGTGCTTGCTTACAGCTGGTGGAAGGGGCCAAGTAGTAGGTAGGAAAATAGCTTTTTACCTGGAGTTCCAGGGCCTGGTAAGATTACAGAAAAGCCAGTGCTGTGCCTCTAGTGAGGCAGACATCATAGAATGTCCACAGGAGGGCCCAGGAAGCAAGCCACTAGCCTTCTTGGTATAATAGACATCTACAGCATTGGTTTGCACAAATACCATAAGTATTTCCCTTAACCAACACGCCTCATTTTCTCTAACATTCTTTAGGTATTCTTTGTACTTGGGATTCTGACAACAAAAAAGTTGACAAAGTAGAAATATTTGTTCCCTAAGGAGTGAAGAAACCACAGCTTAGGCGCTGTAAGCACCAAGCCCGCAGCTACCAGTGATTCCAGATCATGACAATCAGCCTGCAGATTAAACATGTGTTATTTACACTAACTTATTTTTTACATTCCCAATGAGCTAAGCATGACTGTAATCTCAACATTTTAGAGGCAGAGGCAGGAGGATTGTTGCCTGGGCTATGTAAGGAATCCTACCAGGGCAACAAAACAAGATTCTCTCTCAAATAATGATAATAATAATAACAACAATAAATCTCACTGAATTGTTGAGGTAAGAGAGCTGGGAAGCCATGTATACATGCTTATTCAAAATGCTACCTTTTCTTCCTCCAACACCTTCCTTCCATTCCTCTCCCATAAGAATTAGCACCTGCATGACTGATCACCTGATCTTAAAGTCAAGTAGCCATGAGGAATCTAAAGTATGGATATGGTGATGTCTATCAGTACCAGGGGATCAGCCATGAAAGTTCCATGGACAAGGACCTACCAGGACTATCTTCTTGAGTGGGTCTCACCATTTTAGTGAAGTGCTACCTTAGGGCACACCCCTTCTTCTGTGTAGCTGTAGAAGCAGGGTACGACTGTCGCTCTGCCTGTAACTGGACAGAACAGATTACTGTCTTCTGACTGGTATGCAATGTGACTAGCTGCCCCATGCTTCCACCCTCATGCCTTCCTACGTTCAAAATATGAAGATGAACGAACTCAGTCTTCCATTACACAAATAAATAATGACAAACAAGGAGAACAGCATTCAACTTACAGAGCACTGGGACTGGAGAGATGGCTCAGCAGTTAAAAGTGATGGCTGTTCTTCTTCATGTCAAACTTCTGAGCCCCTGTAACCTTAGCTTTGGGAGATCTGAAGACTCTTAAATTCCTCAGGCACATACTCACACACAGACACACTCAAATAATAAACACAATAAACTAAATCTTTAAAGTTTTCTCGTGGAGCTTTATGTCCAGTGCCTTTGAGTCTTCTACCAAGTCATAAAGCCCTTTTTATTCAAACTCAGAGTGATGTTTTCTTCTAGATCCAAGAGGCTTCCCCACTGTAGAAGCCGCTTCACTCCCTTTGACCTTCCTGGCAACAAGAGGCCAGTCCTTCATCTCCAGTCAACAGAGGACGATGCCATGCTAGCCAGGAGTTAACCTCTTCCAAGAAGAGAGAAGTCTCTGTCTAGACTACCCCTCCCCAGTGTGTTCAAACAGACACCGGGCAGTCGTTCTGGAGTGGTATCTGAACACATTCCAACAACACATGTTTATCTCTAAGGTCAGCCTTTCCTGTTGATGCTCCAGAGGCCTATAAGGGGGAGGGGACTAATGGTCTCTGCAGCCACAGGAGGTGAGGAATGAGGGCAACAGGAACGCGGCTCCACCCTTTGGGAGGACGCTATTATGCTGAAGTTTCTAGAACATGTGTGGCCATGTACCTCCCAGCTCTTCTTTCGCCGGTGGAAATGAGAAGTTGGGAACCACCTCTTCCATGGCTAAGCCAGGACTTGACGGGTGGGAACCTTTCAGGTGGGGCCACAGGATCTGAATCCAGGAGAATGGCAGGATTTCCATTGTTTAGTGTAGGATGAGCTCTGTTGGGGCACAGCTGGCTCTACCTCTCCCTTGAAGCTCATCTATAGGTGCCAGGACCTTCAGGCTCTGGCAGTGGGAGCAAGAGGGCTACCCTCCCTAACTAATCTGAGGGCAAATCCCAAATGATTGACACTTTTGGACCCAGTTCCAGGAGGTGCACCCCCACCTCCATGAAATCTACAGACCACTTATCCCCACTAGCTGGGAGCAAATGCTCACATGCCTCCTGAGAGTTCCATTTCAGCTCTAGATGTCTTTAAGAAGGATGCCGACAGCCGGTCTCAAAACCTCTCATCCCTTTATATTTACTTTCATTTGAGAGAGCCACATTTTCTCTCTAGACTGAGTTTCAAGAGGTGGGAGGGTGTAGGCTGAAACATCTGATTCCTGTTCAGCAAAACTGAATCATGTCCCCCAGCCCCCGTCCTCAGGCCAGTGATATTTATCCATGTTTATATAACCATGGCAACAGGCTTTATTCTCTATCTCTTAGACCCTTAAAAAGGGAAGAAATAGAAAATCAGTTCATTTCCCTGCTATTGCTTCCTGCTCTGCCCCAAGAAGAGCTAGCTAGTTTCTCAGAAACAAGGGAAGAAGAAGCGATACAGAGAAAAAGAGAGAAGAGGAGAGGGGGGCACATTCATACTCTTGAATAACGTGAACCTCAGTCTTGCAACGGCCCAACATCATGGAAGGACTTCAGAGTTCGATTGTACTTGTGTTCCAAAGTCCCCAGGAGCCATGGAGCATCTCTGATTCATCTGGAAGTCTTCATGTAATATCTGTACAGAGTATGGTTATCAGTTATCTTCCTGCCATCTCCATCTTCAGAGTGGATGGAGTGTGTGCAGATCTTGCTAACGGTGTATTCTTCGTCTGCACAATGGGGTAATCATTCTTATGTCTTGGCTACTTCACAGGTGGCCATAGAAGGGAGTTTTGTGGAGCTGGAGAGATGACTCAGGGATTACGAGTGTTTGCTGCTCTTCTAGAGGTCCAAGGTTCTATTTCTAGCCCTGAGAGAGGGTGGATCACAGTCACCTGTAAATACCAACTTCGGGGTGGGGGATCTGTGCCTTCTGTTGGCTTCTGGGGACACCTACACACATGTGGGACCCACATAAATAAAAACAAATCTTTAAAAAGGAAGAGAAGTTTGTAAGGAGTGTGGCATGTTAGACTCACAGTTAGTTTAAATGATAAGCAGGAGAAATGGGTACCCGGGAAAAGGAAAGCACATGTTGTCAATAGTGTAGCCCCAAGAGGACTAGGTCCTTGTCAAGAGATCAGACAGCTTCTCCTGGCATTTCAAGCACAGCCAGTATCCTAAATTCCAAGGGAGGTTCTTGCCCAGGTTTCAGGGATGGAGAAAAAAACCACAGATCTGCAAATGTTTACGGAGCTCCTTACAACAGGCTGCTGTTCTGCAGGCTGGAAGTCTAAGCTGGCAAAAAAAAAAAAAAAAAAACCTTTGGAGTGGGGAACCCACCTCCACTCCTAGGTAGCGGTGGAGGAGAAAATGCACACCAGAACGTTCCTTTCCTTTCTGACCCACGGGGGCAGACTCACGGACCCATCAAGACAGAGATAGGAATCCCATTTTAGGTTCCCCCTGGCACGGGAAACTCTTGAACAGATTTTCAGCACCGTTCAGTCTAATCTTCTGAGTGATATGTCACTCTGAAGAGGAGTTCGAAGGGAAGCCGGGAGTGCGGTCACAGTCACGGGGTTCTGCACCTACCCCTCAACCTTCTGCTTGGCTGACCCCTAAGGAACACCAGCAGTGTCTGCCTTCTCCCTTGGCACCTTCTCTTGCGTCCTTTTGGTTCTGTCCCATGCAGACCACCAAAATCTTGCCAGGAGCAAACTTCCCCCTATTAATTATCTTGTAAAAACGCATAGCTAATTGCCCTAATTACTCCCGGCCTCTGCCGCACCACTGTTGGCTTTTGCTCACCAAGAGCAACTCAAGTTGGGCAAGCGGCCCGGAGGCCTGCTTAGGGAGTCCCGAATTGGGCTAGCCCGCAGAATCTCGTCCGCTGTGCCCCAATTCCACCCCTTGGGTTCAGTAGGAGTTGGTGCATCTTGGGGAGATTCCTGTTGACTACAATCAGAGCATTTTTAAGTTTTCCCTTCCTCTAGTTCAAGAAGGTCAGCAGGTTCAAGCAGGCCCCATCGCTACATTTTTTTTAATCTTTCCATTAAAACTCACTTTCTGAAATGATGACCCTTGCATTTATTTGTTTCATACTTCCTTCTCTTCCCACGATAAAAGTTCTGGAAGGCTGAGACTTTGTCTCTCTTATTCAGTATCTCCAGGTCTATCACCTTGCGGTGGGCACAGAAGACCCCCACATGAGCTGACACCCAGACACTTCCTTCTGCCGGCAAAGAGAGTGGGGAGGAGATGAAGTGGCGCCGCGCTTCCAAGGCTCTCTTGAGAAAGAAAAGGTTTCTGAGGGACTTCAGAGGGGCAGCAAAGGGGAACTGTTTCTTCTAGAAACCGAGTTCAATTAAGATTAAACACTGGGACCCTTCTCCCCGAGCCAGATACCGAGTTCTCACCCCTAAAACTCCGTTCTTCCTTTCTAATAGATTAAGACTTCACTGGGGGGCGTTGACAGTCTGAGGTTCCACCTCCTGACAGAGCCCAGAACCCAACCTCCTTGGGTCCCCAGTAGTTGCTGCTGGCCACGGCAAGGCCGGCAACAGACCTACTCAGGTCGCCCAGCCCGCGCCCCTCAGGCATCTCTTCTCATTGGTCGAAGACACCCCTTCTGATTTCTCATTGGCTGCTGCACTTTTCCTCCACCCCCAACCCGAACCGCGAGCGGCAGCGGCTGGGGACGTCGCTCTAAGTCCCCACGCTGGAGCAGAGGCTTGGCTCTGTGCGGCCAGGGACGAGGAGCGCACTGAGAACTCACTTTCTCGTGAGCCCGAGCCCAGCAAATGGGCGAATGAGGAAGGGGAGCAGGGACATGGATTGCTATCTGCGTCGCCTCAAACAGGAGCTGGTAAGAACGGAGCAGGAGCTGGGGGACAGGGAGGGCTGCTCCACCCAGACCTAGGTACCTGGCTTCGGCCCCACGCTCCATGCACCAGAGAGGCGCGGAGAGGAGAGGAGAGAAGATGCCAACTGGTAGGTAGACGCTATAAGGCCGTCGCTCAGAGGCAAGAAACTTTGGCAAAGATTTCTGATGAGATATGAACAAGTAACAGGGAGTGAGGGCAGCTAGCCAGGCTGAAATATGACAGAACAACCGAAGAAGAAAAGAGGGACACACCCAGAGAGGACAGGCACACATATGAAGCAAGGCTCAAGTGCCCAGAGTTGCAGGAGCGACAGGCATGCAGCGGGCCCTGGTGCTGGACTCTTGCAGCGCGCGGACAGATCCTTGTCCTGGGCAGGAGGTCAGGCTGGACTGCTCGCTCGCTCGTGGGGAGCTGGCACCGCCCGGGGCCCCCAGCTCTCCAGGGCTTGGCAGAGCTGGCGCGGCTGCGGGGGCAGGCTTGGCCTGCTGTCTGCCCGGGCTTGTCTGCCAGCAGGGAGGGGGGTGGCAGCTGTAATGACGGGGGAGGAGGGGCGCTGCCTGGCAGATCGCGAGCGGGAGTTGTGGAAGCCCAGCCAGATGTCAGGTCTGGGCTTGGGGAGTGTGCCGGGCCCCGGGGTGCTGAGAGTGAGTTGAGTATGCTACCCAGGGGAGGGGGAGTGAATCACCGAAGAGGGAGAAATGACTGCTAAGGCTGTGTTGGGGAGGTCAGGTTGAGTATGATTTCATGCACGCGCGCCTTCTCTCACGCTCCCCCACCACCCTCACCTTTAGTGTTCCTTTACCGCCAGGATTCAGGCATCGTATCTCATCTCTGGACTTCCCTTCTTCATCTAACCTCTCTTTGCCCCCTCCTCTCACTCCAGCTCTCCAGGTCTTTTTCATTTTGTCTCTCACAGCTGTGGGCTCCCCTGTCTCATTTTGTTACCCTCTTCTTACTTCGTTTCAGAGCCAGGTCACTAGGTATCCAACAGCAGACCTGAATCCAGAGAGCTCCCAGCTCAGGCCTCTTAGGATCCTAGGAGACCCTTCCCATTTGTGTCTGTAGAGACCCCACTCTGCCTGCCTGGCAGTGTCTTAGGGGCAGGCTTTGGTGGTAGAAGGGTGGGGAAAAGGGGCTGAAGTAGCAGGTGTTTGATGCTCCCTGACCAAGATGCCCTGGCACTAGTCAGTCCTGTCTGTCCCAGTCCATGCGTCTGTCTTCTCAGGTTGCTGTTCACTCCCTTAGTTCTCCCTCCGGAACCCTTTCTGTGATGACCCTCAGATGAGAAAGTCACTGCCTCCCCGGAACTATTTCTTTGGTGAGAGCCAGAGTGTCCAGTGATGCTCTTCGGAACCTGTACCATGTACCTTATCCTTTTTCACATGCTGGTCACGCTAGTTCAGGATGGTGGCCCTGGCCCATAAATATCCTGTGTTCATGTTCCCACTTCATGTGGCCAGAAAGAAAGACCAAGATCATTATGGACAATGGCTGACGATCAAAGCCCGTGTTGAGAAAAGAATCTAATAGGATCCTCTTTGTGCCAGGAACCTGGGACCACGCCACCTACATGAACATCTATAGAGAGGGTTTGTGGGTGTTCCTGGCATGGGAATGAATTTTCTAAATCTTCACTGATTTGCATTTTTTTTTTACATCACTCTAGGTGGGAGGTGGTGAGGGGAGGAAGACAGTCTGTGGATGTCAAAAGAATTTTAAAAAGAAAGGAAGGAAGGAAGTAGAAGGAAGGAAGAAATCTGCACGGAGCTGAGCTCCCAGATTTTGATCTGCAAACCCTCCACCAAGGCCTTGAGCCCCTGTGCCTGGGAGAAGGAAAGAGAAAGGCTAAAGTCACCCTGCTCCCCATCGGTTTTCATTTGGCCTTTTGTCTGAGCATCTCCAGCCTTTGACTGTCTTGGAGAGGAAGCCAACTGCCTGGCCCTGGGCCCAGAATGACACTCAGATGGGGGAGTTCTTCATCCCCATGGTACTCTGCTCCCTCCTTAGTGCCAGCTTACTGAAGAAGAGTCCTAGCAAGCGATAGGCAGAGCTTTTGGAGTCTCGTTCCCTCCCAGACACCTCCCCTCAGGGTTTAAGTAGCAAGTCAGAATCTCTGTGCCCGGGTACTGAGCAATTGGAGCAAAGAGGAAAGCAAAGTGCTAGCCTGGGCCCACCCTGAGCTGTCTTCCCCCAGGGACTGTAGGGATTGAATTTCATGGCTGTGTTGGGGGCATGGAACTTTGGGCTCCTTTAAACCCTAGGGCTGTATTGGAGTAAGCATCACCTACAGGCAGTTTATATTGTGAGTGGGGACTTTTGCCCTGTGGCTGTTTCACTCCAGGCGGGATCCCCTGTCCTATCCAAAAGGACTGTATATTTCCAGGTTCTGGCCCAGGAATGCCTCATGTAATTCAGATTAAGATCTACATTTGCTTGTTTTGTTAAATTCCCTTCAGGAACATCCTGTAGACACTGGTGGGATATAGCTGTTGCAGAAGGCAACCTTAGCAGGTTGTGAAATTGTCTTGGTCCAGGGTGTTCTGTGTTCCCCATTTTTATCCAGTTCCTTCCTTGGCACCGAAAACACAGCCACGAAAAGTTGTTCCTGAAATACGGCATAGCCAAAGCTTCAAATTTCCTGAAGCAAAAAGCTTGCATTGTAAAAATGTAGGAGGCAGAGAGTTCAGAGACCCTGGCGCAATTAAGTTGATAGCTAGAATATTGGCCCTTTCTCCCTGCCTGGAAGGGGAGGAGGGTCGAGTTTCAGGAACGAAACGTGGCTGAAAAAGCAGCAGCAGCTGACACACTTCTTAATGGGGGGGTGGGGGCTACAATGTCCAGCACTTCCCTTCCCCTCCAGCTGCCAAAGCGGGGCCTGCCTGAACATAGGCCTTGAGACCAGCTGTTCCTTACACACAGCTCTCTTGTAGGGTTCCAATGAGTGTGCAGACACAGACACACAAGGGGAGCAGACATAGGACACTCCCAGCACACTTTCTTGTGAGTTCAGATCAATTCTGAACAAACCAAATGCATAAAATTTGAGTGATCAGAACTCCTGAAGTCCAGCCAGACTGGGGAGGCTTCCTAGAGGATGGAGATGTTTGGGGAGGACACCATGAAAGGCTGGTCCTAGCTAAGCCCTGGGGAAGCAACCAAGGGGCTTCTCTTTCAGAGACTGGAGAAAGTCCATTCAGGGAGCCTGCATTCATTCCCAGAAGGCAGCTCTGTAGTCACTAGTGGCTCTAAGTTCTGGATGTCCTAGCACAGGACTAAGGAATAGGGCCTAAAGACAAACTAAAGAGAAGGAAGGGCGTGGGAAAGTTACCATGGAGCACTCGAGTCTTGAGCAAAACAGCAAATTTCTTTAGAACAAAGAAAAGCTTCTGCAGAAACATCTCGTTCTCTGTGTGTAAAGCCCACCCCCTTTTTCTCCCCAGGGGAAGATAGAAAGCTTCTGGGTCAGCTGGTCTGGGATCAGCTGGGACACATGATTCAGGGTCAGGTCAACTTGAACCCAAAGCTTGGCCCTGTCTGGCTCTGGCACACTAGTTGCTTTTCCCATCATTAGAATGGGTTGTTAAAAATACCTCCTTCTCCCCCTCCCCCCAAATCCTACTTCATATAGTGACTGTGAAGATTAAGTGACAATATAAGGAAAATCTGGCCCTAGACTTGAGTGTATCCTGCTCTTAGCCTTCCAAGGACAGGACATGCCACCAGACCCAGTCTGGGATAAACTGGATGTCGGCCTCGTCTGAAGGGTCAGACAGGTTTGCTGAGTTCAAACTGGTTCAAGGCACCAACGAGACACCAGTACTGTGGATACAAATCAAAAGAGATCCAGATTTTGTCTTTAGGGAAAGTATAATTATAGTTTAATAGCAAAAGATAACATATATTGATGTTGATGTTAAAATGCCAGGGTTGGTGTCATGACTCAGTATAGAACACTTGCCTAGCACATGGGACATCCTATGTTCAATTTTAGGTACTGATATAGCGAAATGCATGACACTGTCCAACTGTTAAAGAAACTTAATAAGTTGTAGTTTTACTATTGTCTTCTCTTTCACTCTCATTCTCTCTCTCTCTCTCTGTGCGTGTGTATGTGTGTGTGTGTATATGTGCGCGTGCAAGTACATGCAGACTATTTTTAGACAGGGTCTCACCACCTAAACTTAGCTAGTCTGGCTGAATCTCAGGTGGGAGCCACTATACCCAGATTTATTTTCATTTCTAAAACAAGAAAACAGAGGCCAGAGAAGGTTAGGTCCGAGGCCAAGGTCATAGAGATGATAAGCAATGAGGGTTGGATTCAGACCTAGACAGACGACTACAGAGCCGCTGTTCCTGCCTGCTCAGTGGGATGTACAAGGATGTATAGAAATGGGGATTATATGTTCTATAAGAGCATGGGTTCAGTGCTCTGAGCAAGGAGAAGCAACATGAGATGCAAACGTCCTATTGTGGAGAGACAGCACATATGAAGGGCCTTGAGGGAGCGACAGGGACACGCACAGGGGTAAGCAGCATTCCAGGCACATAATGAAATATCGGCAGATGACGCAGACGCCAAAGTCGTGTGGATATTTGAAGACCATAGACTGGACCATAGGCTATACGCAGGGAGATAGTGGTGACAAACTAAAATGGAGGCCTTGAGTGTCTTGTTAAGGATTGACGTTTTCCTCTGTGCACTGGAGAGGAGCATGGTCAGGAGTATTTCCTGAGACCTAGGAAGTCATGTGAGAGGGGAGGGAGCAAATGAGGAAGGAATAAGAATTAGAAGAGGCCAGGCAAGAGAATAAGGTGCTGTGAACCAGGAAGGAGAGAAGCAGGGAACTTCTTCAGGATCCTTAGGTGACTGCAGGTGAGAGGGGCTAAAGCTGGGAGAGAGAGGACGGCTGACTGAGGCTGAGAGACCAGCCTTCCAGAATAGGCAGAATTGGGCCTCTCCCCCTATCTGCCTCTCCCCTGACCACGTGACCCCTGAGAGGCGGTTCACTTGGGAAAGTAGGCTCATCATTTCTCACCCTTCCCTCCCGCAGCTCTTGGCAGGGTTTCCGTGTCACCTTCCTGTTGAAAATTCTAGCCAAGAGTCAAGAAGGTCCCTATTCACTGAGCTGGAGAATGGGTGGCTTGGCAAAGTGGGGCTTTTCCCATTTCCGGCCCAGAGCCTTCTTCTAGCTTCCCCAGGGGTTGAAAGGAACTGTGTAGGGATTCTGTGAGTAATGGGGTGGGGAAGAGAGGCAGGGCACACTGCCAAGTCCATGGGCAAAGCCGAGCCTGTGTCAAAGGATTCCGGCTGAGCTCCGAGAGGGCGTGAGATGGACGGAAAGAGGGCGCAGCTGCAGGATCAGTTAGGGGCCCAAGGCAGGACTTGGGAAGGGAGCCGAGGATGTTGGCATCTCCTTCGGCCTCCTCTCCACCCCCACCCCAAACGGCCCAGCCAGTGCTGATGGGAGGGTCTGTCCATAGACTGCAGACCCCAAACTCCTTCGTGCTCCGTGACTCAAGATGGTGGAACCTGCGGCCCAATGGCTGGCAGTTGTTTTTTTCTCTTAGGAACCCTTAGTGAGAAGGAACAGGACTGGGGTTAGAGGCCCTCAGGCCATGGTTTCCTGCTCTTCCTCCTCTTCTGATGGGAGCTCTTTCTTCCACCTCCTATTGGCTGGCCTGGCTGCTCATAGCACTCCAGGAAGCTAAGTAGTCCATGATGGCGAGGAGGCCCACGGGGGGCCGCCTTGGGCTCCCAGTTCTCCCACCAAACAGCCTTCGAACAGGAATCGTGGTGCCTACATACTTACAGCTCCCATCTGTTGATGGCTTGTGCTATACTTTTCATGTAAATTCCTTTATAAACACAGAAGTTAGAATAAACAATAAATAGGAATGTAAATCATATGAAGATACAGTGAAGAGAGTGAAGGCCTGGAAAAGAATGTTTGAGTAACAGTGGCTCTAGAAAAGAGGATCTGGGGGGATCTCTAGCTTCCTATTCTATCAAGTGGGGTCTCTTCCCCCGTCAGCCAGCCATCCAGAACAATAGTGGAGCTCAGTAATGCAAAAAAAAAAAAAAAAAAAAAGCGTACACTTCTTACACCGGAGGGTTGACATTGCACAAGTTCACAACCTAAAGAACTGGGTGAATCTGCCTAATGACAAGTGCCAAGCTTACCAGTTAGGACCCCATTAGGGTCCCCAAACTTTAGCGTGGGACTCTTGACCACACCAGGAAGGCCAGAGTAGATGGCAGCTAGAAAGACTAAAATCTGATATGCAGAAAATGTATAAGATAAAAGTCTGAATCCTAGGCAAGGCTAGCGGTAAGTGATGGACTGGGGATGACAAGAAGCCAAAGATGGGGTGAGGAGACCTTTCGAGCCTTTATCAAAACCATTTCACTGGGGTACGCTTCAGGACTTTGTATTTGATGGTATATAGCTGGGGGTGAGGTCGGGTCATTTCTACTCAGATGAGAACCAATCAGATCTTAGTATGTCTCCAGTTGACCCCAAGATCAAGGAGGGCGAGACTTGATCCTTGCAGGAGGAATGGCTCTGAAATACTAAGATGCTCCAGCATGAAGACTGGTACTCAGAGTTATTTATTTCTGGCTGTCTAAACTAACCCTACTCCTTTGCTCCCACTGCACACTGCTCCCCTTCCTCCCACTTTGGTCCTAAGACAAGAGAAGCCCTGGGATCCCAGATGGTCCCACGCTCTGAGTACAGAGAGCAATCTCTGGCTCTTTCTCCATGGATGACATCATCCCCTTGGGGTTGGTGGGAAAGGCTGTCCTTTTGGCTCCCCTCAGAGTCATGGCTCGGAGGATGCTCCTGTTTCCACTGCCCCTGGCCCTCCCAGCTTCCCATAGCTTCCTTCTGTTCTCATTCTGTCCTCTGCCTGAGACTGGGCTCCTGGAAGTCAGTGTGAGAGGTCAGGAGGAAGCCGGGGATTCCCCTTCCTCCCTTCCTCTGCCTGAGTAAGGTTGGGTTGGAGAATAAGGAGCTGGACAAAAGAGGAGCTCTCCTAGGTCAGACCAAACATGATGCATGGAATCCTGCCACGACGTGTGAAGATTCACCAAGGAAGAAATATTTTGAAGACACATTGGAAGTCTTAACAGCCAGTTTGCACTTGGTGCTTTCTTTCTGCCCTGTAGATAAAACCATTACCTCATCAAATCTGCACAGTGGCTATTGAGGCAGGGACTCTTACTCCTATTTTAAAGAATGGAGCTGTAGAGCTGACAATGAACTTCAGTTGTTAGAGTTCCTGCCTATGACAAAGCCCTGGATTTGATTCCCTGTACTGCATACAACTGGGCATAGAAGACAAACCTATAGTCTCAGCACTTGGGAGCCAGAGAATAGGATTTTCAAGATCACCTCCAGTGGATGAGAAATTGAGCTGGGTGTGATAACTCATCCCTAGAATGTCAATACTTGGGAGCTGAGGGAGGAGAATTTTGAGTTTGAAGCAGGGATGGGCTGCATAGCAAGACTCCGTCTAAGAAAACAGAACAAATCAACAAACACAACAAGACCTCACAGAAAATTTAAAATACAGCTACTAACAGCAGACCAGGGATTTGAACCCTATTCCTTTAGTTTCTAGACCCCAAGTTCTGAACTAATACAGAAAATTTTCAACAAGGACACAATTTCAGTTCTTGTCTTCTTTAAAAAAAAGAGCCTCTGTCTTACAGACAACCCTGAATTTATACATTCCCACCCACATTCAATTGCGCTGGAAACCTACAAAATGTCAGCATTATTTCTTATGGATTTTTCCACACTGGAAGACTGAATGGGGTCATTTCATTCCTCCCACTACCTCTGGCCTGACTGTATTCCTCCTTCTGGAAGAAAGCCTGCCAGCTTAGACTCCTTGTTGCTTGGTAAATCAAAACCTCGAGAAAGAAATGGCCCTGGCTCTCTCTTGCCCTGCCTAGCAAGAGACTTCAGGTAGCAAACAGTTCAGAGGGATGATATGGGGAGAGGAGCCAGTAGTTTCCATGCATGGTTTGTGAGTGTCATGCAAAGTAGCAGGTAGGTTCTGGGGTAAAGTGACATGCAGATCTCAGGCTCTACTTTTACTCAGTAGATACTCCATAAATATTTCACGAGCAACTGAGCATTTAAACCATGGAAGACATGGGCCCTGTACAGAAGTAGGACTTTGGGGATACATACCTTAAGGATCTGAGAGGAAGCCCTAACAGTAACATAGTGGGAACATCTATGGGATGTGGCTTCAAATTCCTGGAGTGAAAATTTCCATCATGGGTCTTTTGTTTGTTTTTGTTTTTGTTTTGTTTTGTTTTGTTTTGTTTTTCAAGACAGGGTTTCTCTGTAGCTTCGGAGCCTGTCCTGGAACTAGCTCTTGTAGACCAGGCTGGCCTTGAACTCACAGAACCGCCTGCCTCTGCCTCCCGAGTGCTGGGATTAAAGGCGTGCGCCACCACCCCCCGGCTCCATTGTGGCTCTTGACTAGAGGTCACAATAGTTTGGATACTCATAATAATTGAGTTTCAGTAATAGAAAGCCTCTGAGTGCAGTGATGGGATGTAGATGGGCGTCTAGAGGAGTGGCCGGGTACTGGTGGCCTGGGGGCGGGACAGAGTGACTGAATAGATGTTCCAGGTGACCGGAGAGTAGCTCAGACAGTGGGGGCGAAGAGGGCAACTGGAGGGTAAAGCAATTTGTCAGGAAGGGGCTGAGTGGGTTTGCGTCCCAGAATCTTCAGTTCCATTCAGAGCTATACCAATAGCAGCTGAGCATCTCTGAAAGGAAGGGGTCAGGACAAGGGCCACCAAGGACAGGGACATGTGTCTCCTGCGGCCACCGCGCCACCACTCCTGCCACTCAAATGGCACATATGTGCCCCAGCCAATCCCAGGGCTGTTGGGCTGTGCCGTTTCTTGCCCTGTCTCAGGAAAGTGCACAAAGCAAGGGCAATCTCTGCAGCCCAGCAAAGGCCTCCTGGCCCTCAGGGGCTGACAGTCCTCCACTGACCTTTATTGCTGCTGGTTCAAGGGAGCTTGGGCAGATCTCTCCCCACCAGGCTAGGGATGGCAGGAGGTTGACCCAGAAGCCACAGAAGGATAGTTGACAACCCACTCTCCAGTGCCTCTGTGTCCACCACGATTTTAGTTCCCCGCCCCCACCCCTTGGCCTTAGCTCTGGGCATTAAGACAAGCCTGGGAGGTAAGATGATCCCATGGGTCTCTGGGGCGGGTGGGGGGGGGGCTTAAAAACAGATGGTTCCCGAACAGAGGCTCGCTGTGAGTAACTTGATCAGGATGTGGGGAGGGAGCTGGCAGGCCCAAGGCAGCTTGGGCACAGGGGCTAGGAACTTTGTGAATGTTATCAGGGCAGTCTTTCCTCCCCAGGCTTCAAGCAGGGCCCTCACCCAAGTCAGTTAGCCCCTCAGCCCCTTCCAGATGGTACCTAGGACATGGGGCTGAAGGAACTGGCCCCAGAATCCCTGCTTCTGGCATGGCTAGGACAGAGCCAGCAAGGCGAAGAAGGCAGGAAGAATGCTAGATCCAAGCATGAGGGAACAGGTGCTTGGGGAGGGGGCGGGGCAGGGCTGGCCAGGGGCTTCTGGCACAAAGGAGTTCTCTGGCATCTCTCTCCCAACCAGTCATATGTGAAGAACAGTCAGAAGAAGCCCCCAGGCTTATGCTTTCTCTCTTATTCCCCTTACCCTTTCCTACTGCTCTATAGAGGACAGAGTAGCCTTCAAGTCTGGCCCGGTTGCCCAGCCATCTGCAGGCAATAGTTGCTAACTTGAGTCCTGGCTCTAAGAGCTGCATGGCTTTTGGTCCCTTGCTTCCGTCCTGCCCTAGCTTACTCATTTACTGAAGTGAGAAGAGCAGCCCTCCAGAGTTTATTGAATGATTCCCAGTACATAGTAAATGTTCTTAGGTGCTCATTGCCACCATTATCCACCAAGAAACAACAACATAGGACAAGAGTGGCTATTATAATTTTTTTAAAGAATTATTATTTGATGTGCATGGGTATTTTGCTCGAATGTTTCGTCTATACCTTACATGCGTGTAGTGCCCAAGGAAGCCAGAAGAGGGCATCAGAGCCCCCTGGAACTGGAGTTTCCTGTGGTTGTGAACTGCCACGTGGGTGTTGGGAATTGAACCTGGGTGTTCTGGAAGAGCAGCAAGTGCCCTTAAACTCTGAGCCATCTTTCTGGCTTCACTACTACCACTTTGTAAATCCTCAGACAATCTCAAAGAGCAGGTGGAAGGATTACATAGAGTAATTTATTAATATAAGCTGATATATACGTACACATATGCATCTTTATGTATATGTCTACACGCAAACACACACACACATCAGGCAACTAACCAACCAAACACATAAAATGCCAGTCTACGACTTCTGTGGGTTTGTTTGATTGATTGATTGATTGATTGATTGAGACAGAGTCTCACTCTATAGCTCAGTTTTGTCTGGAATTTACTACATATCCCTGACTCCTACATGCTGTAATTCAAAGCTAGTGCTGGGAATACAAGTATGAGCTACCATGGCCAAATGCTCTCTCTCTCTCTCTCTCTCTCTCTCTCTCTCTCTCGTGTGTGTGTGTGTGTGTGTTCAGTGCAGTAATGAAGTCAATACTTCATTCAGGTTTGTATTCGATAGGTTTTCCATCTGTAGGATAGTATAGGTTCTGAGCACTTTGACGTAGACCAAGCTGTGATATTTGATGGCCTAAGTGTATTGAAATGCATTTTCAACTTAATGATAATTTTAGTGTAATGTGGATTTAGCAAGTGGCAGAACATCGGAGCAGTTTTTAGGACAGTGCCTGTCTTGGTTAGTTCACTGCCCGGCTAATGCTGTTTCTCTTAACCAGCCGTAGCAGTGTTCAGATTCCTGCTCTCACGACACAGGTCTGCCCTACAGCAGGTTGAGGCTCAAGGCTGAGGGGTAACCCTCCCTGAAGCCCTAGCGTTCACTGGCCCCGTGTTTTCTCTCCTTGCAGATGTCCATGAAAGAGGTGGGGGATGGCTTACAGGATCAGATGAACTGCATGATGGGCGCGCTGCAAGAACTGAAGCTTCTCCAGGTGCAAACAGCGTTGGAACAGCTGGAGATTTCTGGAGCCGCGCCGGCCTTCAGCTGCTCCGAGAGCTCACAGAAACAGCCCGAGTGCCCTCGCTGGCAGGGTAGGGAAAGTCCTACCAGATCTGTGGCCTGTCCTTCCTCCAGCCAGCCTTCTTTTGACAGCAGCCCCAAGTTTCCACACCAAAGGACTGTCTGTGGGGAGGATCTTGTGGTCCTTCCCAAGACACAGCTGCCTGAGCACGAAAGCGGTACCCAACGGGGGCTGGAGTGGGTGGAACCAGATGACTGGACCTCTACGTTGATGTCACGGGGCAGAAATCGGCAGCCTCTGGTATTAGGGGACAATGTTTTTGCAGACCTGGTGGGCAACTGGCTAGACTTACCAGAACTGGAAAAGGGCGGGGAGAAGAGTGAGACTGGGGAACCCAGTGAGCCCAAAGGAGAAAAAAGCCAGTCCCGGGAGCTGGGTCGCAAGTTTGCCCTCACAGCTAACATTTTTAGGAAGTTCTTGCGCAGCGTGCGGCCTGACAGAGACAGGCTGCTCAAGGAGAAACCAGGCTGGATGACTCCCATGGTCTCAGAAGCACGAGCAGGGCGCTCGCAGAAAGTCAAGAAGAGGAGCCTTTCCAAGGGCTCCGGGCGGTTCCCATTCTCAAGCACGGGAGAGTCCAGACACATTGAAACCCCTGCCACAAGCAGCCCCAAGGCCTTAGAACCCTCCCGTGGGGGCTTTGACATTAACACAGCTGTCTGGGTCTGAATTCGAGAGACGCTTGCTGAATCTAAAAGGCGGTCTCATAACTGGGCCCTGGGAGGAGAGGGAGGGCAGATTGCATGGTCTTCAGGCCAGATGCAAGTTCCCATCCTCAGAAAGAAAGGAAAGCAGAGTTCTTAGTCAGGCCTCACCAGAACAGTGAGGAGAGGCTGTCACCGGGCAGGCTGAGGTAAGGTGTGTGTGTGTGTGTGTGTGTGTGTGTGTGTGTGTGTGGTATTCTTTTTAGGTTGGATGTGGCTGTAGTTGGGAGAGGCAGGGGAGGAGTCCAAGCCAAGCATGCATTCCTCTATTGCCTTCCCAAGACCTCAGTTGAACAGTCTATGTGGAAAGGTCCTTTGAGCCCTCTGGTTTCCCAGAGGAATTCCCAAGAAAAGACTTGTCTCGGGAGTCCCCAACCATTTTGACAATCTTCTTCCCTGACAAGGCACTGCTACTGGAGCACCAGAGAGAGGGAAAGCCCTACACACAGTCCTTCCTTCTTAGTACCAAGATTTCAACCCATAGCTGGGTGCTGGGGCAAAGGACATGTGGTGTGTGTGTGTGTGTGTGCGCGTGCGCATGTGTGCGGGTGTGGTGAGGAAGCCTGAGATGCTCTTGCATCTCTAAAGTGCAGATGGGGAGCAGTGTGCCTTCACCCAGGTGCTGTCCCATGCATCCAAGTAGGCATGCCCACTTTCCAGATGAAGCAGCAGTCTCCGGAGGTGTCCAAGAACACACTCACGGCTAGTAGGGGGCCAAAAAGGTCAGCGCAAGCTCAGGGTTATTACTGGACTCTGGAGTCACACACTGCCTGGCCCTGTAGGGAGACCCATCCTGATCCCTGTTGCTGGCCTTAATGCTCCTGCAGGGCAGTGAGTAGATGGTTGGGGTGAGCCCAGAAACAACACTCATGTTAAAAAAAAAATTCTAGTTCACATCTCACAGACACCCAGAGAATAGAACGAATCCCGACCTCATCTACCCTCATCACCCTGGAAATCAACAGGGTACCCTCATCACCCTGGAAATCAACGGGGTACCCTTAGGGTGGCGTTGATGCCAGGCACACTGTGTAGTGAGCCAGCAAGCAAGCCTGGGGCCACCTTGGTCCATAGAGGTGCCATGTTGGCCCTCCCCCCCCTTGGCCAAGAGAGAACAAAGTAGGTCCCTGTTCAAGCCCAGCCACCCTGGAGGGCGGCTCAGCTCCTCCCTCCCTCCTTCCCTCCCGCAGACCCAGCTCAGCTTGATGGGGTGTGACAACTGCAATTAGAGGCAGGCCGCCTGCTGCCCCCAGAGCATTAAGAGCAAATTGGAGAAGAAAAATAACAAGAGAAGCTCTTCTGCCTGCAGCCGGGCCCGAGGGACTTAGTGGAGGAAGGGGGAGCTCAGGCTAGAACTGGGTGTGGGGAGGTAACAGCAGCTATGGGGTGGGTCACCTGCAAGTTCCCACACAGTCAAATGACAGAGGGTCATTTTTTTTTTAAGTGGGGAAAGGCTTTTATTTTTATATTTGATCTGTCACTTTTTGCCAGGCAATGTGCTCATCTCTTTCAGACCTAGAATGACCTGGGATTATTTTTCTGATAAATCAATGGGTCAAAGAGTCATGGCACACAAGCTGCCCAGATCAGGCTGCTCGCAAAGGAAAGCAGCTCCCAGTTTGGATCCCTGGGCACCGGCCGATCTACCTTGGCCAGGAGATCAGCTGGGCTCACTCTTTCTGGCCAAGTAGGTCCTCGTCCATCCTGCCTCCTCTGAATTTCTTTAACGGTGGCTGTCTTTGGTAGCTGCAGCAATGTGTGTAAAGAAGGAATGTGTGAAAAACTTACGCCAATTCCTGTAGGGTGAAACACTCAAGAAATCATTCAAATCATGGACTATGATGGTATGGGAGCCCAATTTGCCTCTTCACCATCAACGTGCAACTCATTTGTTTCGTGGATAGTTAACATCGTCTAAATCCACTAACACGGCAGTCTCCTCTCCTGCCCGGGCATTGTGAGCCTGGCCAGAAAAGAGTCGAGGGACCCAAACAAAACAATTAGGAAGTCATTTTGGCTTCCAGGATAATCCACAGGTGCCGGGCACCTTTGCCGTTATTTCTCTTATTTCCTTTTTGTCATGCCCAGGAAATGGTTGTTCATTTTACCTGAACAGAGGCTCAGCGAAGTTAACTCCTTCAAGGTCACCCGGTACAAAGCTGGGATGGAAACAGTTTGCAATTGACTTTCAATCTTGTGTTCCTGCTACCTGGCAAACTGTCTGTATCTGCTCCCCAGCCAGCTCAAGAATAACAACATTTGTCCAATGAGATTATTCACATCTCTCCGTGATTGACAACTGTCCTGTCCATTATCTATTTGAGGAGTATCTATTGGAGGAATTTTGCCTGGGTCTCAAAGGGGCTGATGCAACGTCCCAACGACTGTTACTCTTTGCTGGCGAAAGCTTTTGGAAACCCAACCTCATATAATTTTGAGTTTTTTGTCCGCATTCTTGGCTCCTGCTGAGGCAGTGATAGAGACTGCTCCGCTGAAGTGGAGTCAAGGGTGACTAGTGATGCCTCGGGCCTTAATGATGCAGAGCGTGGGGCAATGTGTATGTGGAGAAGACAGTGAAAACACAGGCAGAGAAACTAACAGCTTAATTCTGCCTCTTGGGCTCATTTTATGGTTAATTAGGACACACAAATGATCTGGAAGCTCACTTAATATCCTCCTCGGCATGGAGGCCTGCCCCACATCTGGCCTAATTTCTTGGCAGGTACTGAGGGCTTCTGGTTGGGCTAGGCATATTCTCAGGGCTTGCTCCACCTGCCTCTCTGTGGTCAGTCTATAGATATTCTCCAGTCACAGCACCCACTGGGAGATCCCTCCACTGCTAGGCATGGCTGGTAGAACCTGCAGGATCTCTTTCCTTCCTCTTTGCAGGCTGCAGAGCCGAAAGCTCTTTCTTCTCTCCTCTGGGCGCTTCTGCAGCCTGCCCTCAGGGTGATCTCTAACCCAAACTGATCCTTGAGGAACAGACACTTGACTCACCCATTCCCTAGAGGCTCCATAGAAGAGGGTCCTGTCTTTCTCAAGTCACCCCAACGTTCTCTGCAGGGTAAAATCAAGAGTACAGCCTGTTTGGGGGAGCTGCAGCCTATCTGCAGCTTCTCTGGAGAAGTGTCCAGCTCACTTCAGGTGATCTCTCCAATCAGGGCAGTTAGGTGTTTCTGCCAGCCCCACACGTTTCTATGAATTCCTGACCTGGAGTCAAAGAGATAGGAATCCAGACCCAGGCCTATCATGGTGTGAGCCTGAGCATGATTCCTGACCTACAGGAGGCTCCTCCGCCCTCATGTGAAGCAGGGATGAAGCAGGACCCCTGTCAGGTGCAAAGCACAAAGGGCTGGGGTGGAGTCCACTGTTCCCAACACACGACTTCTACAGAAGTGGCACTCGCCACCCATTCCCTGCCCAATCACAGACCCCAAGGGACAATGCTGAAAATAAACAGTGCTTTCTCCGAGCCCTGGTGTTCCACTAAAGAAGTACAGTGACTCTCATTTTATCACGGGATTGTGGCAAGGATCAGAGGTGTGTGGATGTGGTTCTGTCCACTACAGATGTTGCGCATCTGGGCTGTTTTGCCAAATGTTACACTCATACTTTTTGTTAAGTGGGGAGGACAGCATCCTGGGCCAGGCTAGGAAGGTGCTTGGGATCCCCCACTACCTAAGAAGCTGCCCTAGGGCCGGGCGGTGGTGGCGCACGCCTTTAATCCCAGCACTTGGGAGGCAGAGGCAGGCGGATCTCTGTGAGTTCGAGACCAGCCTGGTCTACAAGAGCTAGTTCCAGGACAGGCTCCAAAACCACAGAGAAACCCTGTCTCGAAAAACCAAAATAATAATAATAGTAAGAAGAAGCTGCCCTAGGGACATACCCAATGTCTTATACACCCAATCCTCCCCCTCTGACAACCTGGGACCTCAGTTGCAGGTCAGGGATGGAGATAAATGAGGCAATTTCTGCTGACCAGCTGTTTCTCCTTAGTGGCCAGAGTTCCTTCTCTGCTAGGTCACACCACCCCTTTTCTCTAGGCACCCTGGGGGCCGTCCCTAAGAATCATCGTTTCCCCCATGAAGCCTGAATTTGACACGACCTACTCCTCGCCCTTCCCGTGACCTTTTCCATCAGTCCCAGCACATCCCTTCCATCTGCCTCCTCCAAGCCCAGTGCACACCCATGCAAGCCATCACCAAGGAATCATCTTTGTCCCTGGGACAATGTCCTCATTCTTACATTCCAGTCCCCCGCTGGAGTCCTCTCTCCCTCAGTGCTCCCTGAAAGCCTCTCTGTGTTGGTCACAGGCCACAGGTCAGTGTGCCCAGAGCTGGGGCAAATCACTCACAGAAAACCTTGGCAATTACTAGGTTTTTTTTCCTCTGCATCTCAAGCAGGATCCCTGACTGAACGTTATCCTGTCCAGGGACAGCAGGAATCAGTGTTCTACACTTCTGCTTAGTTTTAACTCTCCCTAATACTGCACCTTCTCCTCTCTGGCCTTCTGGCCAGACAGGGTGGTTTGGGCTGGTTCAGATGGTGGAAGCTGTCCTCATCGAAGTACGGTCCAGGATTTGTAAGGACAGCAATGGGATGTAGGAGCTGTTTGTGACTTCATCTCAGTCTGCCTGTCCCAAGTGTCAGAGGCCCAACCTTGCTCAAGTAGACTCCCACCTAGCTTGCTGGCCCTTATTTCTGGAACTTTTTACCCTCTTTACCCACCATGAAGATGGGTTACCTTTAGTGCTCCAAGCCTAGGTCTGACTGTGCCGTCCCAAATCCAGTTCCTGCCCAGACTTTTCTCAACTTGAAAGCCACCACGGAACCCTCCCATAGGCCTTGTCTGTGCCTTGGCCTAAACCCCAGTACTTACTCAGCTTGTTGAGTAACTTCTCTGTGAGCTTTCCTTCTCCTCCAGACCTCTGAGCACCTCCAAGGTAATGACTACTCAGTATTTCTGCTCCCAGTACTGAGCCCGGGCTGCTGGGCATGATTTCCATCACCCCCCCTCCCCCCAGTTTATCCTGCTTAGGGACAGCCAGTGGTCAAGCTTTTCTTAGCTCACCCCATCCTATTCTATTTTTCACAGCTTCAAAGTTCATTCTCTAGGAAAAAGGGGAGTCGTGACCAATTATTGTCAGAGCAGGAAACTTCAGTGATGCCCCACCCCCAAGCTGTTGTGCAGTCCCATCCCTGGTCCGCCGCTTGACTTCTCAAACAAACTCTATTTTAATTCTGGCTGGCTGTGGAGTGTCAGCCCATCTTTGCTGTCATGCTGTCACTGGGCTGCTCAGGTCTTTCAGATGATCACAGCCACTTCTCTCTCAGCTGCCACTGAAGACGCCGCCTTTGTCCCAGCCCCCACATTTTCTCCCTTTCTTGCCTGGCCTCTTTTCTCCAGCCTTTCTGACCTGGGTCACCTCCATGGATATCCTTTTTACCAACATCTGGTCCCAGACCTTCCTACCTCAGGATGTTTTCCTAAATTGCTATGCTCTAATGGGGACACCAAGTCTGCTAGATCCTCCTCCTCTTATTGTAACTACCAAGGGAGGGAAGGGGCGGGCAGGGTAGGAGGGAAGGAAACTGAGGCTGGGTGCTCAGCGCCTTCTCTATTCCAGTTCCACTTCTGGCCACACTCCAGGCATTGTTTCCCCATCAGGCACAAAAGGTGTGCAGGCTCTGGTGTGGAAGCTGTGGGGAGGGCTGGACACCAGGAACTTAGAAAGGTGGTGTGTGTTTGTGTGTGTGCTGGGGATGGACTCCCCAGCCTTGCTTATGCTAGATCCACACTCTACTACTGAGCCACCTCCTCCCTAACCCCGAAATCAAGCACTTGAAAAAAAAAAAGCAACAAAGTTTCTTCTAAATTAGGCAAGCACAGCAGAACCCATCCCTATCATCAGTTTCCTGGGCATCTCAGACCACAGCCATGGTCAACTCACACCCACCAGTGGACTAAGGACCTAGCTCATCATCACAGAGCCCTAGGCCAAACTGAGGGAAGTAACTGTTCAGACCCTCTGCCGAGGTTCCAAGCATCTGTCAAGGAAAACTCAGACTCCAGAAAATGGCTAAGTTTTGCATCAGTGGATCCAAGGGCCCAAAGACGCCAATGCTTCTGGTGTAGGCTTTAGAACCCTGCTGGGAGTACAGGGATCAAGCAGTGTCTCCAAGCTTCTGTTAGCATTACAGTTCACAAAGGACAGGAGACCTACTGTGCAAACTGGGAAGGCTGAATGCCTAGCACTCCCTTATTCCAGACTTTGCTTCAAATTACAGCCCATTGAACTGGAGAGGAAAATCTCAGTCATGCTTAGGCAAGTTGGGCCAGGAGCTACATTAATAACGGTGGCCTATAGACTTCACACCCACAGGGAAGGGCCTGACAATGAGGGAGCTGGCACTTACCTGACAGGACTAAAAACTGTGACACAGCACAACCCTAGAGGGTCAGAGGGGCTGCTGCCTCATCTATGGTAAAGACGGAGAGGGAACCAAGTAAGGCATAGCAGAGCTAGTAGTTACCAAATGTGAGAAGAACCAACCATGTCAGGTAACACGGAAATAAGAGCAAAAGCTTTTCATGATCCTAATATCCTTGTGGGCCAGTGTCAGGAACTGGTGGCTCATAAAGAACTGATAAATGTGATTTGTATGGGTGTTTTGTCTGCATTATGTTTGTTCACCACATGTATGCAGTGCCCATGGAACCAGAAAAGGGGTTGGTACCCTGGAACTAGAGTTATACAGCTGTGAGCTACCATTTGAGTTCTGGAACCTCTTCAGGAACAGGTGCTCTTAACTGCTGAGCCATCTCTCCAGCCCCCAACAGTATTCTTGATGACACACTATTGATTCTATGCTGTGCCTTTTGCTAAAATCCTTCCCAGACTACTGCTGGTTTCCATGTTCAACTCAGCCAATCCTATTATCTCTACAGTTCTCCCCCACCACACGGACCTCTTGGTTAGTCTTCCAGCATGCCCAGGATATGCCAGAGTAAGGCACTTGTCCTTACCCTTTCCCCGTGAAGACTGTCTCTCTCCCAGGCAGTTGGCATGGGCTCACATTTTCAGTGTTTCCTCACATAACTAACACAGGGACAAATAAACCTCTCACCCACTCATTTTTGTTGTCCTTTGTACTATATAATTTTTTTTACAGCATCCATCATAATAAACACGCAGGGGTTTTAACGGTTTTATTTATTTACGTGAGGTATGTGCACCATGTGTGTACATGCGCAAGTGCCTTGCATATGTCGGTGAAAGCCAGAGGTCAATGTTGAGTCTGCTCTCTCACTCTTCACTTTAAAGTGGGGTCTCTATGCTTGGCAGGAGCTCATTCTTGGCTGGACTTGATGGCCAGTCAGTCCCAGTCAGTCCCAGGACCATCTTTTTTCATTTGCTAGTGTTGGGACCACAAGAATTAGCAAGCCCCGCCTTTACACGGGTGTGCGAGTGCCAGGGAGCTGAGCTCAAGCCCTTATGTTCACACAGAAAACACTTGGGGTACCTGCTCGCTCATCTCCACAACACAATCTTTTGCCCTTTTCTAAAGATTAAAAGTCTACAAGGGAAGGACTGTGGGTGTGTTTGATTCACTGTTGTATCCCACGCATTCAGAGCAGTGCTGGTGTAGAGCACAAACAACAGGAACTGTTAGGCCCATAAAGTTCATGCACTGTTCTGCTCTGTAGGCCCTTCAACTTCAGTGTGAGAACTTGAACATGGATAGGATTAAAGAAAATCACTGAAAACAACAGTTCAAAGTAAGAAGCACACAGCAGTTTAAAGTGGGAGGTTTATTAAAGTTTTACTTTCTGGGAACAGCCAATCACTTGCATAAGCAATTAGCAGTTAGGCCTAGAACTATACTTGTCTGCTTCTTAACAAGCCCAAAGCACTTGCAACTTCTAAGTTTCTTTCGAAGGCTGTTAATGCCTGGAAAACAGAATCCATGTTGCCTTCCCCCCAAAAGAAGTAGGCATCCAGTTCAAAGCCTCTAGCTGTTCTTAAAGGAACATTTAAACATGAGAGAGTTAAAAGGACTGCACAGTCAATGAATCCATGATGAAACTGCAGGAAGAGAAACCCAAGATGAACCGAATAGCTGCCCTGTATTTGCAAGAGTATTTGTGTTTATATTCTAAGCAGCTAATAGCTGGGTCATCAAGACCTCTCAATGCTCACATTCATTGGCTTCTCACAAGACAGGCTCTTTGCAGACCCTAGAAGAACATGCAGACCAACCCGTCCTTTGATGTTTGGTGTGGACTCAGTGGGTCTACATTACTATATATTTAGCACCTTAAATAAGCACAAGACTCAAATAAAAGTATATTTTGAAAACTATTTTTTCTCCTTCAATTATGAGACGATTCCTTCATATGCTGGTTTCAACACATAATTTATAAGAGCATATTTTGTTTTCTAGCATCCTGTGAGTAATGGTCAGGGAGGAAAACATAACACTCATTAATTTTCTTTCTACCCCTTACTTCCTAGACCAAAACTCAAACATATGACTGGCAAGTATTTGTTGACCTGTGAGGGCACACAGGGAAGCTACTTTAAAGTGGTCAGACCTAAGACATGTAGACTATTTTATTACCATTCGTATGAGGAGAGAAATGACGCCAAATCACTTGTTTCAATGAAGTGAATATCAAAACAGCATTTTCTCTATGTAATTAACATTACCAAGTACATTACAATGTCAAAGAAGGGAACTGTCCTATTGAGGAGTAAAATGTGGCTTCTGACAGTAGTTACATGCCAATAGCCACTGTTTTTCCAAACATTAAAAAAAAACCTCAAGTGGCCACTGTTCACTAAATTAATGGTATCCCCACCCCTTCCCCTCACATTTTGTGTACCTTTCTCTCTTGATGGAGAGCTTCCATGCCTCTTTGTAAGGAATTTCTTTGTAGGAAATACTTTTGATACAATGCTGGTAGAGAAAAGCATCATCTGATACTGAAGCTCCCCCTAGTGGAGGGTAAGATGATATTCTAATATTTACTGTTAATTCTAAAACTTTATTGAAGGCATCAAGTCATTAAAGTTGCTTGTGGTCTAGCTGGGGGAAAAGAAAAACAACCAATTATAGCATCAAGCTTCCTTTAAATGAATGAATGTTTTCTACACACCTAAAGCTATTATATCTGAAACAGCCACAAACACTACTATGGAATTCATTCATGGATATGTGTCATGATATTCAAATTAATACCTAGAGACTCTTGATTTCTTGGCTACAAAAATGTATCTTGTCTTTGGGCACCCCTTCCAGAACCAAGGAGTTCACAAAAACACACCATAAAAAGGCAACTCTTTCTCTTAACAGGGCACCTTTCTGATTTGCTCAGCAAGTACAGATTTCCCTTAGATAACACTGCATTCCTGACTCCACTGGTGCTGCCTTGAATACCTGATTGCCGAAAAAGGGCATTTTTCTTGAATTTACCTTTAACCCAAGTGGCAACCGTCAGAGGTGACAAAAGAAGCTGATTAAAAAAAAAAATCAATTCATGCTACTGCTAAGACTTCAATTTAATGCAACAAATACCTACAGAATCCCATTTGACATAGGACAGACATTGTGCTGGTTTGTGGGGTCTATCTGTCCATGATTTTAAGTCCAAAGAAATGTGTGACAAGTATTTCAAAACATAATGACTTCAAAGGTCCTTAAAATATGGTGTGCCTCTCTAATTGCGCACACAGTGACATGTATCTGTAGTCCTAGTTACTTGAGATGCTAAGGCAGGAGGATCACCTGAACTTGGAAGCCAGCATGGGTAGTACGGTAAGACTCCATTTAAAAAACAAACACAAAGACACAATCAAGCAAAGAGTCCAGTTTTTCTCACTGGCACAAACTGGCCCTATCCTTCCACTTGCATTTTAGTTTATTTTAAGGTTTTACCCCTCAGTCACAGACATGCATAACTGCATCAAGAGAAGGGAAGTGTTAAGTAGCTAAGTTTATTAGAATATCAAAAGAATACAATTTCCAATTGTTCAAACAGTATTTTTTGACATTTCTTCAGGTTGGTCAGAGCTTACATTTGAAAGCTGACTTAGTTTACTGAAGGGCTGGACACATACCTGGCAATCTCAGCAAGGCATGAACACCTCTTCACAACTAGCTGCAATGAGACCGTATCTAGATCCCTGAGCAAAGATTGACTTTCTAGGACTGGTCTCCTTGATTTTCGGGGTCAAGGCACAGGGTTTCCTAAGCTTGCAATCTGCTTTCTTCTCCAGTATGCACCTGGCCAACAAGCCATTTGCTTTCCCTTTCTCCATGGAGAACACACAACGGTTATCACCCTGGGTCCATGTCCTACATAAGCCCCACCTTTATAAAATGAAAGTGAGAATGAAAAGAAAAGCACCTAAATACAGCTGGCTAAAACTGTGATGTAGCTCTCTTCATATCACTCCTGCTAACTAATCATATAGTCAAGTCACGCATCCCTTTTTGTGTTCTGAGTTGCAACCAGTTCCTTCATGTTCTTCGATCTATCAGAAAGCAAGTTTGAAAATGTTCACATAATACTTCATTGGTGAACTCACTCACACCAACAAATTAACAATGGCAAGGGTTCCCTGGATGAAATTACAAGCTGTGCAGGATTTGCAATAGTCAAAGTCAAACCCTGATACAGTATTAAACTTATCTTTTTACATATAAAAATAATACAGTGGGATATTTTATTCAATAAGATACAATCTTTAAGGTCAAGAGAGAATTTACAAAACTATTCTATGTCACCTGGTGTATTTTACTGTATAGTAGAATAAATATATCTAGAGCAGGAAGTGCGAGGTCTGTTTCTAGAGAAATCACCGATTAGTGTAGTTTAAAGCCAAGGGTTCTGCTGAATCCAGGCAGAAAGGAGCTACTGTTGCATTTTAAACAATGTGATCATTATAAAATAAAGGACAAATCTATAAACAATAACGAAAAGACACAAACCAAATGAAAATGTACTAAAATTTAATCATCCATAAAAGCTGTAATTTAATCTGACAGTAAAACACAAGAAGCAATATTAGAGTTGGTTTAGTATATTATATATTTTAGCTTTGAAAGCCATAGAAATCAGTTATCCCAGTTTTTTCCTATAAAAGACCCATTTTTCCAAAGCATTATGCACAAACAATTTTAATTAGAATATGACAGATGATATTTCATAATTTTTAAATATAAAATGAAGTCAATGACTCAAAAAAGTTATCTGCTGCAATGAGTTTGAGGGGATATTTCATAATCTATATCATTACGGATATAAAGTATGATGGTTCAACTTTTTAGTGCTTGATAGGGAGGAGTCATGATAAAAAGGTCAATATGAAATCATTTGATTATAGTAGTAACATCTAACATTTGAAATGCATCCATGCTCTTCTGTATAATTGCATTAGAGTCAAGTATCTTATTTCACATCTGTTATAACTGCTATTGCAAAGGAGAAATACTATGTCTTATTTCCAGGAGATATACACAGAGCAACTTTTTCTCCAGGGAACTTGTGCAAACCAATATAAGATCTAAATTCTTCACATAATATATAAAACAGGAGAAGCCTCTTCAGATTTAGTTTTTGAAGTCTGGAATGCTGGCACTTTCCAATTAGGCAACAGTTCTTCATTTCTGTAATCTGCAACATTGAACAGACACAGACACACATAGAGTTCTCTCGCTGTCAGAAGGTGGCAGTCAATAAACATATCTAATAACACACAAAGGATGACATCTATTGACCATTACTAAGGAACTAAATTATACCAAGCTACTTCAGTAGAAGAGCTATTTTACCTTCCCATTAAACATGTTCAAAAATAAGCCAAGTGAGCCGGGCGGTGGTGGCGCACGCCTTTAATCCCAGCACTTGGGAGGCAGAGGCAGGCGGATCTCTGTGAGTTCGAGACCAGCCTGGTCTACAAGAGCTAGTTCCAGGACAGGCTCCAAAACCACAGAGAAACCCTGTCTCGAAAAACCAAAAAAAAAAAAAAAAAAAAAAAAAAAAAATAAGCCAAGTGTGGCGGCATGAGGATCAGGAGTCCCAAGTATGACCTTGATTACAGTTTGGAGTACTTCAGACTATCTCAAAAGTTCAAAATCAAATATAGAAGACTGAGTTCACAAACAGCTATTAGTAATCAATTTTTGTTTGTCTCTGGTTTTACTACACTTGGTATTTCACATCTTATCTAATATAATACCCTGCCTATAAAGAGGTAGACAGCAATATCTCATTTGTATCCCATTATCTTTCAAGTTCAATATTTGTCTGAACTCTGGGAAATTCTATATTCAGTCATTTTCTGGTTCTCTATTAGGTACTATCATTTCTAACACAGCTGACAAGAGACAAGGCAGAAAGAACCCAGACTCAAAGGCAAAGAATCAGCAGGTACTACTACTCAATAGAATTTAATTAGTTTAGACAGTGAACTCCGGATGATTTCTCTAAGGTCTTTAAAATTGGAATACTGAAGAGGTTTACATGCTTTAATACAATTCTACTTAAAGGCTATAGACATGTAAGCTGCCCCCAAGGTTCAGCTACTCTTACTAAACATTGTAATTGTTATTTAAACCTACCCTGTTATCTTAGAACTTTACAGCTCTAGTCTTGTTATGTGGCCAGGATGGCCTCAAACTCCTGTGCTCAAGCAATCCTTCTACCTTAGTCTGAATAGCTGGGACTACAGGCATGTGCTACCACACTAAGCTTTAGCACTCCAAAAAATACAGGTGTAACATGGCATTGCAAATCACAACAAACATACTGCAAGGCATTCTGATCGATAAGGCCTCTATCATCGTATACCTACAAGATCTCAGGAGACTACATTTTAAGTTGAATTACATACAAGTCTAAGGATTAATACAAGCAATACGAATGGTTTATTGCCAGACCTAGGCAAGCTTTCTCTTCTCTAAGGTAAACTGTATGAATGCATTTTAAAATCATAATAGGTCAAGTGGTATCTTTTTCTTTAAGCTAAAGGAACATTTTCTGAGACGGCAAAGTTAAAACTCAGATTTGCCAAGGTAATGGTGTCAATAAGCCAGTCAACTATGAAAGAGTTAACAACACATTACCAACTTGGGTCCCTTTTCTTAAACACACACAAACATCAACAATAATAACTGCCAGGAAACTAAGGATTTAAAGTGTTTTAATAAATCAGTTTTAGGAAAAGTCACTTAGCTCTTCAGAAAAAGAAACCATTTGGCTAGAAGCTGACCTTCCAAGTTTGACCACCTAAGACAATCTATGCTTTTCCTCCTTTCTATTTGTCATTCTAAAGAGTTGAAGTTATTCAATTCTTTTCTCTAAGAGAGATACCTACTCATCCCTATCTCTAAGGAGCACAGATTAACTCATTAGGAGCTCAGAAAGCATAATCTACTAAATGGGCCCCAGAGATCAACAGTAGTTAGTGTCGTCAACTCTCAAGTGAGCAGAATTTATGTTCCTCCTCTAACTCCATCAATTTATTCATATTCACATAATTAGCCTCAGACTACACCATACATCTGCTTCAGGAAAGCATTCTGTTTGGTTTAATAGCTGACAAAGAAGAAACATCAGGGGATTTTAAAATGTAATTAAAGGAAAACAACTAACTGTTTCACAGGGCTTGGCTTCTTACCTGACTGGCAGTGCAAATGCCGCTATAAATTTCTTCCCAGTGGGTCCACTGAATGAAGCAGAATGCTACCTGAAGTCACCTACACTTGATGCAGACTGGTGTGACATTTGTTAGAGCAGCCACTCCTGAGCAGAGCTGACAAGCGGAACTACATACGCTACCATACATCACACAGAATGGCTCAGGTTTAACAAGTCTGAAAATACCAATACTTGGGAGGATATGGAACTCATGAACTGCTGGTGCATCTACCCTGGTACAATCACTTACAAAATCCACATATATAGCATATGACTGGCCATTATATCTCTAGACATGTGTATGTGCATAAGTCATGCACAGAGCTGCAAACTATCCATATATTTTGTTTGTTTTAAAGCCAGGGTCTCAAGCAGCCCTGGCCGTTCTGACTTCGCTATTTAAGGGAAGCTGGCTTTGAACTTCTAATCTTCCTGCCCTGTTCTTTTTCTGGGATAATAGCTGTGGGCTGCCAGGCTGGGCTCAGTATTATCCATCTTAATTCCCCAAAAGTCCCTCAATAGCAGAATACCCATTAGTCAAATAATAAATTAAGTATCGTCATATAATAAACATTAACTACTGACACATGTAACATGGACACTTCTAAACACACAACTCTAGCCTGGTGGAGGTGGCACACGCCTTTAATCCCAGCACTGGGAAGACAGAGACAGGAGGATCTCCAAGAGTTCAATGCCAACTTGGTCTACAAAGTGAGTTCCAGAACAGTCTCCAAAACTACAGAGAAACCCTGTCTCAAAAAAAAAAAAAAAAAAAAAAAAAAAAAAAACCACAACCAAAACCAACCAACTAACCAACCAAAACAAAAAACAAACAACAACAAAAAACCCCCAAAACCAAACAAACAAACAAAAAAAAACCCATAGCTTTGGGTAATAGATGGCAGATACAACACATCATATGTTTTCGCTAATGCTAAGCTCAAAGAGGAGCAAACAGAAAAGCTAACACTAGGTAAGTGCTCTACCCAGCCTCTATCATTATTTCTCAAATTCCACTTGTTAGCAGGTGTTGACAACACGGTGATGAGCAAATCACACACGATCCTCACTCTTAGAGTTTAGACACTCCTGGGGAGGAGGCAAATTATCCAACAGATACAGGTGTCTGTCTCATGTATAAGCAACAGAAGCTCAGAAACACTGAGTGTCAGTAAAATGGTTAGAGTTGGGAGAAACGAGGAAGGGTTTACTCTGCTTAAGTATCTTACCTGGCTCAGAGCTGCTGCTGACTTCAAGTCTAGAGCAGCAGACATGATTTCTTTTTAGGCTTCTTCTTTTCCACTGGTGTTTTTCTATTTATCTGTCTGACCAGGTCATAAAATATCTAGGTAAAAACAACAATAAAAAGTAGTGATGGCTTGTTTCACAAAATCATTTTGAAAGTATTAAGTATTACTTTTCCATTGGATCTGAACTTTACTGATTTCTTTTGAAGTTTCTTAGCTCCCCAAGCTAACGCTCAGAGTAAAGCAGGCCCTACCTATCCATAATGGATATGTTCTTGCTTAGACAGCCAGTAGTCAAAAAAAAAAAAAAAAAAAAAAAAGAAGAGAAAGGTAGCAAACACTTAAAAGCTATAATTATAACAACAGCACCAGAGAGCTTCTGTACATTCTTCCTATATCCGAGTAATAATTATGAACCATATGATAGTGGCATATATCCTTAAAGGGCTAAGTATGTATCTCCCAGAACAATATACTCTTTTGTTTTGTTTTTCAAGACAAGGTTTTTGTGTGTAGCCCTGGCTGTCTTGGAACTCACGCTGTACACCAGACTGGCCTCAAACTCTGATTCACCTGTCTCTGCCTCCCAAGTGTTGGAATCAAAGGTGTGAGTCACCTCACCCAGCAAGAGTACACTCTTATATAATCTTAACAAATGCTGATCCTAACAAGACATTTAAATATCAATACATTTTTTTGTAGTATCTTCAGTGTAAATTCCAATTTTGTCAATTATCTCAATGAGGCCCTACAAAGTTACTTTCCTCTTGGGCAAAAATCTACTAGGAGCCACACTGCATTTTGTTGCTTGATAATGTAGCACTCGTCTGTCTGTCTGTTATTATTTCCTTATTGTTTGAGATGGGTTCATTTCAAGCCCATGTTGGCTTCAAACTCACTGATTAGTCAAGGCTGGCTTTAAAATCCTGACCCTCCTGCCTCCATCTCCCAAGTGCTGGGGTTATAGACAATACTACCTCAAGAACTGCTTTCAGACTTTTAAAATTGGGAACAGTTCTTTAGTCTTTGTCTTCCAGGGTTTTGTCATTACTGAAAAAGTTTAATGAATGTATAGAATTTCCCTTAATTTTTAAAAAAGAATAAAAATAATAAAAAAAAGAAAAAAAAAGAATTTCCCTTAATTTGCATTTGATGACGGTGATGTACATTTTAGGCTGGGACAGGAAAAAGCATGTCTCTGTTCAGACAACACAAGATCAGGTACATGATATGTCCACCCCTTAACGATTTGTATTTTAAAGTAGTGCCTCACTATTCAGCCCTGGACAGCCTGAAACTCACTTTGTAGACCAGGCTGGCCCTGAACTCAAGAGGTTCATTTACCTCTACCGCCTGAGTGCTGGGATTAAAAGTGTGCACCTCCACAGTCAAAGCAAACAAGACAACAACATAACAGACAGGAAAAGTCCACTAATCCTTGATTTGAAGGCACAAAGAGTATAGTAATAATCTTGGAGATTCATCTTTGGAAGAGTAAAAAATCATCAAGGACAAAACCACAATACTTCGTATTTCATAAAAGTGGGTTATTAACTCTGGCATGTGTTGAGATGTTACCAGTCCATCCCTATTGTGTTCCTTAAAGCCAACTCTGCAAGAGTTATTCAGATGATGATGGTGAGAGCCTTCACTTTCATCTAAGGCCATTAGTGAGTGCTGTGGGACAATGGTCTTTTATCCTGTCACTTGCATTATTTTTAATAAAATGCTGATTGGTCAGTAGCCAGGCAGGAAGTATAGGTGGGACGACCAGACAGAAGTAGAGGAGGGGCAATGAGAATGCTGGGAAAAGGGAAGCGGAAGTGCAGCCCACAGTCTGACCCAGCCACAGAGGAAGCAAGATGTGACTGCCTCAGAGAAAGCCAGATGTGACTGCCTCACCGAAAAAGGTACCAAGCCAATGGCTAACACAGACAAGAATTATGGGCTAATATAAGTTATAAGAATTAGTTAAGAAGAGCCTGAGATACTGGGTCAATCAGTTTATAATTAATGTTGACCTCTGTGTGATTTCTTTGAGACTTAACGACTGCAGGAACTGGGCAGGACAGAAACCTCAGTCAACAAGTGAGTGCATTATTATAGCAAAGAACCAGACTCAGCTGACATGGTCTTTAACACATTGGCATAATTAACATAATAAAACTACAAATAAACAAAACAGTGTGGAAGGCAAGTTTCCTGACTTTACTTTCATTTTGCAGTGTTGGGAACTGAACTCAGGCCTTGCTCATACAGGCAAATGCTCTATAGCTGAGTTTTGCTTTAGCTGTATGATTTTAATAGTTCTGGTTTTGTTCAAGAATGCCCTTAAAATTTTTTTAGTGATTTTTTATTCCATATTTATGTATCTGTGTGGGTATCTGAGGAGTCCAGAAGTGTTAAATTAACTGCAGATGGACTTAAAGGAGGTTGTGAGCCGTGGGTACTGAACCTGAACTGATGGCCTTTCATAGAGTCCTATGAGCTCTTAACCATGGAGCAACCTCTACAGCCTGAGAATGCCTTTGATCGAAGGAAACACACACTAAAATATAAAAGAGTAAAGAAAAGTGATTTCTATAAATATGTTAACTAGTGAATTTAAGTGAAGAATAAACAGACTATTTTTCTTGTTCTTAGATTAAGTAAAGTTCAAAAGCAAGAGATTTTAACATCAGTGAATTATATTTATTTCCTTTGCTATAGTGGGAAATTAAACCCAGGGCCTCTGTATGTTAGGCAAGTCCTCCACCACTGAGCTATAGCCTAGCCTGTGTATTTTTTAAAATGATGACATGCTACATTTCTTTAAGATGATAATCATGTTACTTTTTCAAATGACTCAGAGATTACAAGACTAAGCTGTTGAAAAGAAAAAAAAGGAACAGATTCATTACAAAGCTATAAATAAATATATTATTTTCTGTTTGTCCTATCCATCTAAATCCCATTTCCTAAAAATACTCTACTCTCTATAATCTTATTTCTAAGAGAAGGTTAAAACTACAGCATTTATAAGCAAAATGGTAGCTATTTCCACCACTCTGAAGCCTTTAAGAACTTAATATATATGAGTCAGGAAAAAGTTCTCATTAGTACCCAAGGCTTAACATGCAAGCTATGATACAGAATAACAAAAAGATAAACCAGAGTAGTAAATTAATGAGACACATATGCAGTTCCTATTTCAGTTTCTTCATACCAGTCAATGTCCAGTTTCTGGCACACATTATAGACAGGTAACTGACTGTTTGTAGTATTATTCTAAATTATTTCTTTGGAAAATATTGCCTACCTCACAGCAGCAGAAGGTTCAATGATGAGGGCAAGTTCGAACTATAATATTTGGTTAGAAATGCTGAAAGTCCCCAGCCTAGGTTCTTCCTCATCTCTCTGAACTATAGAAAAATCTAGAGGGAACACAGAATAGAGTTTCTCAACCCCTCTCCCATTCCTAATTGGGATGTCTTTATTCCAATCATTACTCCAGCCTTAGCACAAAAAAAAAAAAAGAAAAAAAAAGAAAGAAAGAAAAAAGAAATTTGGAGCTAAGATTGAGGTAATTCCAGTGCATCATTTGCTACTTGCAGAATATAGAGAATTAGAGGGCTCTGGCCAACCACAGTATTCTTGCCTGTTTGCAAATTTAAAGTCAAGAGCTGAATCTTGTGGAATGATTATTCCCCTATTTTCATGCATTCAGAAACCACACAAGCATTTACAAAGCAGCACAAACTGTCTGAACAACTGTGAACTATCCAAGAAATTCTGCAGCTGAATTTTTAGGTTATGAAGAGTAAAATCTTTAAAAAAATGAAGCACTTCAAATTATATGCTCTTGTCTAGCATGCAGCCTGTGTGGTCTTACTATAAAATGACTATGACATTTTATATTGTTTTCTAGACCCCTATGTGAACTTTAGCAAGACTGCTATGAAAAAGTCAACTCTGCTGCATTAGAAACTTCAATCAAGGGAGCTCTAATAGCCTGTGTAGGTGTCCATAATCATGTAATGATTAAAGAGGAAGACTACCTACTTCCTCCCTACTAAACTCTGGCTCCTACAGGAAGAGGTCTTGTGTGGTGGACTCTGGTCCAACTCAGCCACAGCATACTTGATGAACTTCATAGATGGGACAGCAGTGACGGTGATGGAGACAGTAAGGAACCAGATTCCAAAGGCCAACCATATTACAGAAGGTGACATTGTACCACAATTCTGCTATTCAAGAGCACTCACCAACTGTAATATATTCTTCATTAAAATATTATTTGTTCATTTTAGTTAGGGTCCAGACTGGTCTAGAACTCATTCTCCTGCCTTGACCTCCAGCGTGCTGAGATTACAAGTGTATGCCACCATACCTGGGCTCCTTTTCTTGCTCCCTTATTCTTTCAAATAATACTATACCAAACAATAAATTTTTATTAGAGCTACATTTTAAAAAACAACCTCTAGGAAATTCTAATTCCACAACAAAGAAAGATGAATGGCTGGCTGGCTACCAATTTCTTCTCATTCACCTAGCACTGGATAACAAATAACTGTCATGGAGCCCTCAGCAGGACTCGTTCCCCAACTAGGACGTAAACTTCTTAAGGGTAGAAATAGTTCTGCCTGGATTACTGCCACCTGGGTGCAGAATAAAGTACCAGGCATACAACAGGTACTCAATATGTTTGCCAGAGAAATGGAATTAACAGATTTTTTTTATTTGTTAAAAGTGGTTTCAGCCGGGCGGTGGTGGCACACACCTTTAATCCCAGTACTTGGGAGGCAGAGGCAGGCAGATCTCTGTGACTTCGAGACCAGCCTGGTCTACAAGAGCTAGTTCCAGGACAGGCTCCAAAACCACAGAGAAACCCTGTCTCGAAAAACCAAAAAAAAAAAAAAAAAAAAAAAAAGCTTTAGCATTCTCTATTATTTGTAAAAAACACAATCTGTAGTAAGTTGGGTTTTTTCCTTGCTAGATGTTTAAAATAATTTAGCCATCTTAAAAGTCCAATAATAGGGGGGCTGGAGAGATGGCTCAGCGGTTAAGAGCATTGCCTGCTCTTCCAAAGGTCCTGAGTTCAATTCCCAGCAACCACATGGTGGCTCACAACCATCTGGATTGAGGTCTGGTGCCCTCTTCTGGCCTTCAGACATACACACAGACAGAATATTGTATACATAATAAATAAATATTAAAAAAAAAAGTCCAATAATAGTCTACAAGCATAGTCATGAAAAATGACTTACAGATTAGAGGCCAGAGAGGAACAGTGAGTGAAACCCCAGCCATGATGACCTAACCCACTCATTCTCACCTCTGTCTAGTTACCTAAGATGCTTCCCTGGGCCAGAGAAGGGCAAGAACTTTACTCTGCCTCTCTGCCCTCATTTCTTTCCTTTTTCAAAGGCTTTTGACAAAATTCCAAAAGCAAAAGGAATGTCATCGGTTTACCTGATTGGTGGTAGCAATTTGGGAACTGCACTAAAATTTTAGGGGCCCAGTCAACTATGGCTCTTTAAAATGAGGCACATATAGCCTATCTGAAAAGCTTTCTGTCCCACAGTTAATATCTTAAGATAGTGGGTGGAGTGCTTAAATCAGCTGTGTGCATCTGGACTATCAGCCTGAAAGGACTGAATGGTTTGAATTATATGTCCATTCATATACAACCCCACAATTTTAGGCATGCATCAAAAGTGAAACAAGAATAAAAAAGAATTCTATGATAGTATTATATATAACAAAAGACCATTATAATGGCAACCTTAATTTTTTTGTCCTTTCCTATTGGACTCTACCACCTATGTGCTATATTTAACTGAATAAGTAACTATTACAGAGATAATTATGTTTTCTTAAAAATTCTGGCTGTGGAAAATAAAAAGAGACTTGTTTGGATTGTCTAGTAGTTGTAGGTTACCTCATTAACATTGATCTTTGACTTTGCAGAAGATTCTAAAAAGGCACAGTTACACCACTGTCTTGCTAAATTCTGGCCTTGTTCTTTGCCAACTACCCGCTCATCTTCAAGGTCACATTTATTGCCAACCAAAATCATTGGAACCTGCAGGAAGGAAAAAAAAAACAAATAAATTACATACTCATTACTTATGCTCTTCTGACAAATAAGCAATTACCTGCTAACAACAGAAGCATACCAGTCTACAACTGTATGCTCTACCAAGTGCTTTAAAAATTGGGTGCTGTGTGTTGTAGTTGTTTGGAACAAGAAATGGAGGGGGAGAGGAAAGGAAGGAAGGAAGTCAAAATAGGAAGAACTCCTACTAGATTCATATACCAAATTATTTTAAAGGAAATGATCCCATTTTTTCTTAATTTCAATTTTTTATATGAATGTTCTGAACAATACTCATGTGTGGTACCTAGGGAGGCCAAAAGAGCTACAGATGGTTGTAAGCTGCCATGTGGATGCTGAGGATTGACCCCTGATTCTCTGGAAAAGTGTCAAGTACTTTAATCATTCAGCCATCTCGCCATCCCTTAATGATTCTAAAATTCTTATGTGGATTACTACAAAGAGCTGAATTTCAAGTAGAAAATTCTGAAGGAAAAGGAATTCCCTATAATACATGAAACATTATATTCATTTACCCTAAGTGGTTTAAATGCTTCATCTCACAGGTCTAATAAATGCCAAAAAATAGTGGCATTATTAGCAGCTTCTAGATCTAATTATTAGCTTTCTCTGTCTAATATTAGACTTAAAGACTGTAAGTCAAACAGTAAGGAGGATTAAGAATAAAAATAGGAGCTGGAGAGATGGCTCAGTGGTCAAGAGCACCTGCTGCTCTTTCAGAGGACTGAGCTCAGTTCCCAACACTCATGTCAGGTAGCTCCACAATCACCTGTACCCCCAGCTCTAGGGAATCAATAACCTCTTCTAGCCTCACCACATGGAATACACAGACACACATACATTAAAAAAAAAAAAAGTCACTAAGCAGCTGTGTCTTCCCTTGTACTCTATACCACAGATGCTTGACTATCCTGAAACACAACATCCACTTTCACAGCTAACAAACTGTGTGAGGCTCCTCAGCTAAAAGTTCAGAGAACAAAGTTAGGAAGTTGTAAGACAACAGCACTACACAAAAGAAAGAATGTAAGAGACAAGGTGAATCTTCTACCCCAAATAGGTTAAATAGTCTAGGCATCTTCACTCAAACGTTTGTCCTTTACTGACGGAATAAAGGGTATTAACATTACCGGAACTCACTAACTCACTAACTATTCATTAAGGACAGTCATGTGGTCATATGGCACAAATTCCGCCCATCTACAACGTTATCAAGGTTAAGGTCCTGAGCAGATGAATAGTTCCCATCAGAACACACAAAACCAGAAAGGTCTATCTGAAAATTTCTATCCTAGTTATATAATTGAAAAGGAACTTTTCTATAACCTCAAATTGATGGAAACGTGTAAAATATATTTCATATTTTACAAAAGGTAAGAAAAGGGTATATGCTACCAACAAATGTGGTGCATGCCTATAAACCCAGTACTGAGAAGGAGGGAGCAGGGCTGTCATGAGGCATGCCCTCAATCCCAGCACTCAGGAGGCAGAGGCAGACAGACCCCCGTGGGTTTGAAACTAGCCTGGTCTACAGAGTGAGTTCGAGGACAGCCAGGGCTATACAGAGACACCTTGTCTCAAAAAACCACCCCCCAACACAAAAAAAGAAGATGGAGATAGGAAGGTTAGGTACCCAAAGCTAGCCTGGGTGTGCGTGCACACGCATATGTGTGTGTGTGTGTGTGTGTGTGTGTACATACAGCAAGATAATGTTTAACGCATTATCAAACAAAAAAACCCAAAGAATATTTGTATGATAGAATACTAGAAAAAGGAACATTAATTATGGTTCTGTCAACACTACTTCTCACATTCAAAGCTCAACTTGAGTCCCACATCTTCCTTCTTCTGTGAAGTTTTCTGACTCATCTTTCCTGTGCTTTTTATCCACATGGCAATGCTCACTTTGCCATACACACCTCATCTTCTATACATCTCAGCATATGATTTGTAGGTTAATTTTGAAAGTCAAAATTTATTTCAGAGCCTGTTTTTGGCATGTTAGACACTTTCCAAACCTTATACTGATGGGAAAGCAGACACTTTTTCTTTGACTATGGAGGGATGGCAATATGTCTTAAAGAGAGAAAAATACTTACATCTTCTGTGTCTTTAACCCGTAAAATCTGTTCTCTCAAGTCCTGTAAGTCATTAAACGTAGACTGAGCTGTAATTGAATAAACTAGTGCAAACCCTTGGCCATTCTTCATATACAAATCCCTCATTGCTGTAAATTGTTCCTGTAGTATAAAAAAAGATCCAGTTATAATGCAGTTTTTTAATGGATGCTGGAATTATTTTAAATAGAATAAATCTCAAGTAAGGACATACATTTTAAATTATATATTGTCATAAGATTTCATACTAGTTTCTAGAAACTGAGAAGAAAGTTTGTGTTTGTTGACACAATTCCTTTAATATACAAACCTTAATTGTTTTTGTTTGGAAGATTTATAATACTCAAGTAGAAACAATCCAAAATGCAGATCTGGTACTGAATTATAAACATCCAACTATCTTTCTATTGATGTTTTATCATCTTGACAATCAGTACATTACCAACCCTAGATTAGACTCTTGAACTTTTTCATATATTTTTTTATTTCCCTGCTTGCTGCATTTCAAATTCTTAGAAAAGATCTGAGGATAGTACAGTGACTATTTTCTTCAGACTCACTAGCCATTAACACTGGTCACACAGCTATAGTCTCACTAAAATTAAATTAAATTAAAATGACTTCTGCTTGCTTAAAACCCATTTTCTTGTCTTTGGAGAATCATTATTGTATTTTATAATTATAGATAGTAATACAGAACAGAATCTTATCTAAAAAGTCTTGGATTTTATATGCAGTATTAAAAAAGTCACAAAAAGCAGAATATTAAAAACAATTTTTTTAACCGCTTTATCATTAACATACAAATCCACAAAGCTTCATAAACTTTTTGCTTCTTTGGCTTGCTGATTCCCATTGTCAAACCTCAATTTTTGTCTACTATATCAGAGTGACTGTCCACTGCACTCCATTTGTACTGCAAGACGTCAGCCGTGCTAACCCTTACCCACATCCTTAACCTTCAAGTTTAGCATTTTTGCGTATTTTTCATTTATAAACTTCAAACACAATTCAATTATGATATGTAAGCATCAATCACATCACAAAACAACTTTATATAGCAAGAAAATTTATAAAACCTTACATTTAGAGAATTAAGAATCAGAAATAACCACTTTACACAGAGAATTACTTAGATAGCAAAACCTGCTCACACACTAAAACTTGTTACATGAAAAGGAAAGAATCCTTACTGTTCCTGCAGTATCCAGGATTTCCAGCATACATTGTTGGCAATCTACTTCAACTTGCTGTGGGGGAGCAAAGAAGGAAAAAAAACAACAAAAAAGTAACATCAACATGTTTTCCCTTTTACCTCTTCAAAATACTTATTAACAACTACCAAGTGTTCTTCTACTTTGTACCACAATAAAAAACAGGGAGGGTCTCTGAGCACACCAGCATCACTCCAAAGGCAGGTGGTTAAAGTGAGCGTGGGTATTTTCTGACTGCCATAATGATGCTCATTTCTTATTGGATGGAAAAAAAAAAAACAGGTTTTGTAAATTAAGAAAAATGGTACATATAGTTCTAACAGAAAAAAATTCTAACCAAACAAAAATGATGGCATATATATGATACATGGTTGTGACAGATTTGTTTATGAGATCTATATATGATTGTCATGGAGAGCTAAGAATTAAAGAACCCAAGCTGGGTATGGTACTGCTTACCTATAATCTCAGTACTGGGAGGCTAGACAGGAAGATTTTGAATTTAAGGCCCTATGGGTGACGCAAAGAGACACTATCTCCAAGCAAAGGTGTCAGGCTTCATTGTACTATGTTAAATGGGTAACATTGAATAAAAAAAGATTTTGAGGAACAGAAATTTGGCCAACTTACTATATCTAAGCTGTTAAAAATTTTGCTAAAATATTTACAAAATTTGCAACATAAGGAAAACTCAGAAGCATTAAAATAGATAGCAATGAACTACTTATCCCTTAAGAATGTATGTATCCCTTAAGACTTTTAGGGCTCTCTAGGGAAAAAAAACTGTAGAACATGAAATATAAATATACTAATTCCATTTCTCCAGACTTCTAAAAAAAAGATTGGCCGAAAGAAAATATCAATTAGCAACTCTGTGGAAAATTATTATAGAAGGGACTAAGAACATTAGTTCTTTAGCATGTTAGGGACAGATCTTACTTAAAGACTTAACTAGCAATTTATTTGGGAGAAACTTGAGAAGAGCAGCAACACCGTCTCCTACAAATAAAAACATCGCCCTACAAGCTCTTCTGACCCTTGCCTCCCTGCCAGAGTGATGAGGAGGAATGCCTCTGGTGGGGCCACAAACTTATGACCCCACCCCATGTGAGGCAAACAGTTAAGAGGAAAATCTGTGCCAGAGCCTTCAGAAAATATGGAAACTAGAGCACGGCTGTGTTAATTTGGAAGAGAATGAAATCACTAATATTTCCTAAAAACCTTAATTCAACAAACGTTATAGTACTATGAAAGACAGATTCTAAAAACAGATATTTAACAGACCAAAGCTTGCCTCTGCTGAAATGAAAGGATTAGTCTTTGGAGCGAGAGCCTTGGCTCTTTTATGGTATTCTGCCACATGACTCACACCTGGATACGTGGAAAATAAACTCATGAAAGTTCTCATGGTTCTATCTAGTCTTAGAACCTATTTTTGTCAGGACCAACTATTTTGCTTCTTTTAAAAATAGATTACTCTTTCCTTTTCTTTTTCTTTTTTTAAAGATAGAGGTCTTTGTAGACTAGTTTGGCCTTGAACTTGCAGAGATCTACCTGCCTCTGTTTTCTGGGTGCTGGGATTAAATGTGTATACACCATGCCTGGTCAACTTCACTTCTTTAGGCGAAGTTTGGGGTTCACCACAAAATTAAGGGAAAAGAGAGACCCACATTATTTGTGCCTACACCATGTACAGCTGCCGTCTCTCTCTTATCAACAGGCTGCAGCGAAGTGAAAATTTGGCACAACCAATGAAGCTCCAGTGCCACACTGTCACTAGCAAGGCCAAAGTTTGCACTGTCCCTTCCCACACATGCCCCACAGATTCTGGAGACATGTGCTATTATGAGCTATTAGCCAGGCATGATGGCTCACACCTTTAACTCCAGCACTTAGGAGGCAGAGGCAGGTGGACTTCTGTGGATTCCAGGCTAGTCTTTTCTACAGAGTGAGTTCCAGGACAGCAAGGGCTATATAGAGAAACCCTACCTTGAGAAACAGAAACAAAAAAGAATGAAGAGAGAAGAAAGAAAGAAAGAAAGAAAGAAAGAAAGAAAGAAAGAAAGAAGGAAGGAAGGAAGGAAGGAAGGAAGGAAGGAAGGAAGGAAGGAAGGAAGGAAGGAAGGAAGGAAGGAAGGGAAAGAGAGAGGGAGGGAGGGAGGGAGGGAGGGAGGGAGGGAGGGAGGGAGGGAGGGAGGGAGGGAGGGAGGATTATTAAGCAGCAGTAGTATCAGCAGCAGATAAAATGCTCTCCTAAGCACGTTCGTTGAGGAATGCTTTATCCAGGTGAAACTTCTAAAAACAGACACAGCAGATTTGTCATTTCTCAAAATGTCTTTAAAGCAACACCATGCACCAAGTCTGAAAGCTGTGAGGACCACTCATAAGTGCACACACTGTTTCACATTTTACCTTTCTGTAGGAATCTTCTATCGTTGGGTCATATTTTTCAACAAAAATTCCCTGAACAAACTGAACTGTCTGAGAGGAGAAAACAAACAAACTAGAATTAAAGACTTGAAAGGAAAATCAAATGTTCCTAAGTGTTACTTAACCTTACAAACTTTAAAGAATGAAATTGTGCTGAAATTTTGAATAAACACAAATGCTAAGCATTAGTATTACTTTTCAATAAGAATGCATACAAAACTAAGAAGATATTTATTACAAAAATATATCAATACATCTGCTACATTGCTAAACATGATTATATTATACCTTAACAAGATTCTAGTTCATTAAAAATGAAACTATTCAAATGTAACTTCTTGTCTAAAAAGAGACAAAGGTTCTAAATGTTTATATCTTTTAAACTGTAAGGAAAAACAGGAAATTTAGTGTTTTGAACATCTGTTTGCTTCAATTTTTGACTGTAATCACACTCAAGTTACACTTTTACCCCAGAAGTACTTTTCCGATTTGCCAGGTGAACTTACAATACATCATCTTTCTGATTCCTAAGCCTTACTCTTTCCAGTGGAAAACACTACCTAGTCACAGGTAACAGACTACCCTAAGATACAGCAGAAAAAGATAATGAGGTAGTGTATATATCTGAATATGGATTCAGGAATCAACTGAGGGCCTTGGGACAGAATGACAGGGAGAACACTGTGCTTTTATCTGCAGTATACTGAATGGACATGTCTGAACGTATACTAAAAAGAACATTTATCAATTATTAAATTAATGGCAAGTATAGATGATAATTCTGAGAAGGTCCCCCCCCCCCCCCCCGGCCCTCCCCGAGACAGGGTTTCTCTGTGTTAACAGTCTCGGCAGTCCTGGAACTCTTTTTGTAGACCAGGTTGGCCATGAACTCACAGAGATCCACCTGCCTCTGTCTCCCAAGTGCTGGGATTAAAGGCATGCACCACCATCGCTTGGCCTCTAAAAAGTTTTAAAGCAGGGTCTGGAATATTCCTAGTTATAAACAAAGGCAAATATACAGACTAAGGTCATCTACACTTAAATTATTTAAAGGAACTTAAGCATATAATCACAGTAAAACTTCAGGTGTCCTACTCTCTTCTTCACTGTCATGGCCCTAATCCAAGCACACATAAGCAAGCTAGGGTGCTTAACAACCTCCCAACTTTCTCCCACTCTTCTAAACTACACAGTATAAAGTCCACTTGTTAAATAAAACATTTAGCTAATTCATTTAGTTAATTCCCTCAAGACATTCTATGTCTTACTGTTCTTGGACCTTACTTACAAGCTCTTACATAGTAATCTTTAAGTCAGCTGGGCTCCACCCCGTCACCTCATGCCTGGCTATTCTGACCTTTCTTGAAGTTGTCAAAGCCCAGGTCCACTTGTCCGTCACTCCCTTAAAATTCTGAATTTTTGTTTGAGAGCACTAAGTAGTTTTGTTTAATTGGTATTATTATTATTATTTTTTAAGATTTATTTATTTATTATGTATACAACATTCTGCCTAGGTGTATGCCCACACGCCAGAAGAGGGTGCCAGATCTCAGTACAGATGGTTGTGAGCCACCATGTGGTTGCTGGGAATTGAACTCAGGACCTCTGGAAGAGCAGTCAGTGCTCTTAACCTCTGAGCCATCTCTCCAGCCCCTTTAATTGGTATTTTTACATCTCCCTTTCTGCTACACAGTAAGCTCCATGAAAGACTTTTTATTTGCTGTTGTGACCCCAGAGGCTGGATGGTACCTCGTATAAAACAAAAAGTAGCTTTTATTCCATGCAAGCTTGGAGTCAGGCAAAGGAGAACAATCTGTAACACTCTTCCCCAGCAGAACATAAACTTCCTTGACAATAAAAATTATATTCCACTTTGACTCACAAATACTAGTGGCCAATAAGTAGCTGGCAGACAACTGAGTAGGTGAGTGACTAAACAGTATAGAGCTACACATTTCTGGCTACAGACAGCAGGTTTATAAAGAATAATGTTTCCCTTTTCCTTAGTGACTAGCAGCATGAAAACAAGCCAATGCCCACATCCTGGGTGTTGATACTGATTAGTTATATCTGGGTGGCTAACTTACCAGAGCAGACTTCCCCACGCCTCCTGAACCAAGGACCACTAGCTTGTACTCACGCATGATGTGCTCTGTTTAAATACTGACAACCTGAAAAACAAAAAAATGAAAATAAAAATTCACAAACATACAAAACAACTTAAGACTGTAACGTCAAATATAGGGTTTTGCCTAAAAGATTTTCCCTTGACGTCATCTAGCCAGAGCACTAGGATTACTGAGCAAAAATCAAATAGTTTTCAATAATAGATTTATAGGACCAGTGCCAGACACTTTAATTTATTGAAGATGACCTGCTACTAGGTATCAATCATCAAGTCTAATATAGTTTACAATTTATCTATTTACTCAAAGGGAGAAAACGGTTTTTTAAATTTAAATTTCATTTTTTATGTGCAAAAGTATTCTGATTGCTTGCATGTCTGTGCACTACATGTGTGCCCGATACCCGTGGAGGCTAGACGAGAGCACCAGATCCCCTGAAACTGTAGTTATTAATGGTTGTAAGCCACCATGTAGGTGCTGTCAATCAAACCTGAGTTATCTACAAAAACAGCCAGTGCTCTTAACCTCTGAGCCATCTTTCCAGTCCTGACACAGTGATCTTTTTAATATTATTATGGCTATGTTTATATTATACAACATATACTGAGGAAAGGAGATTAGTTAGGAAGCCACGTCTGTAGTTCAGTGAGAACTGATGGAGACCTGTATAGTCACACTATACACTGAGAAGGGAGCAGTGCTTTCTGAAGGCATGGGACTCTAATCAGACATAATAGTTGAGAGAAAAAAGAAAGGCAAGCATAACTTCTAATTATCTAGCTTGAACAAAAAAGTGGCTGATAGGACACCTGCAACTGAAGCAGGAACACTTCTTGGAGAAATTCCGTGTGAGAGTCCTGTGGGAAAAGTATGTAATAGAATTTGATGGCTAGTTTTGAAACTCAAGTTTGGAAGGGACTAGAAAGACAGTAGCAATTAAAACCACAGCAGCAGATGAAATCAACTAAAAAACACCCAGTGAAAAGAGAAGAAAGCTAAGAAGGAAGCTTGAAAATTAACTCCATGTTCTCACAGAGACAGAAGAAGGGAAAGGGGGAGGTGTGCTAAGTCCGTGCTTGACAAACTTATGTGGGCATCCTAAGCATGTATTAGATAGTGCTCTCATTTACCTGAGAACAATGCTGATGGCTAAATACAGAGCATAGAAGGTTCTACTCTTATTCAAGCCTCTTAGGGACTGCTATCATTATGACAATGTGTGAACTCACTAGTTCTCACGGCGTAATCACAATACAGCAACAGTGAACTTGCTTATATTTCCCAAATGCCTCCAGATTTTCTAGGGAAACAGGAATTAGGTAAAGAATTCAGAGATGATCAAATTACTTGAGGGAACTCTCCAATAACAGAGTATTTAGCTTCTGTTCCTTAACAAAATGGTTAAGATATCCAACTTTCAAAGTCATTTTTCACATACAGAATACTGGTTGTAGATATACATATATAGGCACATCCATAGAAATAATAAAACAGCTTGTCCAACAAGTACACACATACAAATTATCAGTAAGAGTAATTGGAGTTAACATTTTCCTTCTAAAGGGAGAGTTACTTCTAACACATCACTGCCAAGGAAGAAAACCACTATATTCTTCCAAGCAAACTCTATGTCTTTTTATGGAAATCTCTGCACTTCCAACAAGCACCAGAAAATGTCTTACTTTGGCTAAGACTACTGACAAATACAGAGGACAGGATAAACATGGCGCTCTGTTTAAGTTTTAAGTCAATCTCGACTCCTTAACGTTATGGTTCAAGTTCTAAATTTTTTTTCATTCTTCCTTTGGCAAAACTAGTCTTAGAAAATAGCATAACTTGGTTGTCAAAACAAATAAATCCTAAATTTTGTTTTCTACATTTTAAAAATACACAAACTAAAGAACTTTAAGACAACAGTTTTCCCTGAAAATTGAACCTAAAATATAAAATTCACTAAAGAAAATCAAGTATTTGGATGAGTTGAGAAATTTTAAGACACTTGAGCTAAACTTTAATAGTAGGGACCCCAAAGGTGCTTTCCTAGAAACGGCTTTCTATATTTAACCTTATCGTTTATTCATCCGTAGACAGTCTCATTATGCAGCCCAGGATGACATGATCTAGACTCTGTAGACCAGGCTGGCCTCTGACACAGAGATCTACCTGCCTCTGCCTCTGGAGTGCTGGGATTAAAAGTGTGTGCCACTTTTTATTAAGACTGGGCAAGGCAATCCAGTTTGAGGAACAGGGTCCCCAAAGCCAATAGAAGTGTCAGAGACAGCCCCTGCTACACAACTGTCACATATATGCCAAGGGCCTAGGTCTTAACACAAGGCGAGGTACTTAGTCTTCGTACAATTTGATATGCCATGTATTGTCAATATCCATGGGAGGCCCGCCCTTTTCCGAACAGAAATGGAGGAGGAGTGGATAGGAGAGGCAGGGGGAAGTGGGCAGAAGAGACTGGGAGGACAGGAGAGGGAAAACTGCGATCGGGAAGTAAAATGAATGAATGAATGAATGAGGAAATAATTGCAAAAAAAATGTGTGCCACACCATATCCCACCCCATGGTTCAATGTTTGCAGATATCAACAGCTTTCTTTCTTTCTTTCTTTCTTTCTTTCTTTCTTTCTTTCTTTCTTTCTTTCTTTCTTTCTTTCTTTCTTTCTTTCTCTTTCTTTCTTTCTGAGGCAGGGTCTCTCTATTATATAGCACTGGCTATCCTGCAACTCATTATGTATACCAGGCTGCCCTCAAACTCAGGATTCACCTGCCTCTCTCTCCCAAGTGCTAGGATTAAGGAAGGCATGCACCACAACACCTGAGTCAACTAGCAAATGGGGCAGAGGCTGGAGTTTATGGGTTGAACATGGCATGCAACTCTGGATTGGATTCTCAGCACTGCCAAACAAAACAGGACAAACAACTCTGACAAGTGACCACAGGATGTTTTAGGGAGGGAAAATTATACAGAAACCAGAACAAGATTTAACTTCCTAAAACAACCATTTTAATAGTGCAATATAGCAAAAACTCTAGTTTTCTGATATGAAACTGTATAATAACTATCTCACTGAAAGCATTCATCTTGAACCCCCTTTTCTCGTAGTTCCTAATATTCTCTAGACTAGGATACTTGGGGAAGGGAGTACACACACAGAAACTGAGGAGGAAAGGAAAGGGACCTTGTGGTGTATGGGACGGATTGGTGAGCACTTCTCATGCCCACCATGCACCAAAATCCACAAGTGTTCAAGTTCCTTATATGCCACAACATCTGCATGACTACATACATCTTATATACTTTAAACCCTTTCTAGATTACTTGTGACCCCTGACAAAATGCGAATGTATGTAAGTTGTTACCATCATGTGTTACTCGATACAAGATAAAAATGCAATGCTCAGTACAAATGCTATTTTTTTCATGATTAGTTGAAATCACTAATACAGAATCTAAGGATAATTCATGTCAACTGTATTTCATCAGACTATATGACCTAAAACACAAAACATTTATTATATAGCACCTTAAAAGAAAAGATTACTAATCCTTGCTTCAGTTTACCAGAGGAAATATTAATATATCCAGAGGACTGGGCAAGAAAAGGGTAAAAAATATCAGAACAGAATATAAAAGAAAAGGAAATTAACTGCAATGATTACTGTCTACCATGCTGTGTTAAGCACTTTATATGCTACTATTTTTAATTCCCACAACAGTCTTTATATTCTCATTTTCCGCATTTTAAAAAGATTTTTTATTTTATGTATAAAGGTGTTTTGGCTACATATGTGTCTGTGCACCATGTGCATGCAGTATCCAAGAAAACCAGGAGAGGGCAGTGGATCCCCTGGAACAGGATTATAGACAGGTGCATTACCATTTTTATAGATGAGTCAGAGAGGCTAACACTAAGTAAGCTCCTCAGAGATGAAGTGCTGACTTCATTTAGATGAGAAAGGGCAACCACAAATCAGAAAAACTATTTGAGACAAAAAAAATTAAGATTATAACAAAATCTAAAGAAAACAGGTAAGAGACCCTGTGGGAGGCTGTAAAATAAATGTTTAAAGACCTTTCCAGGTTATAATGTTTATATAAAAGATATAAAACATGATTATATAAAAAGTTGGTAGTTGGGGTGAAGAGGAAAGCAAGGTTAAAATAAGAGTCAGTTACTGAGTTTATATTCCGAGCCCAGAGTGTAGGACAGAGATAGGGAGTACACAGTATGAGTATGCTACGATTCGAATATCTGCCAATCTCATGCGCTGAAAACGTAATCCTCAAAGTCATATCTTTATTTGAGAGGTGGGAATGAATTATAAGGACTTCAATCATTAACAAAGAATTACCGGGTTGTCTGAGGATTGGCTTTGTTCTATAAGCATTTTCCTTTGCTTTAGAAAAGAATTTTTCTCTATACATAGAAAAATTTCAAGTCTAAACAACTGTGGAAAACTTAAAGCCAACAAACTAGATGAAAATACTTTCACAATAAGTAGGAAAGGTGCTAAGGAATGGCTCAGTGATAAAGTGTGTGCTGCACAAGCATAGATTCCCAGCATACAAATAAAAAGTCAAATGTGGTGTCTTGGGTCTGGTGGTGCATACTTCTAACTCCAGCACTAGTGAGGTTTGGATGGGCAGAAGGGGAGCTGGGGTGGCGGGTGGGGTGAGAGGCAACCAGTTTTACAAACACAGTGAGTTCAAGTTCAGTGGAAAACTATGTCCCCTCTAAATAAGGTGGAGAACAACACATGGATATCTGACATCAACCTCTAACACTAAACATACATAAGGCGCGCGCACGCACACACACACACACACACACACACACACACACACAAGCATACTTGTATCCTCCTATACGCCCACATCTACCCCACAAATTACTATCTACACACACACACGTAGGAAGGCCCAAAAAAATTCATTCAACTAGACTCAGAAACTAAAAAAATCAACATTAGGTCTAAATTGGGTCCCCAAAATGGCAGTGCTGATGACAATGTCTTAAATAGAAGGACTCCAACCCAGTGGACAGAAGGATTGTTATATTGGGTAAACAGAAGTTTAAAGTAAGCACTCAGGAAATCTCTGTACGGCAGATTTCTATTTACCAGGAAACCACTACCTCCCTTATCTACCCACAAGTCAACTACCTCAGACAGAGCATCTCTAAAGTCTGCATCAGCTCCAAGAGCCCACCTCCCCGCTGATTATCATTTAAAATCTGTTTGCTTTCCAGTAAACCACTGTCCTCTATTCTCGGACGCAGACTGGCAGTTTGTCCCCATTATTAAACTTTTCTTTCTACCCACAGAGTGGTCCAGTTTGGTGGTTTCACTGTATCCTCACTTAACAACAATAACAGAGTGTTAAACAAAGGTATTAAGAATAATGCAAAGACGGTCAGCAGTTACAACACAACGAAAAGAAACCCTAACTCCAATTCTGCAAACTACATATGGTGAACATTTATTTTATGAGACGTCAATGTGGACAAACACAACTCTTAGAAAATAATGTACTTAATTTAGATGTGGCAAACGTACAAAGAGCTGGGTTTTTTTGTCTCTTCTGGCTTCAAATATTAAAATTAAAATATAAGAACTTTTAAAAAAATTATTATGTATACAATATTCTGTCTGCATGTATGCCTGCCCGCCAGAAGAGGGCACCAGATCTCATTACAGATGGTTGTGAGCCACCATGTGGTTGCTGGGAATTGAACTCAGGACCTCTGGAAGAGCAGCCAGTGCTCTTAACCTCTGAGCCATCTCTCCAGCCCATAAGAACTTCTTTAGTGGCAAGCCAACAAAACCAGCACTAGACAGGGTCATCAAGCCTCCTGTTGTAAGAAGAGCGGGCTATGTCCTGCTGCCAGGCTGGCTTATGCCCAAAATAATCACTCAGAGATCTGTATTAATTAAATTGTTGCCTGGCCAATTAGCTCTAGCCTCTTACTGGCTAACTTTCACATCTTAATTTAACCCATTTTTAATAATCTGTATGTCACCACGAGGCTGTGGCTTACCAGGAAAGATTCAGCATGTCTGACCTGGCAGCTTCATGCCTGCCTTCTTCCTCCCAGAATTCTGTTCTGTCTACTCCACCCACCTAAGAGCAGCCCTATCAAACCCTATTCAACCAATAAAATCAACACAAATACAGAAGGATCTCCTCCACTAGCCTCCTCTGATCTCTACTTCACACAAAACTCAACTCCATTTCTGAGCAGCTGAGCGGTTAAATAGAGGTTTATTCCATTGTTCTGGGTCTTATAGTGGCCACTAGCTAGTTTCGGTTCTGACCACTGTTATAAACAAAGCAAAGAGAATTCCTCCTCCATTTCTATACTTCAAACATTTGAGAAGGTTTTTTATTTCTTTCTCAGTCTCTATATGTATTCCTCTGCAGTTTTATGTTTTAAAACCGTTTCTGGGGCTGGAGAGATGGCTCAGAGGTTAAGAGCACTGACTGCTCTTCCCGAGGTCCTGAGTTCAATTCCCAGCAACCACATGGTGGCTCACAGTCATCTATAATGAGATCTGGTGCCCTCTTCTGGCATATAGACATACATGGAAGGAATGTTGTATACATAATAAATAAATAAATCTTTAAAAAAAAAACCGTTTCTGTTCTTCTGTTACTGCTCTGGTCTCTTTTGGAAAAGCTTTAGTCCCTTATACTTGGTACTTGGGCTGCAGTTTGGTGGCAAGGTCATTTGCATACCCTGGCAGTGTGCAAACAAAAATCAAACCAACAACAAAACCATCATATGGTTGCTTAGTACTAGGAGGTACTATCTTTAAAAAAAAAAAAAAAAAAAAAAAGCGTGGTCGCTATTACCTTAACCTACAATTAAATTATTTGAGTATTTTCCTCTATAGTTCGTTTGCTTGGCTTTTTGTTTGTTTGTTTTTCAAGACAAGGTTTCTCTGTGTAGCTCTGGAACCTGTCCTGGCACTAGCTCTGTAGACCAGGCTGGCCTCAAACTCAGAGATCCGCCTGCCTCTACCTCCCAGGTGCTGAGATTAAAGGTGTGCGCCACCACTGCCCAGCTTCCTCTATATTTCTAAGAGTAATACTGCTGCCTCTTCATTTTTGGCTTTAGATGTCATGGTAAGAGCACTTATCATCCAAAATGCCTGGGCACTGAGGTGCCTCAGACTCTGAACTTGTGGAAATTGAAGCTCTGCTATTCAGTCCTCCTAAAGACACTGGCTCAGTACACTTACATCTTATGTAAGCTTTTTAGTTGAGGGAAAAGTAGAGATTGTTAGGCTGGTGACTGTGTCTGGTTTTTGTTTGTTTGTTTGCTTGCTTTTGCTGTTTTTAAGGGAAAATACTTAACTATAACTCGTTCCTAGTGTCATACTTTTTGGCGCAGGTATACAACTCTTAGCACTTTCCACTGATCCTTTGGTTCAAAGCATTTCTCTGCATTTTCCTTATATACATATTAACTAGAAACACAAATTATACTGTTTTTTAAAACCTTTTATTGTCATCTAACTAAGTCTTTGTCAAAATCTTTAACAGAGATTGGGAATAGTGGCACACACCTTTTAGTACCAGAACTTAGACAGCCGAGGAAGGTGGATCGGAGACCGTTTGGCCTACACAGCTGGTCCCAGGCCAGCCAAGGCTACATAGTGAGATTCTACCAAATAGAAAAACATATACCACCACTTGAATGATAGTTAGTTTATTAAATAAATCCTTGGAATCTAAATATTCAAGTAAAAGAGTTTCAAAGGTAACAGTAAAATTTCTGTCGTTTGATAAGTGGTCTTGAAAGTTTTAGCATACTATTGTAACAATAAAATAATCTATCACTGAACTTATTCACTGACCAAAAATGTTACCGTGTGACATTTTTTGGTTGTCAATTGATTGGTCTGTAATCAACTAAGAAACATGCCCCTGGAAAGGTTAAGGGTAATTGTCCGGAAGGGTAAGGAGAAATCCGCCACTGGAGTGGATAGTCCCCACCAGCAGAGGCTCAGGTAAAACATTCAGAAACTGTCGCTCTTTGTCTGCTTGCCTTTGCCCCTTGCTGGTGAGTGCTGCAGCTGCCATCTTCCACTGCCATCAGAGCTCAGCCTCTGGGACTTCTCCATGGTTCTCCAAGAATCTTTCAGGCCTTCAGTGTCAAGTCAGTAAGCTGAGACATCCACTCTTGTAGTTCAAACAGCTGGGCTCTCAGTCTCTCCAGTATGTAGACAGACATTGTTGAACTACACACCATGTTTCATGTAAACCAATCTAACCATCTCTTTTAGAATATATATCCACTCTATTGATTTTGTTCCCCTAGAGTACCCTACTACAATCTCAATCTCTGTCATATTTTTGGTGTTTTCTGTTTCTTCTTTTTTGGCAACCCACTGAGTTTAATTAGGACTGGCTGCATGGCACAGGAGAGGGGTTATTTAAAGAAACATGAGTAACTTTTCAGTTTTCATGAAGAAAACTCCCCCTGCCTCACCAACTATGAACTGTCAATATTGTTCATGACTATTTTTGTTTTTTAATACAAGGTCTTGTTCTGTAGTATAGGCTAGCCTAGAAATCACAGCAATCCTCCTGCACCAGCACCTAAATGCTGTGACTATAGGTATGTACCACAATGTTTGGCCCTCCTCTAATAATGTACCCTTCATCAGGTTACTTAATCTCTAAACTCTACTGTCAGTAATCTTCCTTTGGGATATACAAATACTCGGTTCCAGCTGGTTTTTAAAAGTTACATTGCTCTCCATTACCACCAATCTTGAAAGATATTTTAGCTTTGTTTGTTTGTTTTTAGAGGTTTCTCTGTGTTACAGCTCTAGCTGTCCTGGAATTAGCTTTGTAGACCAGGATGGCCCCAAACTCACATAGCACCTGTCTCTGCCTCCCAAGTGCTGGGATTAAAAGCCTGTGCCATAGCCTGGTGAAATTTTAGCTTTAATAGCTGTTACTTCCAGTACACTGTAGTTAGTGACTCTATTGTATTGGTTTCTATTTTCCTTTCACTAACTCAGCTGTTATAATGGCAAATCTTTTCAAAGTAATTTGCTTTCCCCCTCTGGCTATTTTGATTGTGGTTTTAACTGAGCTGTTTAGGCTTAGATTTCTATTTAGCTTGCTTAGGATCTAATGTCTTCAACTGGTGTTTTTCTGCTGTTTTGGAAATATTCAACCTTGATCTCCTTAAATATTATCTCTATTTGACTTTCCCTCATATCTGGAATTCTGGTTAGACAACTGCTAAATCTCTTCCTGTATTAGGATGTAGATTAAGCTGCTATAAACAAAATTCACACCTCCCCCACCCCGTTCATACAGTCTAGGGCTTCTCTGGCAGTTAGTTTAGTAATATGCAAGGCAAACTATTCAATCTGACTCTGCCATTCTTAAAGCATTACCTTCTATACAGCCCCACTCCCCCCAAAATAGCTCATCCACCACACTACATCCCTGTCAGTCCATGGGACAGAAGACAAGGAAAGAGAGCTCATACTTTTCCTCCTTATGCATGACCTAGAAGTTGCACAATTTTCCACTTGCATCCCAAATTGCTAAGAGTTTATCACAAGGACAGAGTTCACTTGTTGGAAGGCAATGGAATGGAAGTGTTAGCTGGGCAGCAAAGCATTCAACTAGACATCCTTTCATCACTCACAGGGCAAAGGTTATCAGGAAAATAACACTTTGTCATAATTTTCAAGTCGTTTTTTATTACATATTTTTATCTCTGTCTCTTTTAGTTAATCTGTTTTCCAGATTATCCCATTGTTCACCAGTTCTCTATCATAACTCGCCTAAATTTATTTATACAAATACATACATTACAAATATATTTGTAAACATATATATTTAGTTTTTAGATCTTTTTCCCTTCAAAGCTAAAGACAATACTTGATCATCTCAATTTTTTTTCCCCTGAGATAAGGTTTCTCTGTGGAGACCTAGCTGTCCTGGAACCAGCTATGTAGACCAGGTTGGCCTTGAACTAACTCACAGAGACCCGCCTGCCTCCCAAGGGCTGGGATTAAGGTGTGTGCCACCAACACCCGGTGTCATTTTTTTTTTTTCTTAAGTAGCACAGTGAAACAGTTAAAAGCCTGAACACAAGATCCACAGTGGTTCATTACTAACCCTGACCGTGTTACTCCCTCATTCTGTGCTTCAGTTAGTCACCTGTTAGGTGGTCCCTGTTTCATAGTTTAGAATTGATTGAATTAATCTGTACCAGAGATTAGAATATTGGGAGATTCACAGAAGCTCTAAAACGCTAAGTATAATGTTATCATCCTGATATTTTAATTTAAATTTTCCTAAACATGCTGTCCCATATGTAATAATGATAAAGTATGAACTCCATGGGGGATTTAATCTGCTGCTGTGTGTGGTTGGTCATTACTTTCAATCTCTTTTTCTTCTTTTCTTTCTTTGAGATAAGGTTCATCTGTGTAACAGTTCTGGCTGTCCTAGAACTCAATCTGTAGACCAGGCTGGCCTCAACCTCAGAAATCCGCCTGTCTTTGCCTCCCAAATTCTGAGATTAAAAGTGTGAGCTACCACCACCTAGCTATTTTTTCTTTTTAAACTGAGTAATTTTTTAAAAAAAAAAAAAAAAAAAAAAACCATGGCATGTGTTTGCTTCTGTGAAGGGGCTACCTCTGGCCAGAATTACTGTAAACCATATTCTTATCTTGGAACTATATACAAACTGACTTAGAGATGCAAATCTCAGAGACTGAGTTCTAACTATAAACTGCTCCCCTCCCCACCTCTACCACCAGTTCCACTTAATTTCCCTGTAGTTGTCCCAGGTTGGGGTCACATTAGACACACAATAGGTTGAGTTAGTCACCTTCCAAGACATCTCCAAGACAATGTAACCAACCCCAAAAGTTCAGTAAATGGCCTCATGACAAAAACAGGTCGTGGCAGTTGTTCTAGTTTCTACTTCTTACAGAGCATGACCTCTAAAACACCCACTCTGGGTCTGGGACATTAGCTCCATGATGGAATGCTTTCGTAGTGTGTGCCCAGATCCAGGACCAATCTGTAGCCCACAAGAAAAATACATGTATACATATATGTGTAGATGTGTGTGCGTATCTTACCATGGTCACTGTCTTAGTTAGAACTGTCTGTAGTGATATTTAATTTGTATTTTAATAAAGCTTGACTGAAGATCAGAATGCAAAGCTAAGCCACTAGAGCCCAAGGGGTACACGTACCTCTAATCCCAGAACTTGGGAGAGAGAGGCAGACAAATCTCTGTGAGTTCAAGGCTATCATGGGTTACACAAGATCAATCCAGGAATAGATCCACATGGTGGTGGCTCATACCTTTAATCCCAGTGTTTGGGAGTTACACACCTTTTAATCCCAGCACTAGGGAGGTAGAGACACGAACGATATGATTGGGCAGAGAGAGAAACATAAAGGGAAAGAAACAGGAACTCATTGGTGTGTAGAGTCTGAGGATTTGTGGACACAGGATCTTGTCCATTCAGCCTGAAGATTTGGTAGAGGTAAAAGGTCTCTCTAGTGGATGGCTGCTTTGCTTTCCTGATCTTCAGCTTGAACCCCTATATCTGGTCTCTGGGTTTTTAGTACTTATGCTACATCTGTCAACTTGACATAGCCTACAGTCACATGAGAGGAAAGCCTCCACTAAGGATAAGCATGAGCCTGTGAGCAATGCAGCCATATTCCGTATTCCCAGTGTATCACTGGGTGTGAGTTCTCTGGTTGGAGTCAATGCTGCACGGAATAGCAAGGTATCCTGTCTCCAGGTTCCCACTTTGAGTTCCTGCCATGACTTCCCTCAACGATGGACTGTGATCTGGAAATAAATAAGATAAACCCTTTCCTCCCCAGGTTGTTCTGATCAGTGTTTTATCACAGCAAGAGAAGAAACTGACAGTTATCATACTCCTTAGAGAATCAAAGGCCTTCCTTCCTTTTGTTCTTGGGATAAAGATTAAGCCCCAGAACCAGTCTCCAAAGCTCTCAATGACTGTCCCCTTTACACTATCTTATGCTGCACTCTACTCACCCACAGGCATCCTGGTTTTCCCTTCAGTTTGTGTAATCTGGCATGCTTGTCTTTTCCACGGGACTGTACAAAATCACAGTCATTTCTTTTTTCTTGAAATGCTTTTTATCTTCCTTATCCACTTAGCTAATGCTGACTGTCATCCTTAGATCTTAGCGTATTACTTCCATAAGATGTACTTTCTAGGGATGGGGGAATGGCTTAGTAGCCAAGAGCTTGTTATGCAAGCATTAGGGCCTATGTCTGAATCCCCAGAAACTATATCAAGAGGACACAGTAGAGTATCTGTAGTTCTACAGTAGGATAGAGGGCAAAGAAAGGAGACTCCCTGGGACACTAGGATTCCTCTGACCCGGTGTACCCTGCACAGAGACAAACAACGAGACTGCCTCAGGCAAAGCAGAAAGTGAGAAACAAAACCCGAGACTGCCCTCTGACCTCCATATACGTTCCACAGTCAGACTCTGTCTCAGAAAGGGAAAAAAGAACTTTTAAATCTCATTCTTAAAGCAATCTGATGCCATTGTTTTAATAATTCTAGATTTGAAGCAGAGAAGCTGATAAAGTTGTGCTGCATGGCTGAATCATCTTATCAAATACATATTCCCAAAATGTTTTTGTATCAAGTAATATATAATCTAATTTAGGGAGTAATTTATCATTTTAGATTTTTTTAAACCCCTGAAAGACAGCTAAGAGAACAGTTTTGGGAACAACTAAACAGGCTTGCTTCTTCCTACTATGACTTTCACGCTATGAAGCAAGTGAGGTGGCAAGATAGGTTTTGTCATTGTTTTCTGGTTTGTTTGCCTTTCTGAAATGACTTACAACATATCCCAGGCTGGCTCCAAACTCCAGCTCCTACCTCAGCCTCCTGAGTGATGGGTTTAGTGTACACCACTAAATCTACAAAAAAGCTGGTAACCTCCAATAACACTGAGATGGATTTGATGACTTGAAAAAGAACTAAGAAAGAAGGGCCAGGAGCACAGTTCACAAATTTGAAGTCCAGCACCAGAACAGAACGAAAGAAACAATATCATTTCTTTTATGTTTTGTTTGAGTGTTAAAAAGTCTCATTTATTAAGCGGAATGGTGATGGCACAAGCCTTTAATCCTAGCAGGCGGATCTCTGTGAGTTCAAGGCCAACCTGGTCTACAAGAGCTAGCCAGGACAGACTCCAAAGCTACAGAGAAACCCTGTCTTGAAAAAAATCAAAAAAGTCATTTATTAATAATGCAGTAGTTTAAACTGTACTCGGTGACTTAGGTTACACATTACATCATTAAATCATTAGAATGAGCTGTTTTCTAGAAACAAAAATACTTTAAAATGAAAATCTCAAATGTATTTTACATTAAATCAAATTACTAATCACAAGTAAAACATACTTCTCATATTGAAATGATTTAATATCATCCAGAAGGGAAGATCTTTGTCAAAGTGCCCATGACTGTAACTTTTCCTTCTCAATGTCTAGTACTGGGAATGCCTCTAATTAACAGAAGGGAGAACAGTACTATATCCAAAAATATACTGTACTCTGTCTTTGGGGACAACATGTGCTCTTGGATCCGTGAGCTATCAAAACCCTGTATCCTGTTTAGCAACATAGGAAATCATCCCAAAGCATAATGGTTTACTGATGGACATGGAGACGGGGCACAGACAAACAAGAACCCGTGTGTGTGTGTGTGTGTGTGTGTGTGTGTGTGTGTGTGTGTAAGAGCATATGCATATGCACACAACACAGGGCAATGCTGGATATCCACTGCATCTACCTTATTTTCTGAGACAGGGTCTCTCTCTCTGAACTGGAGCTCACTGGTTAGGTAAGACTAGCTGGCCAATGAACTCTAGGGATCCTGTTTCTGATTCCCCTGTAGGATTACAGGTATATACACCAGCCTAGCTTTTTCTATGGGTTCTGGGGATCCAAATTCAGGTCCTCATTACTATAAGGCAGGTACTGATTGGGCCATTTTCACAGTCCTCAATCTAAAAAAAATTTAATACTTGCAAGGCTGACTAAAACATTTTTTTTTTTTACTTTAAAAAGATATACTTGACCAAGTAAACTAAATTCTGCTAAGCGCAGCTAAATATGTCCAATTCTGGAATCCACTGGCAGATATTCTTCCATAAATGGGAGCATTTACTCTAATTTTGTTCCTTAGTGTGACTGCCAAATAAGCTACATATTTTTAATCTTAAAATGAAGAAGCCTGAGTTTGGAGTCATTTGGGGAGGGATCACTGTCACAAAGTTTCTAATAGATCTGTCTATTTTATTTTATTTTTTGAAGCAGATCCTAACTGACCCTGGGTCTCTCGAGTGCTAGAATTACATGCACGAAGTACCTCACCCAGCAATATATTTATTTTTCTAGTAGACTACTTCATTTCTTCTATCTAGCTGAAATGTTGTGTGACCTTGAAAAGGAAAGTGAAACCAGGTGACCACCAGCAACTGAGCTTTATGTAGCATTCTGCTATTTACAAAGCTTTTATGTAATCAAAAAACTTAAAACATATTATTTTCCCCATTATAAAGGGAAACCATAAAAGGGTTTTGTTGGGTTAAATGATTTAGGCATAAAATAAGTAGGAAGTCATATCCAAACCTGTTTCTAGTGTTTAAATGACATTTGCTTTTCAATATATTATGCTTTGTTATATAATAACAACAACCAATAATTCCAGCAAACATTTCCTGAGTGCTTAGTATAGATAATTCATAATAAGGGAACTGAGGACATAGCTTAGTGGCAATATATCTGCTTAGTGTAGGCAAGGCCATTGGTTCAACCCTCAGTATCATCTGGGAAGGAGGAAATCACAAGCTTAGGAGGTAGAAGCTAATTAATAAATAATTTGCACAAGAGTGCACATCTAGGAAGAAAAGCCATGATTCAAACTCAAGCAATTTGATTTCAGAGTTCATTGGTTAACACGCCAACTTGCCTCTACTCATCTGCACGTGTTCATAAACTTGTATTTATGTATTTGGAAAGAGACTGAGGAGAGGAGACATTTAAAGGGTCTGTATCACTGTGTCTTGTATGTATCACTTGAATGCCAGGAGAGGAAGGACGTATAGGTGGACAAGTAGAATAAATGTGAAATGTCAAGAGAAACAACGAAGCAGATTCAAGAGACTTGGAGTAAGCTATTGAGCTATTACTGTGCCGAGTAAGGGGAGGAATAACCACATGGGGCTTTTTTCTTTTTAAGATTTATTTATTCTGCATACAATGTTCTGTTAACATATATACACCAGAAGAGGCACCAGATCTCATTACAGATGGTTGTGAGCCACCATGTGGTTGCTGGGAATTGAACTCAGGACCTTTGGAAGAGCAGGTAATGCTCTTAACCACTGAGCCATCTCTCCAGTCCCTGGGGCTTTTTTCTTAAACATTTATTTTATTTATAAATACATATGTGTGTCTGTATGAGTGTATGGCATGTTGTGTGCTGGTGTGTGCCAGAAGAGAATGTCAGATCCTCTGAAGCTGGAGTCATAGGAGTTTATAAGACAGCACATGTGGGTGCTGGGCCCTGAACTCCAGTTCTCTGCAAGAGCAGCAAGCATGATTGATGGCTTGGCCATCTCTCCAGTCCCACACAGGTTGTTTCTAACAGCGGTTATCAAGTTACTGTGGTCTATCTATGATATCCTAAGAACCTGGAACATATGTATCACAAGGGCACAGTTTTATAGCAGGAATCCAAGAAGAAAAAAAGGAACCATATAAGCACCATGTAGGAACAGAGGAACGAGAAACTGGAGACCGGTAGGAAGGCAAGGAAACACAATTTTTTAAAGCTGCCTACTAATAATATATTTTAGCTTTTTAGCAGCTTCATGGTCAATATCCCACCCCACCCCGCATCGCTCCAAACAATACTTGGGAATGGTAGATGTTCAATAAATCTTTATTGTATGAGATCATTAAGGCTGGATTCAAAGCTAGACTTTGACAAACACTAATGTCTATCCCTTTTCTATTGAGTTCCTAGTTCAATAACCTTTAGAATTGGGTGAGAATGGAGCTGTGAACTGAGATAATGGTTAATCTTTTATCAGTTCAGCAGCACTGGTGTGAACAACAAATAAAATAATATATACATAAGTCAGCAACACTATCAATTAGGAGGCAGCTTAAGGGAACATATTGATTCTTTAACCTTGAATTGAAAGGTTCAGAATTGGTCTTGACTTGACTGAGGAAGCTGAAAAGTAGAAGGCCCTCTTCTGCCATAACATGGAGGGTGGCAAAGGAAGTGGCAACACAACCCAGAAGGCGTGGGGAGCAAGTTTTCTTACAGCTGAAAGGATAGACTGCTTGCAGGCTGACTTGGCTGGCATGATCCTCTTGTCTCCACATGTGAGTGTGGAACCTCAACATCTTTAGGATATGGAGGAGCTTATTCTGCCAGCTGGAGTTAATAAAACCCAGGGCAGAATTGAATTAACTTTCTCTTCCATTGGAAGATGTTATATGGAAGGGACAACACTGGAGGAAAGGAATGGTCTTCAGCTAGGACTGAAGGAAAACCAACAGGCCAGGTTAATGCCAAAGTGAATATGACAACTGGGTAAGGGGCCCTTTAGGGTATTCTCTAGGTTCTCTGAGAATCCTCAACTATACATCTTATGTTATTGTTGAGAAACTGTGTGGTACAAAAGATGATCTCAACACAGTAGCAGTTGGAAATATGGCAGACATGTATAAAAGTACAGGGAGTCTTCTATGGGTAGTATAATGTGGTGTGGTAAGACCAACACTTACCAGTCTCATTGTACTGTATAACAATGAGAACCTATATCAAGAGTCAATCTAAAGACTCTCAAATGGAGCACTTCAGTAGTCATCTTGTACCTACAAATATTCTGGACAAGTCAAGATGCTGGTTTGCTGTGCTGAAGATCACATTGGTTAGGCAAGACTGCACTCCTTGCCCCCAGTGAGTTGTAGCCACTGAGTATGTGTTTTCTTCTCCTTTGGAGATGACCTCACACCTGTTCTCTCTCCTACCCACTAAAATGGAAAACACCCACTCTTCCCAGAACTCAGGTCATACTTCCTGTCAACACTTTATCACCACACTTGGCTTAACAATCTGAAACTGCGATGTTGTTTCTCATTCCAAACAGAGGGTGAAAACAAAGGCAAAGTCTACTTCTAATGTAAAAGTTGAGGATGTCCTATAAAGCCATTACATAAGAGCAGAGATGCTTTATTTTGTGCTACATGTTAACAAATATACAGCTTTCTAGGATGCATACTGAAGATCTACACTGCATAAGACATTCTATTTTCTCATAGAGGAATCAAAAGACTATATAAAGTTGAAAAGCTCATTCTGATAATTAGGAGATATAAATTGCTGATTATAGATATTTATAAATATATTTCAATGAATATTTACTGCCTCAACATTCTTTTTACACGGCCATTAACCCAAGTAGACTAAGTAACCCATGAAAACTGACACCTATATTACTGGAACTAACTGCCATTTGATTATAATATATCAAATCTTTCCTGTGCTGGTTTGAATTAAAGTGGCCATTGTGGGCTCTTATGTTTGAACACTGGGTCCCCAGTTGGTAGAACTGTTTGGGAAGGATTAGGTATGTCGCAGGGTCAAACTGTGAGGCTTCAAAAGCCTCTTACTAACCCTAGTGTACTCTTTGTTTCTTGCTGTTTGAGATGTGAGCCCTCAGCTGCTGCTCTAACCAACATACCTGCTGCTTGGTACCACATTGCTCTGCTATGGCAGACTCTAAGCTATAAGCACAATTAAATGCTTTCTTTTCTTTTTTTTTTTTTCCGAGACAGGGTTTCTCTGTAGCTTTGGAGCCTGTCCTGGAACTAGCTCTTGTAGACGGGGCTGGCCTTGAACTCACAAAGTAAATGCTTTCTTTTATAAGTTGCTTTGGTCATGGTATTTTATCACAGCAAAAGAAAAGTGACTAAGACACCCCCTCAAGCCTATTCTCCACCAGGAAGCTAGGATGATTTTCACATATGACAAATTGGTCACATTAGTAAATACCTCCTTGCCATCCAGCCCCCATGTGAGTAAAATATTTTATTAGTGACTATCATTATCCTTAAAATAAAGAATGAAATACTAATAAGACCTAAGAAGTCTGTATAATTTGACCACTAAACCCCATGCTAAATTTGCCCTACAATGTGCACCTTTCAGTTCTCAACTGTCCATCCTAATTGCTTTCTTTCATTTTCTTCAGTATGCCATGCTCTCCTCTGCCAGAGACAAGTCTTCAGGGAAAGAGTTTTAGTGAGGAGATGGGGATATGCATCATCGGAGCCCTGTTTCAAACCCGAATACTGTAAACAGTTTGGTGAATAATGAAGCAGCAAATGGGGAAAGGAGTTCATGGAGTATATGCCTTAAATTTTCAAAAGTAGCATTTAATTGACTAAAGGCTAGGGAAGATTAAAGAACAGAGGTATGCCAAAAGAACAGGGTGGCAAAGCCTTGAGAAGACTGGTAACTTCCATGAGAACAAGGAGGGCCCTAGTACTGGAGAGCAATGGAGGTTAATTAGTAGGAGATCCGACGCAGAGCTAAATTCAGCCTACTGGTCATGGTAAGGACTTTGGCTACTAACTTGGTATGAGACAGGAAGCCACTGGTGACTCTGAACAGAGGATGACAAGTGTCCTCCAGCTATGAAAGAGATAAAGGGCAAAGGCAGGAAGAACAATGAAGGCAACGGCAGCCACCCAAGACAACATGGACTTAAGCAGCTGCAGTGGAGGTGTAAGAATTAGTTTGCAAATATAGCTGAAGACGAGGCCAAGCAAGAGAAGAGCTTGGGGTGTGTGTGTGGGGGGGATTGCTAAAACAAAAACAAAACACCCCAAAAATCTGCAGATACTCAAACTGCAAGCAAAAGAAACAAAGAGAAAAAATGGTCAAATAAACCAGAGGAAGGAGGAGCTAGGATAAGAATTACATCAGACTTCTCTTCCAACCTGTCAAGAGTAGAAAGTGAAATGCTTAAGTCATTCAAGCCACAATTCTGCGTCTAGGTCACTTATCCTTCAAAATGAGGGAGAATCTAAAAACAAAAACTGAAGGAATTTGTCACCAACATGCCTACCTTGTAAGAACTATAAAATTCTTCAGAAATGACAATGGTTTAAATCATAAACTTCATCTTTACTTTCCTTGGCTTATGGAATTGCATTTGCTAGAAGTGAATATCTAACACACCAAAATGCATAGAACAGGGAGACCAGAATCAAATCTCCCACATTTGCTTATAATCACAGTATTGCACTGATGGCAGCATCAATGACTAACACACAGATCTAGCTGGCACAGCCAGTAAGGACAGAGTTGACTGACATTTAAAGACCATTCTAACCAACAACAGGATATACAGTATTCATCAGCGGATATAAAACAAGTACTAACACAGGACATACTCTAAACTATAAATATAAATCTCAATAAATGTAAAGGAATTTAAATCCTACAAAATGCCCTTTATTTTCATCCAACTGCTGTGCTCTGTTGTGGCCCGTGGACCGCCCTCTGCTCTTCATCATCATCTTTCATCCTTTTATTTCACTTCATGGTTTCCTGGCCTCCTCTCTGTGACTGATCCCAATGAAGAATAGTTACCCATTTCATTTTGTAAGAAACAAAGCTGTTATGACCTAGTCTGGTTTCTTTTATTGCTTGACTATGTCAATGCTAAAAGTATAACTTCCAAAGATTGATTTAATAGTTTATAAACTGTATCAGAATGGAGTGGGAAGGAATGTATATTTAAATGTTCTAGTTTAAGTAGCATTTCTAAAAGGATCAATTCTTAAATTTATTTTCTTTTTCTATAATATAAAAATGTCACCACTGAATTATGTCACTAAGACATGATAGTCACACATATAGCAATTTTCTTCTTTCATCACATAAACAGTACTAATAAAATAGTCTTATAAGGCAAGGAACCAATAGTTAACGGCTTATATCCTGTATCAACTCTATACTTTCAAATAAGTGAACTGTAGAAAATCAATTTATTTGAGTATATAACAAATCTTTATGTTCATTACCTTACATAACTTCATTTTATTTATTATCTTCTCAGTACTAGTGGATACAATTTTTATTCTGTTAAGAAACTGTACCTAGTGTGTATACAATAAAAAATATCGGCATGAAAAAGAATATTTTCTACCTGATGGAATCAAATTTAGAATCACATAAAAAGATATGAGAATTTCCAAATATTTGGAAACAATGTATTTCTAATAACCCAAAGTTTAAAGAAGAAATCAAAAGAAGCTAGATTTGGTTGTTGTTATATGATTTTTTTTTATGTAGCTCTGGCCGGACTAGAATTCACTATGTAGTCTAGATTGGCATCAAATGTGCAGCGATCCTTTTGCTCTAGTGCCTCCTGAGTGCTGAGACTGGAGGCATGCACCACCACATCGGGACAGAACTTCACATTCTTAGCAGAGTGAAAATGAATATACGAACTAAATGTACAAAATAAGGATCCCAGAAACAAATCTTCACAAACACAGTCAAATATGTTTTATAGGAAACAGGTACATCCAGTCAGGAAAGAAAAATCTTTTCTTTTCAGTAAATTTCCTATGAAACTGATGTCTACATGCAAAAGAATGAAGCTGAACACTGATCCTATTCTGTACATTAAAACTGACTAAATGGGATCATCCTCTAAGTGACTTTAACTAAAGCTGCCCAGAAGAAAGCACAGAGGGAAGCCATATGACACTGGGGTTAGCAACAACTTTGGAGGCATGACACTTGAAACACAACCACTAAAAGGAAAAAAAAGATTAATTGGAGATCAAAATTCAAAATTTTTATGCACTAAAGACACACCAACAGGACCTCTGAGATGGCTCAGAGGGTAAAGGTTCTTGCCACCAATTCTGACAGAGTTCAATTCTCAGAACGCTTTCCATTTTTGTTTCTGTTTCATATCACCTGAATCCTGCTATTCTCCTCTCAAGTATTCCCTCCATGGTCCTTTTACACTCTCCTGGTTTCTGTGGTTATTCCATATTCTGTGCTCACATCTGAGGATTTGGAGCTAAGAACTACAGATGAGCAGGGCAGTGGTGGCACAGGCTTTTAATTCCAGCAATTTGAAGGCAGAGACAGGCAGATCTTTGTGAGTTCAAGGCCAGCCTGGTCTACAGAGCAAGTTCCAGGACAGCTACGGGTCTTACACACAGAGAAACCCTGTCTTGAAAAACAAAACAAAAGAACCACAGATGAGAGAGAACATGTAGCATTTGTGTTTCTGGGTTAGACTCATATATTTTTTTTCTAGGTCCATCCACTTACCTGGAAATCTGATGACTCCATTTTTCTTTATAGCTAAATGTTATTCCATTGTGTATACGTGCCACACTTTCATTATACACTCATCTGCTGAAGGACATTTAGGTTGTTTCCATTTTCTAGTTATTGTGAATAAGGCAGCAGGGAACACTGCTGAGCAAGTAGCTTGGGAGAAGGATGTTGAGTTCTTTGGGCACCTGCCAAAAAGGGGCATAGCTGGGCCAAATTATTTATTTATTTTAGGTTTTTGAGGATTCTCCACACTGACTTCCAGAGTGGCTATACCAATTTGCATTCCCACCAATGGTGAATGAGGGTTTCCCTTTCCCCACACCCTCACCAGCATTTGATGTCAGTTGTTCTGCTGACCTGAGTAGTTAATCTGCCTGGAGTGTTTTGATTTGTATTTCCCTAAGTGCTAAGGAATATAAGTATCTCTTCTTGTGGTGCTTCTTAGCCATCTTTATCTCTTCTACTAAGGAACTTTGCTTCGATTCCTGGTGTGGAAGAGTTGTCTATATGCTGTCAATTATGTTTTAAATAAATGCTGATTGGCCAGTAGCCAGGCAGGAAGTATAGGCGGGACAACCAGACAGGAAGTAGAGGTGGGTCAATGAGAACAGGAGAATTCTGGAAAGGAGGAAGCCCATTCCTCGGCACTCCCATCAAGACACTGAAGAAGCAGGATGTGATCACCCTGCTGAAAAAGGTACTGAGCCATGTGGCTAGCATAGATAAGAATAATGGGTCAATATAAGTTATAAGAGTTAATAAGAAGCCTGAGCTAATGGGCCAATCAGTTTATAACTTATGTAGACTTCTATGTAATTTCTTTGCTATTTACCAGCTGTGGGAACCGGGCAGGACAGAAACCCCAACAAGCAGGCCCCCATGTTACAGATTCCCAGTCACTTTTTAACTGGGTCATTTATTTCCTTAGACTCTTTTTGAGTCTTTGTATATTCTGGATAAGACACACTGCATACTTTGGACATAGGACTTGGATTATCTGAGTTGGATCTAACCCAAAAGCCTCTTTACTACAGTCTAGCTTCCAGACCAGAAAATATTATAAAATTTGCCAAGGAAGGGAAGCAATTAAGGGTTCTACCCAGCTGTGGCACCTGTGAATCACAATAATAACTAGCATGGCAAGGTGCAATAAATGACACTCATATTTTGATGGTAACCAACTGCTAATTGGACTTAAGATCAATTCAACAGGAGGAAAATCATGCCTTGTACTAATAACCTAGCCAGCTTTACAGAGTTAGTGAAGCCGTGGATCTTAGAAGAAAATCTATTATCACCATTTTGTTACAGTAGCATAATTCCTAACTACATGCTAGGTCTTATCCTATACATACACACAAGTGTAGCTATCACCCCTCATCAAACAGCTTCTTGTTATAGAAAATGGAGATCCCTGCAGAAAACTACAATTGAACACAATGCAGTGATCAATGGATTATGAGAAGCTCAGTCCCAATGTATGTGTGTGTATGATATATATAACACAGCTCCTGCATCTATGGTTCAATAAACATCACAGAAGAGGGGGCAGAAAGATTATAAAAGCCAGAATGCTAGGAAGCCAATGTAAAACAGTCTCCTTTGAAAACAGTTGAATAAATAAGAACAGAACAATGACAACAGCAGCAGACATACAATACTGAAAGGTAAAGATCTTGGAGTCCCCACCCTTACAGACAAAGAACTATAGGCAATGACTGTTGAGGGAGCGAATGAACAGGTTTACCAATGTGTACATACACACACACTTTACATAGTATCTTTTATGATATAAAATTTTATTTAGAATCAATTAATTGTTAAACATATATAAGTTGAAAAACTTCTGAATCAAATATTTCTGAATTTTAAAGCCACAAGTAATGTGAGAATTTTATCAATACATTGTGACAGAACTTACTACCTGTTTTTCTTCCTTGGTATACAGTCAAAACAAAAAGGGGAGTGTGGTAGTTTTGGGGGCAGAGATATTACTCAATACAATACTATAATGTGGATACACTGTCATTTACACATTTGTTCAAACCCATTGAGAAAGGGTGCCAATTTGCTCATCCGCCAGACAAGTGACTGACTCTCCTGGGAAACTGTTGAGAATGGAGAAGAGGTGCAACCAGTATGTGGGATCTTGAACTGTAGGCTGTACTGTACGCTCAGTTTTCTTGTGAACCTAAAAACTGTTCTACAAAGATTAAACTATTAACAACAACAGCAAAATACTTCTGGCAAACGTGAAAGAGCCAACAATTTCAGCTTCTCTGGACATGAAAAGTAGGTTACACAGCAAGAAGTGACTATACACAGAAGCTCTGTGATACTTGAGTGAAAACTAAGAGATGGCAGAATTAGCTTGCTACTCTGGAGAAGCTGCTGAACTTCATTCTCAGTGATGCTATCTGGTCTGCCTTTCACAGAACTCTGAAGATCCAATGAGACATACCATTACTCATATACAAAGCAGAAAGAATTGTAAACCAAGACCAAACTTTTATAATTAAAGTAAGCATAAACAAGAATCCCCTGGGTCTTCATTGATGTGGGAGAGATTTCTTTCTAATCTGTTGCTTTCATTGGTTAATTAATAAAAAAACTGCCTAGGCCCATTTGATAGGCCAACCCTTAGGTGGGTGGAGTAAACAGAACAGAATGCTGGGAGAAAGAAGCCGAGACAGTGAGTCGCCATGATTCTCCCACTCCAGACAGACGCAGGTTAAGATCTTTCCTGGTAAGCCAGCTCGTGGTGCTACACAGAATATTAGAAATGGGTTAGATCAAAATGTAAGAGCTAGCCAATAAGAGGCTGGAACTAATGGGCCAGGCAGTGTTTAAAAGAATACGGTTTCCGTGTAATTATTTTGGGTATAAAGCTAGCCATGCGGGAGCCGGGGCGGCCGGAACGCAGCCCACCACAGTTCATACTATACTTCATAGTCATAACAATTTTTTTCCTAACAGCTAATGTCACTGGTTTCCAAGATTCTTTAAATATTAAATTGCCTACTAAAACTTATGAAAACCAATCAATCATCTTATATACAAAATCAGAATCAGTGGTAAAGTTCTGATCATCAATAGCAAAATAAAGGGACTTTATATAGACCACATTTTATTTGCATGACCCTAAAATGGCACTATTATCAATCCTATCAACTTTCTAATTGACTCATAGAAAGTTGTTCATATCTGGATGATGGTATGTAATATCTTTTTTTCTTTTTGGGTGCTGGGATTAAAGGTGTGTGCCACTACCACCTGGCTGGCATGTGATATTTCAATGTGTGCTATCTCTTCAAATGTTTATTATCTCTGTAATAAGAACATTTAAATTCCCTTATTTAGCTTTTTTTGAAACACATGGTCATTATCTACTGTCTAGGATACCTGAGCTTCCTGTTTAGCTGTAACTTTGTATCATTAACCTACCATACTCTGCCCTTCTCTATGCTTCACTCCTCCAGTCTCTGGAAAACCACCACTGCATTCTCTGCCTCTAATAAACCAACTTGATTATATTCATGTGTGGATAAGAAAATGCAGTACTTGTTTGCCCAAGAATGACTTATTTCTCTTACCATAAGAACTGCCAATTCAGAGACAGAGTCCATAGCTCAGTTAGTAAAACGCTTAATCTGCAAGCATATGGACCTGAGTTTAAGTTGCTCCAGAACCCATAAACTCAAAAGCTGCCACAACAACAAAAACCAACCACCAGTATGTGTGGTGGCGTCGGGGTGGGGGAGGGTGGCTCACACACACAGATCAAGCAGTAGGGAAGCAGAGACAGAGTCCTGAGGCTAACCTACATGGTGAGTTCCACCCAGTGAACAACACTGCCTGAAGGAAAAAGGGTGGACCGCGCACAGCCCAAGAAAACCACTAGAGGTGGTCCTCTAGTCTCCACTTACAGGCACACTCGGAAGAAACACCTGTTCTACCAGCGCCACAGGTAACAACACTGCATCCTGTTAATGACATTCTTCATATCTTACAGCTAAAACAAAAGAAAAAGTCAAGCTAGAAAGCAGTGTGAAGTGCTTATACTCCCAGAGGAGTCTCCTGTAATTCCAGCTATTGAGAAACTGAGGCAGGAGAATCGCCACTATTTGAGGTCAGCTGGGTTACAGCTTGAGCTACAGAGTAGAAGCTTGTCTCAAAAAGTCAGTAGGTAAGTACAGATAGACGAGGGAGGGAGAGAAAGAAGGAGAGAGGGAAAGAGAGAGGGAGGGAGGAGGGAGGGAGGGAGGGAGGGAGGGAGGGAGGGAGGGAAAGCAGGGATGTCAGAGAAGAAGGAAAAGTCTCTTACCAAAGGTCATCCACAGGAATCTATGGAACTAGGATCAGAAGCCAGCAGCAAGACTGATATTCACAGGCTTAACTTAAACTTCCTATTATCTTTCATATAGACTAGTTAAATGGTGTGTTTACCAGTTTATCATTTTCTACAGTAAGAGCAAAACAAAAACACATAGCAAGAACAAGGCAAAGTTGCCAAATATGCACTTATCCATTTTCACCCCTTACTCAATGACCAGAATTAATAAAAGTATTTAATAATCAGAACCCCACAAAACAGAACAGGCTGGTCCATGAGGTTGTACTTCCTACACCTATTCACTCGCATTTATTACTTCTATTGATATCTTAAAGTTGAAAACCGGGCTTTGTTTCAGTAGGCTTCTTCATTCACAATGGTTGAATTCTTTATAAATAGAGCCCAACCCACAGACTTGAGGTTTGTTTTCATTGTGGCTGAAAATGTGCTACCATACTTGCTAAGCAGGAATACATCAAATCAAATACTTGAAATATTGTCTGTTGATAGAAATGGCACCAAGAATATTTGCATTTTAATTTAATAAGCTCCACTTATTTTCTTCAACAAAACCAACTACCCCTACCTCTGCTTTCTCTATCTTCCTGGTTATTTGTTTACATCAAGTATAGTTAGTACATGAGAGACTGTTTGCAAGTATTAATGTTATAAGAGCCTCTGAGAGCAAATATTTAAAAGACTTTTAACCATGAAAATAGTGGAGTAAAACATTTTGGTTAGAAATTTTATGTCTAAAAATAGAACATGAATCCTGGAAAGCACCTGCTTGATGAAAAGATCTGCGTAATCACATATAACTCCAGTTCTTAAAAAAGATCTGCTTAATCACAGATAACTCCAGTTCGTAAAAAATTTGTTTTATTTGTTTTTAGTTTATATACATTTGAGTGTTAGTCTGCATGTATAGGACAGCGCACTCTGCAGTTCCTACAGAGGTCAGAAGAAGGTGTCAATACCCTAGACTGGAAGTAAATGATTGTGAGCTAGCATGTGGTAGTGGGAAGTGAATCTGGGTCCTCTGGAAGAGTAGCCAATACTATTAAGCAATGAACCATCTCTCCAGTTCCTAATTCTAGATACTTCCATCTTAATGAACTATACCTTTCTTTCATCTGAAGAAAATATTAGATAGTAGCCTGGGAATTTAGTTTGGTTGTAGTATGCCTGGCCTAGCATGTGTAAGGCCCTATATCCAATTCCCAGAATGGTGGGGTTGGTGGAAATTAGATAAGGTAATAGAACACAAAACCTTGTATTTGACAACCAGTGTGTTGAAAGGCAGTGCCCGAGGGTCACAGACATGCAAACAATGGTACAGTCAGATGGCTTAGCGGGTGAAAACATTTGTCACCAAGGCTTGAACCTGAATTCCATCCTGGGACCCATACAGTATGGGAGAACTGACTCCAGCGACTTGTCCTGACCGTCACAGAGCATGTACATACAATATACAATAAACATAATAAATATTTCTTAAAAACATGCAAACAATGAAGGACACTAAAACTAGCAAATAAATAGCTCATAAAAGTAATAAAAATTATAAATGGTCATAATTATGAGAAAATAGAATATCATTTTGGCTGATTAAAAGAAGTACCATGTATTTTAAAAGGATAAAAATGTGATATATGAGAATAAACCCTAATTAACCAAGATTATTTTCGCATTAAATGATAAAGTTTAAGCACACAAGTATAAGCTCTACTAAATGGAAACTATGATAGATGAGTAGTCACACTGTTATAATACACATCTTAAAGAATGACGGCAAAGGAACTTATATGGAAATTCAGTTCTGAACACTAAGTATAACATCTATTTTTAATAAAGAGCAAATTCTTAACACGGTATAAACGAGAAAGACTAACAATGATATGTACAATATACACACACATTGATAAGGAAAAATTTCTCAGTATCCAAACCAACTTGTCTTAATTAAAAGTATCAAAATAATAACATATGCAAACTGTAAAACTTTAAAAATGTTTTGTACAAACACATGATGAAATGATCATCACTGAATGTGTGCCTGAGCCTATACTTGATTTTTCATAGACAAGTTGCTACAATCTTGTCATTGTAAACTACTTATTGATATAAATAAATCAGCAGTAAGAGGTATTCAGTCAATGAGGAAGTAAGTGCTAAATTATCTACAAGAATATGAACAGCTTGCTTAGAAGCCTAAATTTGACTGAAAATATTAACTGGGAAAAAGTGTTTATAGTTAAATTAAAAAAAAAAAACCCTACCTGAATACAAGGAGACACTTTAAGAGTCATTCAAAGTTTTAAGGGTTAGGATTCAAACAAAGGAATCAAAATTAAATATTTTTGTTACAAGCCATAATACGAGCATTTAACAGACTCTAACAGCACCATACACTGGTAAGAAGCAGTAATACGGCATTTAACAGACTCTAACAGTACCATACACTGGTAAGAAGCAGTAATGCGAGCATTTAACAGATTCTAACAGTACCATACACTGGTAAGAAGCAGTAATGCGAGCATTTAACAGATTCTAACAGTACCATACACTGGTAAGAAGCAGTAATGCAAGCATTTAACAGATTCTTACAGTACCATACACTGGTAAGAAGCAGTAATGCGAGCATTTAACAGATTCTAACAGCACCATACACTGGTAAGAAGCAGTAACTGCAGTATGAGTTCACATCAATCTGTAAGGCATTGTGAGTAGTTAGAGATTATTATTTTCATTATACATGAGGTAATGAAATTAACTAATTTGTCCAAAGTGAGCAGACATAAATTGCAAAACTGCGATTATAATCCAGGCTGCTTGATTTTAGCATCTGTGTGATTAACTTCAGTATCATACTGTTTTATCAACCACCTTGTCTATCTAATTTGCACTACACAAATGGTGTTGATTTTCCTTAAAAATGAATGTATAGTATTATATTAGCTTAAGGCAGTGATATGAGAAATTAAATCACCAGGTGGCCTCATTGTGAAGACATTATATTGCACTAACACATGCCTAGATGACATAGCCCTCTGCACATTTTAACTAAGTGGTGGTGATGGTGTGTGCATGTCTTTGTGTGGCATTATTTATTGTTTCTGGGACTATGATGAAGAAAATAACAAATGAAACCAAGCAAAAGATAAAATAAATCAAGAATTAAGGTTAGCATGAGGTCTATAGGGCAGTCGCTGGTATAACATGGCACCTTCTTTTACAATAAACAAACATAATTTAAGTAGGAAGAGCACAGAGTTGGAGATTCAACCTTGTCTTTGAATGAAAATATAAACACAATGCTAAAGCTCAACATTGCTAGTCCTCACATCAAACTTCTGAGCGTATAGCATAAGATGCATACACTATGCCAGCCAATCACTTATGGTTGTTATTCAAGTCTTACGTACTACATCTGCTGAAGCATTATGCAGTAGCTGTGCCATAATTTTCTAAGACTGACAAGGGGTTTACACAGCATTGCCACAAACATGTGAGCAAACAGCAGAGTTACAGTGTTATGTATGGTTATATTACTTGGTAACTCCACTCTAGTTGTATAATAATCTAAGGAGACCACTGTCAAACATGTGAACTATCATTGATTACAAAGTCATTATGTAGTACCTGACTACATCATAAAATGTAACTAAGCCAATACTGGAATAAACAAGCAAGTTTGCAATGGTACATATCTTAAAGAATTACAAGAATTATAAAGACTTCTACATCTATGTAGAACTTGCTAAAGAGAACCATAGTACCATGAACTTAATGACTACCTCACCCTTGACCAACAAGCCATCTGTCCAGCCCCAAGGTGAGTTTTTCTATAATGAATCCAATTAACCTAGTGGCAACTCAATTCCAAGAAAATCTGGTAGTCTTGGTAACAATCCTGTCTGATCTGAGATACTGAATATTATGTATTATATATGTATTACAAGCATCCTTTATCCTAGGTGTGAATATACTGGAACACTAGGAGCAACATTTGAAAAATCTCATTCTTTAAAAATATAGCAAACTCATTACATAATGGCTAGCCTCAAATTCTCATTTCTCTTGGCCCGCCCCTCTTTGGTATAAGAATTCTTTATTTGAAAGTTCTTCTTTAATTATATTTTTATTATTTAAAATAATTTTCAACTTTAAATATATTTTACCATTATTCCTTCCCCTCAAGTCCTCCAAATATTCTCCCCCTCTCTACCCATCCAATTTTAATTTTTTTTTCTCAAAAAACAAAAACCCTGATACAATAACAAAACCAAGAAAAGAAAAAACATCATCCCAAAATGAAATTTAACAAAAAATACCAAACTGTAACCAAATAAAAGCAGCAAGTACAAACACATGCACTCACACCAAAACAAAAACAAACAAACAACAACGAAACCCTGTAGAGTCCATTATATATTGATCAACTAACTCCTGAACATGAGGCCTGCCCCAAGTGGTTGATATGTCCAGGGTCATTCCGTTGAAGGAAACGGATTTTCCCTTTCCCAGCAGATATAAAAGACAGTTCAGCTATTAACCTTTACTCTAGTGGCTGGGTTTCCTTATTCACTCAATCATTTACTTTTTAAAAAATATAACTAAATAAAATGTAATAAAATAAAATAAAAACCACCACATTGAAGTCAGACAAGACAGACCAAAAGACATAAGAAAAAAGTCCAAGAGAGGGCACAAGAATTAGAGACCCACTTGTTCACACACTCCGTAATCCCAAAAAACACTAAACTGGAACCGATAATATAAGCATAGAGAACTTGGTGAAAACCCATGCAGTACCTGTGCAAGCTGCTTCAGTCTCTGTGAGTTCATGATAGCTTTGCTCATGTTTATTTAGTGGACCATGTTTTCTTGGTGCCCTCCATCCTCTTGAATCTTACAGTCTTTCTGCCTCCTCTTCCACATTGTTCTCTGATTGAGGGATTTGATAGAGACCTCTCATTTAGAGATGAGTGTTCCAAGGTCTCTACTCTCTGCATAATGTCTAGTTGTGGGTCTCTATATTGGTTCCCAGCTGCTTCAGTAGAAAGCTTCTCTGATGGTCTGTGTCTCTTGACTGTTGGGATTACAGTTGTGTGCTACTGAGCTAAGCTAGAAAACACACTTGAGGGTGTCCTTTAAAAGACATCCACAGGCTGGGCACGGCAGCACACACCTTTAGTCTCAGTACTTAGGACCAGGTGGATTTCTAGAGTTCAAGGTCTACCTTATCTACATAAACAGAGCCAGTCTAATAAAACAAAAAACAAATGTGTGTGTGTGTAATTACTAATAGTATCAGAATTAGCATTCAAAAATTTTAAAAATGGAACAAGCAGCTGAGTTTATATAGGAGAAATGGCTCTGAAAGAAATGAGTGTATTTCTAAAAACTAAGAGCATTTTTATTTTAAAAGCTAAAATATAATTCTTTTAAAATGTTTGTTGTTTTCCCATAAAGAAATCTGCTCGAATGTAGCAAATTACTAATTAGATTAAGATTGTATAAAAAAATCAAATATTAAGTCACAATCATCACCTAAGATAACTCTATTATGGTATTGGTCAAACTCTAAACTTCAAGAAAGCATAGAAATACCTGAAGGCAATACATCTATAACTCTATAAATAAGCAGAAAGAAAACAGTGTAAGATATCTAAAATAAACATCACCAGAAACTGGGGTGGGGGAATATATCTATCTTTAAACAAAATGAATTCCAAAACATGGTAAAAACCTAATTATTCAATCAATAAATATTAAAAGGTATAATAAGATAGTATGCTGTGGTTTTGGGTAGTCTTTTTATTTACTATGCTTACAAGTACTTTATAGTACAGATAATAAATGCAGTGACAGCTTTAGGCACTAAAAAGCTATCAAATACAAGTATTATTCTAGTCTGGTTAAAATATATATACTTGCCTTTAAAAAACAATTTTTAAAATTACAGCCAAAATTAATCTGTACATGGAAATTATACAGGTACACCTGCACATACACAAAAAATTTTCTATCTCCTTATTTAAAGAACTACAAAACTATTGCAATTAAAATCTGGTACCAACACACACACACAAAAACCATAATCTAATAATGAGCATACAAAGCACTTCCAATTCTTAAACGGTCCTGCATCTCTTCCACAAACAGGAATTTATAAGGCAGAAACAAGTAAACAAGAAGGTAGGACTCAAAGGATCCTTCAACACTTCAACAAAAGAAGGGACACTCTGCTTTAAAGAGTGAGGCAGGATTAGACATATAGTAGTATGAAAATATGACCAGCATACGTTCAACAAACAAGCACCTACTCAGAGTGAAGTTATAGTCTACTTTTCTGTTTCAAGAACATGGCTATATAAAACGATGTTAGAATATACATAGGAAACTGCTGGACTGGGTGGTGGCGCACGCCCTTAATTCCAGCACTAGGGAGGCAGAGTCAGGCAAACTTCTGTGAGTTGGAGGCCAGCTTGGTCTACAGAATGAGTTCCAGGACTGCCAGAGCTATACAAACCATCTCAAAAAACCAAGAGAGAGAGAGAGAGAGAGAGAGAGAGAGAGAGAGAGAGAGAGAGAGAGAGAGAGAGAAACTAACTGTTGGACAAATACTTTAATTTGACTTTCTAAGCCATATTTACCAAAAATATTAAAATAAATAATTCATATTTTTTGAAACTATCCTGAGGAAGTAACTTAGGTTGGATAAGGGGGGGCGGAAACCAACCAGAATATTCATTGAGTAACTTAAAAAAAAGGCATCATTTAAATAGCAATTTTGCACCTGTTATTTGTCTACTAAAAACAAAGTTAATATTTATTTGACATGAAAAAAGAAATATGAAATAATATTATATATATGATTTGGATTCTGTTTAAAAAAAGAACTACATCATATACATTTGAGAAAACTGTACACCAAAATATTAACAGGCTAGAAGGTGAAATTAAAGGTTTTGTTTGTTTTCTTTTAGCTCATTGAATCCATTCTTCGTGACAGAAAATTTAGTTCTTTGAGGCAAAAAATAAACCCTACTTTTCCATATAAAGCACAGATACATACAAAAGAAGTAAATGTTCACTATGTCTGCTTCACTGGTTATGTTTTTTGCTTCTCTTCTTTCCCTAACAATAAAGGACTTAGTGCATGGACCACAAGTACTTAATGACACAGGGACCAAACCCAGGACTTAGTGCATGGACCACAAGTACGCTACACTGAGACACAGCTCCAGCAACACTTTATTTCTCAAAATAAACTTGGTAAAACTTGAGTTTGAGCTGCATCTGTGTACATTTAATGAATTTAAAAGGTAAAAATGAGTAGAATATATAATGTATTATTGAATGCAAAATGTTCACTTTTATTTCTACAGCTTCAAAAATAAAACACAATCTGCTTGGAAAAGTACAGGTCTCTTCAGACTGGCTTAGGAGACTGAGGCAGAAAATGATAGGTCAAAGCAACACAATGAAAATCAAACTCCACCCCTTTCCCCCATACACACACAGACTCTCAATACCATCAAGCACACACACTCAATTTTAAAACTAAAATCATAGAGAGAAAAAAAAACTGAAAAAGTTTTACAACCATCGGAGAAGTACCAAGAAGAGTCAAACATAGCTGGCTTTCCTGGCTCTACTCCAGATCTTATTCAGTGTATGAGTACTACACACAAAACCAACACTGCCTATATTGTTACAGATTTTCCATGTTAAATATTTTAGTTCAAAAATGTGAAGATATAAATGCCAAAGATACATTTTCTACATTAAAAACCTGCCTAAATGTAACTGCTAACTAATGGGGACTGCTTGGGGGCAGTGCAGTTGGCAAAGTGCTCGCCTTGTAGGCATGAGGAACTAAGCTCAGGTTCACAGTATGCATGCAAAAGTTGGACACACACAGCAGGCAGCATCTGTAATTCCAGCACAGCATTGTGGGAGCGGGAAGAGAAGGGTAGATTCCTGAAACTCACTGGCTCGACTGGCTGTTCAATCTGTGAACTCTAGGTTCAATAAAGAGACACTTTTGAGAGCAAATGAGGGCAACATCTGTTGTTGACCTCTGACCTCCATGCATGTGTACACATACGATTCCAGTCTCTAAAGATCTTCTACTTCAGTGTTTGAGAGTCATGAATGCCAACTTTTGGGCAATATAGCAGCAGTCATGAAGTTTAAGTGCTTTTTGTATGCCAGGCATTCTTAAATTTCAAACATGCCTAAAGTATAGATATCATTATTTTTCCATTTCAGATGAGAAAACTGAAAAATTGGGTTATAAAGTACCTACCAAGTACTATATGCAAAGTTTTGCAAAATATTCTTTCTGTTGGTCACAATACATTATCAGATGAATCAGAGTGAGACTTAGCATACCGCTTATGTGAAAAGTTAAGTTCTGTAACTAACAGTTACTTACAGAGTGGTGAGAATCAACGTAACGGGGCAACTAGAATGATGGAAGTTTCCAAGCATGCTATCGTAAGACTTCAGACCTGTCCCAGTTCTCTCAGTCCTCGTTAGTTTTATCGCAAATTCTAATCATATAAGAATTCTCATTATTCTACTTCAAATATTGTATCTATTAAATTATGTACAGTGTTTAACTCATGTTATCTGAGAATCTTCATCTTTAAAGATTTATTAATTTCATACTCTATAAAGATTCATACCAGAGCTTTTATTTTTTTGAATATACAGTATATGAACAATGTACAAAGCTCCTAAAATAAAAGGTTAAAAGAATGTGTGAGCCAGAGATGGTAGGGTGCATGCCTGCAATGTCAGCAATCTGGAGGTTAAGGTAGAAGGACTTCCAGCTCAGGGCCACTGTGGGCTACACAATGAGATCCTGTATCCAAATAAATGCTGTTCATAATCCCATGATTTAGAGGTAACAATTTAGGGCCTTTTATTATTTCTTTGAATTCTATACCCTACACTAATACATATTTTGCAAAATATGGCAGTGAAAACTCTAATAGCACTGGTCATCTTTCTTCCCTTAACAACAGACACTTTTTATGGCTTACTGTCTACAAAACACAGTGGCTTATGTGACTAAAAACTAATTTAATATACTGTGAAAATTAACCATAGGATGGAAGGGATGATGGTTCTTCATATAAAGATAGTTCTTTTACAGGTATTTGATTATTATTTTTTTAAATAACTAACTTTTTTCCTGTTTAAGTACTTTCAAAAATATTTATCTGACCATCTTTCTGCATGTCAGCACAAAGGGGATACTAAACAATAGTCATGAAAGTACTATGTATGCTAAAGAAAGGTCTAAAGAGTGAAAACTCACTATAAGACACAAACTTAGCCCAGCACACGTAAACCTAAATAAAGCCAGCTAGGAACAATGAAGCACTGACTCTTTGTAGCCATTCTCTAAGGCCTACTATTTCTTATATACACATGTAATCAGATGGCACTGAGTGGTGACACAAACTCCAGCTTGTTCTATTGATGACGGCAGTCCAAGTCTAAAGCACAATGAGAACAGGAAAACTACAGCTTCTAGAACTGTACCTACCCACTGCTCCAAATGCAGGCTGGAGTTGGCTACTAAAAAGGGGTAGGGGGAAAGAGGGGAGAGAAGGAGGTGGGGGAGAGAGGGATGAGGGAGAGAGAGAAAGAGATTGATTTTATTTTATGTGTATATGCATCTGAGGCATGTACACGTGTGTACTGATGCCCGCAGAGGTCAAAAGAGGGTGTCAGAACTCCTACAACTAGAATTACAGAGCTATAGTACAGAGAGTGATGGCCACCAAAATTGGTAATGTGAAAGTTCCCAGGTGGTACTGGTTTTGAAGGCATCAAGGGGTCATGGAGAGCAGCTTTATTTGTTAGATCATAAACAAAATATCACCACATTTCTCCTTTTCTGTCTAATATAAAAAAGGTTATAACTAATATAAGAAAAACTGTAAGTATAATAACTTAAGTATAATACAATATATACAGGCAATAAGTACATCGACAATGTCTAGCCCATTTGCATTTGATAAACTTGGAGAAAATACTCCATTGTCTATCCTATTTTGGTGAGTCAAAAGGTTTTACCTATTTCACTTTTTGTTCTAATGTGCATTATCAAATTATCTTTTAATATCTCTCAATCTTTTACATTTTACACCTCTTTAGTGAGAAGCCACAGGTGAAGGTGAAGCTTCAGTTGTAGTAGAAGTCTCAGACTAGTGAGCCCCACAGAGAGAAGTTGAGGTTTGGTACCATACAACAGGCTTAAAGTCCTGACGAGATCACAGCAGGGGCTACTGATGAAGTACAGTTCAGTTGCAGGGAAGATTCTAGCATCTGGGAGATCCCAGTACCATGGGACCATGACCAAACACAGCAGAAGCCTTGGAGAGGACCTGGCCTTAATCCTAAGAAACAAACTGTGTGTGCTGCACAGGAGGGTGGAGTCAAAGAAGTGGTCCAAGCCCTTTGGAGTCCAGAGGATCATGAGTAACAACCCAGATGTGAAGTACTGAACTTTTTACACTGTTGAAGTTTGGTTCTGCTTTGATTTGATTGTACAGTGCCTTGGTTCTTCCCCCATGAAGTAGGAAGCATGCAACTTATTTTTGATTTTACAAGAGCCCAGATTAACAAGACTTTAGAATTTTAAAGGCACAATAATCTGACAGAGACTTAGGAATCTGAGAGAAAGTGGATACTTTAAAGAGGCTTTGAATATTTTAGAGATGCTCTAGATATTTTTGAGAAGGTTGGAACTTTAAAAGACTGCATACTTTAAAGGCAACTTTTAATGTGAACTCTTAAAAGATTGCAGGACTTTCAAAAATTGAAATGTTTTATATTTGTAGTAATAATAAGATGAGCTCCTAGAAAACAAGAAAGGAAAGCTTATGAGTTTTTTTTAAGACTTATTAATTATGTATACAGGGTTCTTCCTGCATGTACCCCTTCAGGCCAGAAGAGGGCACCAGATCTCATTACAGATGGTTGTGATACCATGAGGTTGCTGGGAATTGAACTCAGAACCTCTGGAAGAGCACACAGTACTCCCAACCTCTGAGCCATCTCTCCAGCCCAGAAAGTTTATGTTTAATAGTGGTATGTATGTATGTTGACTTAACAAGGACAATTAACAAGGACAATTTAAATTGTCCTTGTTGAGAGTGGTTTGTTTCTGTTTTGCAACTTGATACAAAATAAACTTATCTAGGAAGAGTAGCATCAATTGAGAAAATGCCTCCATCCAGATTGCCTGAAGAGATAGAGATAAGTCCAGAGGGCATTTTCTTGATTAATGATTGATGTAGGAGGCTGATGTACCCCTGGGCAGGTGGTTCTCAGATGTATAAGAAAACAGACTAAGCAAGTCAGAAGGAGCAAGCCTATGCTCCTCTTTGGTCTCTATTTCAGTTCCTGCCTCCAGGTTCCTGCCCCGACACCCTCAGGTGATGGAGTGCGAGCTGAGAGTTGTAAACTGAACTACACCTTTTCCCCCTCCATGACTGTATCACAACACTATCAAGCTAACTAAGACAACCAATACCCACTTCAGAGACTTACTATGCAATTTAAATGGAATGTTAAGAAGTCTATCAGTGGTTTCGAGCCTTTCTATGAAAATTTTTTTTTATTCTACATGGATTCTGTGTCCTTAAAGAGCTTTTTGTACCAAGTACATTGATATTTTACTAGTCAGATTAAGTAAAGGCTAATCAGAATTCTCAAATTTTCAGGCTTAAAACTAGTGTAATTCAATGCTAAATTCTCCATACCATAAACAACATTGTTTTCCCATACTGAGGAAGCAAACCCACTATGCTCTCACATGCTAGGCACACACTCTGCCACTTAACTATGAGCTAATGTGTGGGTATAAATCAGGTCCAAAGACTTGAGCCTACATATTACTGGTTAAAGGAAAGATAGCTCAGGGGTTAAGAGCACTGAATGCTGTTCCAGGGAACCCAGGTTCAACTCCCAGCATCCATATGGCAGCTCATACCTGTCTGTAACTCCAGTTTCAGGGGACCTGACACCCATGGCAAAAATACTAAGGCACATAAAAATAAAATATTAAAAAATAAATAATATACAATAGCTTGCCTATAAACATACATACATACATATATCTTAAAACACACACACATCTGGGGAGGGGGTGTTGCTTTTATTTCTGAAGATAGAATGTCTTCTATGTAGCTAGATAGCAATTGCTGATCTAGAACTCATTATGTAAACTATAATTACCTTGAATTCAGGAGATCCTCCTGAATCTGACTCCCAAGTGCTGAGATTACCAAAAACATACTATTTTATTAGGTTTTTGCAATACTTGAAGTAATTTATTCTGATCTCTGTAGACCCACAGGAAAACAGTGATGATGTATTCAAAAAAGTGATGTATTCTACAGGGGTGGGGAGAAGGCTCAGTTGAGCAAGTGAGACGACCTAAATTAAATCTCAAAACCCCACATAAAGCTATCCTGGGCAAGGGTCTCTGTAATCCCTATGGAGGGAAACAGGAGAATCCTCAAAGGCAAATCACAAGCCAGCTAGTCTGACATACACAATGACAAACAAGAGAGCCCTATCTCAAAACAAGGTGGAATGTGAAGACCAACACAAAAGGGTTCCACTTTCACACATGAGCCATTGCTTCATTTACCAGTGTTTGTACATGGGTGAATACACAGGGCGAGGGTGTAAAAAACAAAACTACTGTTGACTCTACAGATTTGGTTTTTAGCTAGTATTCTTAGTAACCCTGCCTTCAAATCCAAGAGTTATAGGTATTTATCCACACGGGAAGGTGGTGAAGAGTGCCTTCCCTTCGTATCTATCACAAAATCCAAACCATTTCCCATAATCCTGTGTGATTTGTCCCTCACTCATTTGCTTTGAAATTTTGGCATACAGAGGTTAGAGTCTGATTTCACATACTTCATGTCACCCCATGCAAAAATCAGACAAATAGCTGGGCGGTGGTGGCACACACCTTTAATCCCAGCACTTGGGAGGCAGAAGTGGGCAAATCTCTGTGAGTTTAAGGTCAGCCTGGTCTACAGAGCTGGTTACAGGACAGCTAGGACTGTTACACAGAGAAACTCTGTCTCAAAAAAAAAAAAAAAAAAGAAAAGAAAAAAAGGAAATTAAAGGAAGAAGAAAGAATGAGAGTATTAAAGTAATACTCTTCCTAAAGGCCTTTCACTCAACTTCCCTTTGTTGTTGTTGCTCTTCGTCTTCAAATTCTAAATTGTTGTCTATCACTGATTCTGCTGGACAAGCTTGCATCTGTGTTCAGGTGTGGTTGTTTATGTTCCTCCACCTCACCACAGCACTTTATTTTTGAGACAGAACCTCACTCTGCAGTCTAGGCTGCTCTAGAACTCATTTAGTCCAAACTGGCCTTGAACTCGAGATCCTTCTACTTGGGCTTCTGGGTACACCATGGCTGCCCTGCTGTTTTCCTGTGTTACACCATAAGATCCATGAAGAAAGGTGCTACCTATTTAGTTTGTCTTTGTAACCTCAGCACTACCACGTTCCTAGTTTGCAAAATGGAGGATGCATGGGTGGAGAGGTGGGTGGGACATGGGTGGATAGATGGATAGAAAACTCAGAAACGTATAGGAACAGGGAGAAAAATGTAGAGAGAAAAACTGGCTTGGGAAAACAATGTTGCCCAGGGTCCTATCTTAAAGAAGTGATGATAAATTCCTGAAAAAAAAAAAAAAAAACACAAACAAAAATTGTATCATAGAGGGAGTAGAACCAGACAAGCCCTGAGGAGTGTTGCTTTGGTCATATCCCTCACCTCCACTGTTCCCAAAGCTTCTAGGGCAAAAAGGCAGGAATGCTGTGGGAGCCATTCCTTTACTGTCTTAGATTGCTCTGTGGCTTTATGGGACCCAACCCGCACAGGTGTACCAAATGCATGCAGTGCCCACAGAGGCCAGAATACGGTGTTGAGTTCCCTGGAACTAGAGTTAAGCAGTGTGGGTTGCCATGTGTGTACTGGGTACCAAACCTGGGCCCTCTACAAAAGCAGCCAGTACTTAGTCACTAAATATCTCTCCAGCCAAATATATTTTCCTTTCAATAAATGAAATGCTTTTGTCAAGTAATAGTCCTCATATTAAAAATTCTTACATCCACAATCAGGTTTTCCCTTCTCAACCCAGCATTCAATGACTTAAAAAGAAAAAAAAATCTAACCCCAAACAAGCCTTATTTCATACTAAAGTTCATACCTCTATCAAATTAATAATCCTGTCGTTCATCTTCTGAACCTCCTAACACAAAAAATGTCTACGGCTCTCTTCTCAAGTCACTGTACACTCATTACTAATTTAGTACATCAGTTCTACATTAGTTCATGAGGTTACAAAAGTGAGGTACTCCCCCTTGCAAAAGAACTAACAAAAACAGTTGGCTATTTAATAAATGTCTATTATAACCCAAGCACTGTAATAGAGTTTGAAGTCAGGGATGGTAATGCCTCCAGACGATCCTTTATTGTATAAGATTGTTTTGGCTATCCTGGTTTTTTTTTTGTTTTGTTTTTCCATATAAAGTTGATTATTGTCTTCTCCAGATCTGTGAAGAATTTTGATGGGATTTTGATGGGGATTGCATTGAATCTATAGATTACTTTTGGTAGAATTGCCATTTTTACTATGTTGATCCTCCCAATCCAAGAGCAAGGGAGATCCTTCCATTTTCTGGTGTCCTCTTCAATTTCTTTCTTCAAAGACTTAAAGTTCTTGTCAAATAGATCTTTCACTTCCTTGGTCAGAGTTACCCCAAGATATTTTATGCTATTTGTGGCTATCATGAAAGGTGATGCTTCTCTGATTTCCCTCTCTGCTTCCTTATCCTTAGTGTATAGGAAGGCAACTGATTTTTTGGAGTTGATCTTGTATCCTGCCACATTACTAAAGGTGTTTATCAGCTGTAGGAGTTCTTTGGTAGAGTTTTTGGGGTCACTTATGTATACTATCATATCATCTGCAAATAACGAAAGCTTAACTTTTTCCTTTCCAATACGAATCCCCTTGATCTCCTTATGTTGTCTTATTGCTAGAACTTCAAGCACTATATTGAAGAGGTATGGAGAGAGTGGATGATCTATTGGGAACTTACCAAGGCCAGCTGGACTGGGTCTGAAAAAGCATGGGATAAAACCGGACTCGCTGAACATAACGGACAATGAGGACTGCTGAGAAGTCAAGAACAATGGCACTGGGTTTTGATCCTACTGCATGTCCTGGCTTTGTGGGAGCCTAGGCAGTTTGGATGCTCACCTTACTAGACCTGGAAGGAGGTGGGAGGTCCTTGGACTTCCCACAGGGCAGGGAACCCTGACTGCTCTTCGGGCTGATGAGGGAGGGGGACTTGATGGGGGAAGGGGGAGGGAAATGGGAGGCGGTGGCAGGGAGAAGGCAGAAATCTTTAATAATTAAATAAATAAATAAAATAAAATAAATTTAATTAGCATTAAAATCCGAATGTTTTCGCACCAATTTACAAACTAACAGAGATGCACATAGCGACTATTGTCAGTAGCAAATTAAATGGCTTTAAATAAAAGCAGATCTGGGCAAAAAAAAAAAAAAAAACCCAAGCACCCAAGCAGTCTAACACTTTATTTCTAACCTTTCAACAAACTTATGATGTAGGTAGTACTATTATTATTCTTTAAAAATAAGAAACCAATGCTTAGAAATATCAAATCATCAAGTTAATAAGTTGCCTCAAATCATGTACTCAGTAAGTGGTGAAGCAAGGTGGTGGCGCACGCTTTTAATCCCAGCACTCGGGAGGCAGAGGCAGGCGGATCTCTATGAATTCGAGGCCAGCCTGGTCTATAAGAGCTAGTTTCAGGACAAGCTCCAAAGTTACAGAGAAACCCTGCCTCCAAAAATAAAATATTTTAAGAAAAACTCATTGCAACTAACCTTTTCAAAAGAACTATTAAGTTTCCATGCATACACAATAATGTTGTTCCACATTCTTAGTAAAATGATGTCTGTAAATAACCACAAAGACCCTAACCAGGATTTATCCCACCAACAAGAACTATAAAAACTAACCTGTTTGATGCCACTGAAGGTGTAGCAAGACACTCATACAGGGCAACTACTCTCTGAGCCTGAGATCCCATTTCTGGGAACCTAGCCTAAAGCAAAGGGAGGAAGGAAAAGACAAAAACAGATGCAATCAAAGATAAATGTACAAAAATGTCTCTCCTTTAATTAAGTTAATAGTATCATAAAGATCAACCTTAAAGCTCTAAACCAAGGGACCAACATCCCACATAGACAAAAAAGGTCATACCTAAATAATATAAACACAATTCTAATGTTTCTAAAAATAATTCTATATACAAAAAGACCTGGAAAATACACGCTGAAACATTACTGGTAGTCTTCTCTGTGTAACTGGATCACCAATAATGCAAGATTTCTTTCCATTTATGTTCTTTTCAGAATTTCCAACAATGTAATATTGATCTCTCCCTCCCTCCCTCCCTCCCTCCCTCCCTCCCTCCCTCCCTCACACACACACACACACACACACACACACACACACACACAAATGGGGAGGGAATTTCATATCCACTGATAACAATCCTGAAGGCAAAAATGGTAGATTAATTGGAATAGGAACTACATTTCTCAGGACAAAGAAACATCAGCCTTGTTTTGTTGCCAGGTTCTATTATGTTCATGTTTACTTTTAGACTATATAAAGGATGTTGTCCAAAACTCAACAGTATTTATGAAGCTGCACAAGGCCTACCATTTAATGGACAGTCAAAATCCCAAAAGAAAGCACCACAGTTAAGCAGATTTTATGTGTATAATGATTGAAAGTAAAGTCAAATTAATTCTAACTCACAATGTGCAAAAACAAAAAAACCAGAATAACTATCCTCATTTTGCAAACTAAAGGCAGTATTGTTTCTTATAAGCATGCCACTCAGGTCTGAGGGAGAAACTTGAAAATAAAACTGGCCAGCTCCTAGTGCTCACTAAGAACATAAACTGATGCACTCTGTCTAGCCACACATCCAATCTAAGTAGACATTTTAGTGGCATAGGATGATTTTAATCAATGAAGGAAAAAAATAATTTGAAAAAATCTGTTCTACAAATCAAGAAAACCCTAAACCTTGATGTTAAACATAAAATTAAAATGGCTATCTTAACAAGAAAACAACTCCAGTACAATGTAGGTTTCTGTGTGGGTGTCTCTGTGTGTGTATATATGTGTGTGTGCACAAGCGTGAGGGGTGTATGTGTTGAGGACTGTGCTAGATCACAGTCTGTATTTTATATTACTATATTTTTGACAACTAAGGAATAGTATTTATGAAGCTGCACAGACCTACCATTTAATGGACAGCCAAGTACTAAAAAGCTGTTAGAAAACAAATATACAGTAATAGCTCACTAGTAAGAAGAATTTAACCTAAAAAAATTTACTTATATTTTTAATCCACTATGAAAATACATAGATTACTAGACTATAAACTCCTGGTTTAAAAAACACTACACATTTACATGTGTTCAGCAATGAGTTTAATTTTGACTCAAACAACTCAGCTGATGAGATGGTTAAGCTGATAAAGGTACTTGAGGAGTTTGATCCCTGAGAATCACGTGGTGGAAGGTGAGAACCAACTCCTACAAGTTGTCCTCTGACCTCCACACATGCATCATGGCATATGCATAACACACATGAGATCACAAATATAGGTAATAAAACATTCCAGGGGCTGGTGATAGCTGAGAGGTTAAGAATACTGACTGCCCTCCCAGAGAGCCTGGGTTCAGCTCCTAGCACCCATGTGGTGGGTATTAATCACCCATCACTCCAATTCCAGGGGACCTAACAACCTCTTCTAGCTTACTCCACCTGACATCCGTCTGGAGTACAGACGTACATGCAGGCAAAACACTCATAAATATAAAATAAGATACACTTTTAAAAAGTTAATTTAAAACATTGGTTCAATGGCCAAATGGGTCTGTTAATGTAAGTATACAATACTTTTATATTCAAACTTGAAGGATAATTCCAAACATATCTAGTAATTTTACATGTAATTGTAAAATTAGTAAAAAATGTCAACTATTAAAACAATTATGTTGCATAATAACACTAACCCGTCTGGAACAGAATGAATTTTATTTATAAATGAATTTAAAATATTACGAGAAATACAGTGCCAATGCTATTGTGGTTTTGTTCAACAGCTGCATCAGTTCTCTAACTTCTACAGTGTTGCTTTGAAAGCTAAAGCACAATCTTATCCTGAGCAAAATTATTTTTTTCACATGTACAGTAAGTTGGTATAAAACAGTAATGCAAAAAAATCATGAATAAGGGACAGAACACTGCTCTTCCAGAGAGCCCAGGTTCAATTCCTAGCACCTACATGATGGCTCACAACCAACTACAACTCCAGTCCTGGGGAGAGACACCTTTCTGACTCCCTTGGGAATCAGGCACACACATGGTTCACAACATACACTGAGGCAAAAATACAAACATACATAATTTTTTTTTTTTTTTTTTTTTTTTTTGGATTTTCGAGACATGGTTTCTCTGTAGCTTTTTGGTTCCTGTCCTGGAACTAGCTCTTCTAGACCAGGCTGGCCTCGAACTCACCGAGATCCTCCTGCCTCTGCCTCCCGAGTGCTGGGATTAAAGATGTGTGCCACCACCGCCCGGCACATAAAAAATTTTAAAGACTGATAAGTAACATGTTTGATACATACATGTGAATTCAAAGTGAGTTAGCAAAAGTGCTAACTAATTCAAAAGCATCTTTTACTAGTTATTTGTACTTTAATATATCAGGAAGTGTCTAAATTTTATTATGTCCCGAAACCAAACATATGACTTATACACTTTTAAGTTTTGTTAATTTTGCTACCTCACAATTTGAATCACTCCCTATCAATGTGAACTAAATAAGCTAAAGATACAAAACTGGCAAAATTAAATGCTTTCAGATTTATCTATGATAAATTTGCATGCCCTAAATAAATTAAGGACTCTTAAAAAGCCATTCCTTTGTACAATAATTCAAGTTTACTTCCTAAAACAAGCTAATTTCCCAGGTGTGCATCAGGTACTTCTGAAAATAATACTAAAAGGACTATTTTTATTCCTTTTATAAAAGTACACCATTTCTTGTTTCAGTTTTACCTTAAATAATCACACAACTTCCCCTTTTCCACTGGTGCAGGTATGGGTGCACGATGTATCCTCCCTTGCTCAGAAAGGCCTATTTTCAGCAGAAATGAGAGCATGGCACAGTTCTTTGCTGAACTGCTTTGCTGATCATAATAACGAAGAAAGTTAACATTACAGGCTCAGTTCTCATCAGGATCATTTAACTTGGAAATAAATTAGCCAGTCATCTCAAAATCAAATGCTCAGGGAGAGAGGCCATAATCACTCACTACAAACCCATAACTAATACTACCAAAAAAAAAAAACCCTCAAAATGTGAATTATCTAAAGTATATGGAATATTAAAAGGTACATAAAATTATTCCTTGTGATCACCACACAAAGGATGCTTCAAGTTCCTCTCGTTAACATATGAAAGCTTAAATATTTCTATTTAATGCTAGTATTTTCTACAAGATAAAAAGTACATTAAGTAATATAGTAATTCCATGACAATGAAATGTGCATAAAATACTTGAACTATGCAGTAACTTTTCATAAATGATTAGCTTAATTTGAAAAAGAACATTGGAAGGAAGTAAGTTTATATTCACAATTTAAATGTATCACAATAATAAATATAAATGCTTTATACAAATTATTCATATTGACATCTAAAACAAGAGCTGTTTGGAGTCAGGATCCTTGAAAACTGAGCTTTGGTGAACACCCCCTGGCTCTCTAGCACACGCCACAGTGCTAGGTGCTTCCTGGGGACTCAGCTGTTCTCCCTCCTTTACAGATGTCACAGCTTTGTCAGGCCAAGTCAAGCCATCTAGATCCCAGAGCCAGAAATGCTAAACAAAGTCTTGGTGGTATAATTTTCTATGAAAACAGTGGTATCATCCTCTTGTTAAACCTAAACAAAATGTCAGCACACTACAATTTAAAATTTCAATTGCTCTTAACTAAGAACTACTTGGTGTAACTTATTGTCAAACATATAAGATTCTAAAATATCATTAAAACATAATAACAGAGGTCAAAAACTCCTTATGAACAACTAAGTGCTTATTTTGTAGGAGACTATCAACATCCACTAGCAAAGTTCACAGCCACAGAAAACACTGGCAACACTCACAGTCATTTCACTATTAGATTTTTATGAAACACAGCAGAATGTAAAAGCTCCCTGAGAGCAAAGGCCCTCTAATTTACCTGTATCCCTAACAATTAGCACTGGGTAGTTAAAAGCTGAAGAGTGAGGTGAGCTAAATTCAATCTGTCTAAAAGATCTCATTTGGCGACCAAAACAACTGCTTGTGTTAAGAACACCCAATGAAAACCAGAAATTGTCATAAAACTTACACTCAACAACCATGGCTGTTGAAACTAGGATAACCAACTCTTTAAAGGCAATTTAGACATATACCAGATGAGTCTATTCATATATTGTGATCCTTTTAGAAATACATCACAAGGAAATATTCCAAAATGAAAAAAAATGCTTAGACTGCTGTAAAATTTCACTGCTGTCTTAATGAAGACGGGAAGATACCTACTACATGCCCAACAGAAAGAAGATGGATTGTTTCAAATGGTTAAAAGTTTGAAATGAAGACATAAGGGCAGGATGTAGCTTGGTTATTGAGCACTTACTTAACAAGTATAAGGACCTGGGTTCAATGCCCTGCACGTTTTTCTTGATTTTCCCCAACCCAAGCAGACTTCCACACAATAGTGAGAATGATGTTTACAAAATTAGGTCAGATCAGGTCTCTCTTCTACTCCAAGAGTTCCCCATCTCATTCAAAGTAAAATCCAAAAGATTTACTATGGGATCCAAGGTTTTAAAAGGGCCGCCGCAAGGCCTCTTTCTCTCTGTTTACTGTTCTTAGACCATACTAGCTGTTCTCAGAAAGGTCATGTACACTCTGGAGTCTGCACTAGAAGGCCTCTCTTCCTGTGATCTTTTTTAACACAAGGGAGTACACACCCCACACTTCCTTTCAGATCTCTGCTCTGGTCTTAAGTCTTCCCTGGCAGTGTTTTTCTCCAGTCCAAACCGGTCCTCACTCTTCCACACAGCTCTATCACCTAACACTACATTTACTCGGTCATGGTCTATCCCTCATGACCGAAGGGATGACAGCAAGAACTTTTTTATCCACACAGTATATCTGCTTACCAAATTAATATTGCAGGTCTTTAGAATTTTAACTACATGAAAACCATGTATACTAACAAGCTTGAAAGAAAGAGAAACCATTTGGTTTTAAAATTCTCATATTACTAAAAAGTACACTGTACAAGTAAAAGCCTGATTATTCATGCTTATAATTTTAAGGGCCAAAAGATACTAGGGAGTATTGGTTTTAAAATGACTGCTGGCTAGGGCTGGGGACACAGCTCAGTGGTAAAGTGCTTGCCAAATAACTATGCTTGAGATTCCAAGTTAGATTCCCAGTACTACAAACAAAATGACTGCTAACAGATCGATTATCTACCATGTATGAACTGGGTTTGATCCTCAGCACCACATAAACCAGGCATGGAAGCAAACACCTATCCAAGCACTCGAAGAGGCAAGAAAATCACAAGTTCAAGGTCTTCCTCAGCTATATTGAGCTATACATGAAACCTGTTTGAGGGGTAGTAGTTACTGAGAACTTCCCCCATAAAATTGTAAGAACAATCACTCTTAAACCTTATTCCCAGATCCCCAGAATTTAAGGTCAAGACACAATCACATCCAAAGGCCACCAAAAAAGTGTGCACTTTTAAAAAGTTCTAATGAGAAACTGAATATCTGGGACTTCAGTTCACTTTTAAAATAAATATAACTTATTTTAAAATACTGGTGAATTTAGAGGAGTCCAGAAACTGAATGCAAAATTTTGCGCAAAAATGTCTATTTTGTTTTTCCTGGGCAAAGAAAGAGTTCATATATTTCACCATAGTCTCAAAAGTATCAGCGGCCTGGAAAAGATTATGAATAACATTTTTATATAATGGAAGGGAAATGCAACATTTAACTGAAAGGTACCTCTCAAAAAGATATGAAATGTATGTAAATCAAGCACGAACCGAACCACTCAATTCATTCAACAAATTTTGGAACACATCTAATCGTTGATAATGAACACAATCATCCCAGAATTTGAAGAGGCAAGGAAGCTAAACGAGAGTCACTGAAACACCACACTAAAAAAGAATATTCAACAATATACATTTAATTCTGAAACAAAGTATTGCGGAAAAGCATAAAGACAGAAAGGAGTCTGGGGCCTGATCGAGCACTTACTGTATCAAAGTGTTGCAGAAATCAGTTACATCAAACGAAAAGAGAAACCGCTCAGAGGCATACCCACCCCCACACATTCTGACAGGAAACTCTGTAAAGAAAGTTTCCAAATCCTGTTTCCAGCATCATCTCTGGTAATTGGCTGCTTTGGAAGGCAAACTACCCTGGTTCATTTAGAGGGTCGACACTCCGACTCTACTGAAAACAGAACGGATCTTCTGCCACCCAAGAAGCAGAAAACGGTGGCTGGTACCTGTAACGCTTGGCCCATTAACCCCCTGCCCTTTTATTCCATTTCTTACACAGTACTTCCTTCAAAGCAGCGACAAAATGATTTTCCCTTCCCAACGTTCCTCAACGCTGGCTCTTTTTCCAAGGGATCAAAGGTTCCCTAAACTCTGGTTTTCCATCCTGTGAGGAAATCTCGGGTTTTTTTGGATTTTTGTTTTTTTAGGCACAAGTGTTCTGCCTCGCTCTTCTCCTTCCAACAGCAAATTACACAATTCAGCAGAAGCCACTGTCCTTAACTTTCTGAGTGAGGAGACAAGTCACAATCCCACCACCCCGACACTCCTCACACACCCTCGACGGAAGGAAGACAAGAATCACACCGTGGCCTCTACGATGACAAAATTCAAGGGAGGCAGCAGAAACCAGAGCGGAGGGCAACGCTGCAAAGGCGAACACATGGCAAGCCGCAGAAGACAGAGGGCAGGGAGGGCGGGAACCCGGCTGGCGGCGGACTGGGACGCGGAGGTGTCAGCGCTCGGCGGCGGGGCAAAGGCCGCACGGAAGGCACTGCACTTCCCCGGCCGCGGGGACAACACCTCGGAGCGGGCGCGGACACGCGTCCCCTCTCGCGGCCCGCCCCTTGCGCCCGGTCCCGCAGGCCCAGCCGGGCCGCCTCGGTTCGCGGGCGTGGCTGGCTCCGGCCTCCAGCCGCGGCCCCTCCCGCCCGCCAGGCCCCCGGCCACCGCCCCGGACTCGCGGGCGGCTGTGAAGAGGCCACCGAGGTGCGGCCAGCCCGCGCCCCCCCATTTGTGCCCCGCACTCACCCCGCGGCCCGGCGCCTCCTCCACCTCCTCCTCCCTCCTCTCGGCCGCGGCTCGGGCTCCGGCTCTGCGCGGCGGCGGCAGCGGCAGCGGCCTCGGGAGCGGCGGCGGCGCCTCCGGAACGCGCACGCACGCAGCACGCAGGCCCCGCCCCCAAGTCCGTGCTCCGCCTTCCCGGCCGCGTTTCCCGAGTCTATTTAAAGGAGCCGTGCTTCAAAGGGTGAGGACTGCAGTGGAATAACGTATAGAGAACTGGGGCCTCGCCATAGGGGAGGTGGTTAAGTCCAAAATTGAAATGAAGAAGGACGAAAAAATTCAGAGAGAGGAAAATTTTGAGGGGATGCAATCACTTGATAGTTACTAGTTGAGCACCAAATAGGGGTCTGTTGCTGTTCTAGGAATATATAGGGAAAATCACCTTCTAGAGCTTTCATTCTTCTGAGCTAGGAGAGGCAACACGAACAATAAGCAAGTAACAAAAATCGCAGGTCACCAGAGAGAGCTTTGCACACTTTTGCTCATGCTGTGAAGAAACAAGTCTAGCAAATCCAGGGGCCGGATGAGAGGAACAGCCCTTCCAGGATGAGAGAAAATCAGCCATAAACCCAGAGGTGGAGATGTGTCCGCCATATTGCATGCATGGCAAAAGGCAAGTGGAAGGATGGATGAACAGGGTCTGTGGTCAAAGAGCAGAGCAGTGAGACTCTTAGACGGGTGCGCGATTGTCCAGAACTATTGTAATGGCAACAGGAAGCCCTGAGGAGAGGGTGGGCCCAGAAACGACTACGTCTAGTTCACGTTTTCAGAGGTTAGCATTATGCAGGGTGTGGTGGCTCACTCCTGTAATCCCAGTATTGGGAAGAGTGGAGCAGGTGGATTGCCACAAATTTGAGGTTTAGCCTGGACTCCACAGTGTGTTCCAGGCCCTTTGGGGACTAGAGTGAGTCTCGTGTATGTGTGTGTGTGTGTGTGTGTGTGTGTGTGTGAAATGCACAATAGAAGCACAAATGTACGGGGGTGGGGGGGGCGTAGTAAGAGACTGTTGGTGTCAGAGTGGCAGCAGAGTGCAGGGTGTTCCTTTATTTTAGATTTTGTTTATTTTTGTTTTCTTAAATACATTTGAATCATGTTGGAGTTGGGCTTGAGAAGGCAGTGGGAAGAACAAAAAGATTGTGGATGACTCTTAGATTCAGGGGCTGTTGGCTGGTGTCATTTAGTGGGAGAGAAGATATGGTAAGAGCCAACCAAAAGGAGGAATCAGGATTTCTATTTTAGGGATCTGGAGAAAGCTCAATGATGCTGGGCACTTGTTCCTCTTGCAGAAGTTACTCCGGGCTGGGTTCCCAGCACCCACATGGCTGCTAACAACAGGCTATAACTCTGATGGGATCTGATGTCCTCTTCTGGCCTCTGTGGGCACTGCATGCTTGTGGTATACCATACCTACCTCCATACAGGCAAAACACCCATATACATAAAATAAAAATAAATAAATCTTTTAAAAAAAATCTTCCATTTTGCCTGTTTTCCATCCAAGTGGATGTACTGAATAAACAGCGGGAGTTATGAATCTGGAGATATAAACTTGAGGTATACCAGGACATAGAGCCTCAGGTTTGCATAAACTCCCCTAAGGAGGGTGTGTAGCTGGAAGAGAGGACCAAGAGACACTGCAGAAGTGGAGGTTAAAGAGACACGGAGCTGGCAGTCGGGTTAAAGGAACACCAAGGAAGGAAGGACAGAATCATAGTAGGAAGGAGGGAATAGTTAGTCCCATCGCCTACTGCTGAAATAGCTAAGGAGACACCCAAGTCTCAGTCTCCAGCCCCAGCAGCACAATCCTCACCCCCACCACCCTGACTTGCATGTGCTCCACAAGCTCTGCCACTGAGCCACATTCCTAGCCAAGAGTTAGGAGTTTACCCATTGGCTGAGTCTGGCCTGATGAAGGTTGCTGAGGGCTTGATGAAAACCCTCTCAGTGTGATCATATGGGAACTTGTCTGCCTAGGCCTTTCTGTGAGAGTGGGAGGCAAGGAAGACAGAGCTCTCTGAGAGGTTGTTGAGCCTAGCAATTGAGAAACAGGCAGCAGCAGGAAGGGGAAGGGAAAGGGGATCCAAGGAGGCTGTCTTAAAGTGGAGCTGCTCCCTTGTGGCGTTGGGATGGTCTTTAGAAAAGTAAAGTTACAGTACAGAAGAGACGAGAGGAGACAGCTAGAGAAAGACAGGAACTAAGAAGCATAGTGCTGAAGGAGCTGGCTGTGGATAGGAGCAAGGACAGCACGGTCAATTTGCCACAAAAGCACAGAACACCAGTGCAGATGTAGGTTAGCATGGATGAATATTTGTGGTGGGCACAGGACCCTGCAGAGCAGAGGGGACCAGTGAGAGCTAAAGTCTAGTCCTTGTTTTGCCCACCAAGCTGAGTACCCAGCACTCAATTCAGTTTTGGGGAAAGGACACTTTTCTAATTGTTCTCCTTTAGGAGTGGTACCTTTTGTCAATCCTCTGTGCAACACACACCACACACACACAGAGACACACACACACCTACCCACTCCTCACGTGTACATTTTCCCAGTTTGTACTAAGTACTGTCTGTGTTGGCTGCTGACAGATGGATGAATGAGGTAAGAGCTGGTGTGTGTACCTTTCTCTTACTCCTCGCTCTTAAGTTGGTGGCTATATGTCTAGATCAAGGTCACTCAAAAAGGCACCCTCCATTGCTGACGAAAGACACTGAGACAGAGATGAGGGGTAGGTAAGAGAGTGGTTGAGAGACTCTGAAACCTAACTTGAGAAAGAAAGGAGGTCAAGTAAAAAGCAGTGACCCCTGTGGGAAGGAATCTTTCCAGAGGAAGCAATCGAATAAGTGAGGGTGAGGGGACTTTCCTAGATCAAGCAGAAGTGAGCGAGGCAACCGGGGGAAAGGAAGTATGACGTGTCTGTGAAGAGGGTTCAGACTGGCACAGAAAAGCTTCAGAAATGGCACAGTCTTCGGGCTCCTGTCTTCGTCGTAGGTTGTGTCAGACACTGACCTGGTAGGGCTGAGGAACGGACCTCACACTCATAAGCATCGGAAGCGCCACAGTCCTGGGAGACAGTGAGCACAGGGAGGAATAAGCCAGCCTGCTCCACTGGGGCTCCCATACAAAGCTTTGGGAGACCCACTGGACGCTTAACATTCCTTGCACCTAGGGCTCATTTATTGTCCCTAGAGTCTGACAGGTGTGAAGTATCTGGTAGGTCCACCTGTCTTCCCATTGGCTACTCCTGTCACCACCTTCCTCAGTCACCAAGACATCAAGCCTTGGTGTCCTCTAATCCCTCATCTTTATCTTTATGCCAATCACCCTCGAAGCAATCTGCACTGTCCAATAGAATGCTCTGCCAGGACGGAAATTACTCTTCTGTCTTGATGGCAATGTTATTTATATTTAATATTATTTTTTGCTGCTGTTATTTTGCTTTGAAACCAGATCTTGTTTTGTAGCTCTAGCTGGCTTGGTACTTGCTGTGTAGTCCAGACTAGCCCCAAACTTAGGGAAGTCATTCTGCCTCCCCCTCTCAAGGGCTAGGTTTACAGGTTTGGGTCTTCACTCCTGACCTACACTGTTCTTTATCTGCATAATCCTCAGTAGCGACTAAATACTTAAAATGTGACCATGTGACTGAGGAGCTGTACTTTAAATCTGACTTAAATTTAATTAGATTTATATTTATATAGCTGCATATGGCTAGAGGCTGCTATATTGCTCAGCCCAGGAATAGATACTTCCTAGCCCGTAGCTCTCCCATCTGCCAGCTCTATCACCATCACCCTTGATTGGATATTGATTACCTCTGGTCTAGATTCTTGTTGCGTGTACTCTCTTTTTGGTCTCCTGCTCAATTGTTTTTCTTCCAGTCTTGTTTTCTTACAGAAACATCATCCCAAGTAATAGTCAAATCATGACCCACACTCCATTTTAAAAGGTTTCACTAGCTCAACACTAAATTAAGTACAAACTACACAATCCAACACTTAGTCACTCATACATCTCCAGCGTTTTTACCCACTTCACTAGTACATGTGTTGCGAGCTATAATTCCTCCTAACTTTTCAACCGCATCTCTGCCTGTTTCTGGTGCTTCCCAACCCTTGTACCAGCCCTAAGTCTGTCTCACACTGCAGCTCCTAACTGAAGGACTTTTCTTACCTAGGAAGTTTCTCTGTCCTTTTCAGTTTGTATCTCACTACGGCATCTAGAGCTGCCTTGGGGTATATTTTGCATTTTTATTTTCTTTTCTTTGTCTTGCTACTGAATATCACTCTGTTGAGTGAAGTTAGTATTCACAGCAGTGTGAGTCTTGTATCTTGTGGAATGAAGTACGGCTCAAAAGGCCATTGAGTGTGTTACATGCTTTCCTGAAACATGAAGAATAATTGCACTCCCTTCGAGCTCCGCCAGTAACACCACAACTCTCAGAGAGAATGTCTTTACACCCTAAGTGAATTTGGCAGTATGAAATTATTTGTTTTCATGTTATTACTGGCTGAGAAGTTCTTCCAAATGCTTCCCAAACCTAGCATGCTTTTACAATGCAGTTATAGCTTGTAACCCTAGAGAGCCTGATTATGCTGAGTCCTAACAGGACCAGTGTAGCTTTGTCGAGGACCAACTTCTGGAAAAGACCTTTAAGAAGCATGAAGACTGTGCTACACAGATCTCTAGAAAGAGCCTTTCATCTTCTGCGTGTTTACAAAGTGTGTTTTTACAGCTTGAACTCTCAGAAACACAAGTAGAATTGCATATGTTCAGGAATATTTCTTGCACTTTTTCTGGTTCTGTGTTGGATTTTAAACAACTGAAAAGTAAGTATAATACTTTACTAAGTAAATTCTGGGCTTTGGATCAAACTAATGACTAGGTGCGTACCAGGAAAGTACTATACCACTGACATGCCCCAGCCCCAGGTTAATATTTATTTATTTATTTATTTATTTATTTATTTATTATGTATACAATATTCTTTCTGTGTGTCCGCCTGTAGGCCAGAAGAGGGCATCAGATCTCATTTCAGATGGTTGTGAGCCACCATGTGGTTGCTGGGAATTGAACTCAGGACCTTTGGAAGAGCAGGCAATGCTGTTAACCACTGAGCCAACTCTCCAGCCCCCCAGGTTAACTTTTATAGACAAAATGTTGTCCACACATATAGGACCTCATCCACATCCACTCATCTACCCTAAACTGAGGAGTGTGTTTGCTAAGGACTTGTGCTTATTGCCAAGAATATAAAGATATGGTACTGATACTCAAAAATTATGACCTGGCATTGGTAGGCTACAACTAATTTAATCTGATGATTAACCATACCAAATAGATAGTTTTGGGTTCATTTTCCAAACGGAAAAATTTGTTCAGAGGGATTGAGTGAATTGCCAAGATGTGTAGAGTGAGTTATTTTAACAAGACCTGAAGCTTAAGCCATCGAAACTCTGGTGATTAAAAATGTAAATTCCCTAAAGGAAGCAACTTGATCTGTTTAGTTCATTTCCGTTTTCTCGGTAAATATTCAAGGAGTGGGAGGGATGACTCCTCAGTTTACAGCATTTATTGCTCTTACAGAGGAGCTGGGTTTAATTCCCAGCACCCAAATGGCACTTCCCAACCATCTGTTACTCCATCCAGCTCCAAGGGATCTGATACCCTCTCCTGTTCTCCATGGTACCAGGCACGCACAGGGTGTACATACACACATGCAGGCAAAACACTCATGCACATAAAATAATCTAATTTTAAAAACTCAAGACCATATATTCTTATATGGAGAAAATGGGGGAGACTATCAGCCAGCTAATTCACTAGTCAGGGGACAATTTTGATTGTGTGATAATAATTGTATATATAGTCGCACACTTAATATGTGTTCCACAGATTGTTACTCATCCACAAATTGTTTATTGTTAGGGAGCCTTGATTAATTTTTGTGTAAAGAAATGAGTAAGCATTTAGAATCCTTTATCAGCAATGCGACACAGCTGTGACATGCAAGCAAGTGGTCCGTGGGCCTCTGTGGTTGAACCTGGCCACAAATCAGTTCAGGTGTTGTCCAGCTCAAGCCGTGAGTCACAAGGGGGAAGGCTGTATTCCAGTCACAGCATCTAATTTAATCTTACCCAGGCCATTCACCGCCCACCTGCTCCTCCCTTGGAGAATGGGTCATGCCTTCGAAAGACAAGTCAGCAACACACGGGGTTTCTAAAAACTGCTTCTTTGGTGCAGAAGCTGTAGCTACGGCTCTTCTGCTACTGAAGCATCCTCGAGCAGTAATTACGTGTGTGGTTCCTGGAAGGAGGTGACACAGGTTTAAATGCAGTCTGTCACTGACCAACTGTGTGGCTTTGGACAGGTGCCTTAGCCTCGTAAAAACTCAGTTCAAAATTTCACAGGGCCTTAGTAAAAACTGAGATATGCAAAACACTTTTTCAATAAAATCTAAGAGAAATATGTCTTTTTTTCTTTCTTTCTTTTAAAGACAGTATCTCTATTATGTAGTCCTGGCTGTCCTGGAACTGGCTGTGTAGACCAGGCTGGCCTCAAATACCCGAATACTGGGATTAAAGGTGAGTGTCACCACATCTGGCTTAAAAACTAAAAGAAACATATAAAGTGCTGTTCATAGAAAATTACATATAATGACAAAATGTCATTTTTATGTCATAACACATATTATCATTGATATTTCATTTTGATGTCATAAAAATTCATGCTATTTGACAAAAGATTTTTCCTATTTTTTTATGGTCTATTTAACTTTATTTTATATGCATTGGTGTGAAGGTGTCAGATCCCCTGCAACTGGATCTTCACACAGTTGTGAGCTGCCATGTGGGTGCTGGGAATTGAACCTGGGTCCTTTGGAAGAGCAGTCAGTGCTCTTAACCACTGAGCCATCTCTCCAGCCCCTTGACGAGAGATTTTAAAAATCTTCACGTTAAAGGTAATTCTATAAATATCCAGGCTTGGGTATAGACATTCTTCTCAGTCATCTGCACTACCTTTCACATAAACTTTATTGTAAAAATCTTGCAAGCAAGTAACAACAATAACAACAGAAGTCACACACTGAAATTAACCAGCCCCAAAGTCTGTACGTTGAGATGTATAGCTTTGTAACCACATTATTCAAAGATAATAAAAATAAATTACGTTCCCAGTCTCTTGTGGGGTTTTTTCCTTTTCAAAGTACATTGTGTGTGATCTCGAAGGGCAAAGCATTTGACTTCTGGGTAGCTATTAAGAGCAGGCTATTCTCAAGCCAAATGTGGTGACATACACCCCTAATCACAGTCCTGGAGATTAGACAGGAGAAATAAGCAGTTCTAAATCATCCTTAGCTCCATGCAACTTTGCAGCTAGTCTGGGCTGCATGAAAGTCTGCCTTAAAATAATATAAAATAAATAAACCCTTCACAGTAGTAGTCAGAAGCTTTGTCGCATAGACTTTTATGTGAAATAGCGCTAAATAAATAATAACAGTGCCTGTTTCTTCAGCTGCTTTATCTGGGTGATGTCAGAAGGCAGGAAGGCAGGTGCATGATGTACAGAATGATAGGCACACACAGGCAAGTCAGAGCCCTTTATTGGGCTGGGATATAGCTCAAGCGTTGTGCAAAAACTTGTGTTCCATCCCCAGCACTGAATAAATAAAGTGTTGCTTGTTTGGTGGCATATATTTTGCCTATTGATATACTTTTGGCAACAGATTTCTACACACAAGATCCTTTCCCCTGTGCTTCAGCCTATTGGGTCATTTGCATTTCCTCCTGGTTACCTAGTAAGAAAGAGCTACAGAGCCATGGGGTTCTGAGCTCCTGGGAGTCAAGGATTCTAGGAACATGGAGGTTAGTACTGAGCACCCACAGGCAGGATACAGCTGGCCACTGGGGAGATAGTCCAGTGCAGGCAGGGGGGCAGAGTGTGCCAGGAGTCAGCAAAGCCTCCCTTATCAGGAGACACAAGCTTGCACTATCAGGGAACGGACAGTCACCAGGCCAACCCAACCCTCCAGAAATGGAGGGAAACAGAATCCAAAAGGGTTTGCCTAGCTTCACAGAAGTACCTAGCATTATTTACTCTGTAGCAAAATGCAGGCTCATGCAAAGGACCGATTAGTCTATCCCAATCAGAGGAACTTACAGTAGGCAGGAGACTGGGGGTAAGGTTGGTAGAAACACAAAGAAAAGCATAAGAGGCCTGGTTAAAGTTCCATTTCTGGAGAAATGAATACACTTTTTGTACAAATACATTTCATGTAATGCTTAAGATTTCTTTTTTAAATCTGAAATTCAATTATAACTCGGTATTTTGACTGTAAATCTGAAGGGTGGTTAACCGTGCAACATCTGGACTGTGAGTTCAAATTTTGTCACCTATTAGCCGTGTGACCTTGAACAGATTATTTAACATTTCTGAGCTTCAGTTTCTCTACATATAAATTGTGAATAAAATAGATCTTATAGAGTTGTTAATAAGACTAAATAATGACCATATTAACATGAGAACAGATACATAATTAATGCCCAAAGATATTAGCTTCTTTTATAGCAAATGTAAATGTTCTGGTAATCAAACTACCTTTTCAAACTTGGATTTATATTCCACATACCTTTTAAAAGATCTGAATGAAAGACTTTTCCCCCTCATGATTTCATGGTGCTTTCAACTAAACTAATATGACTTTTAGATTCACTATCATTATCCAGAAGGAACACACAGCCAATATCTAATAGTATCAATAAGCTTCCTAGTTCTCCCTTGATAGTTAATGACTGAGCTCAGTTTTAAAGGTGTCCTATGATTCAAATCTCAAGCAAGAGATCTGGTTAAATATTTGTGAAATATTCTTAAAGTGTTTACTAAACGGAAGTCTTAAGTCAGAGGACTGGGGACATAGCTCAGTAGTACTGTGCTTGTTTGTCTAACATGTGTAAGACCTTGGTTTCATCCCTAGAACAGGAAAAGAAAGAAAGGAAGAAAGAAAGAAAGAAAGAAAGAAAGAAAGAAAGAAAGAAAGAAAGAAAGAAAGAGGGGAGGAAGGGAAGGAAGGAAGAAAAAGAGAAAGAAGGGCAAAATAAGTAAAAAAAATTAAAAGAAGAAAAGAAAGAGAGGTACTAGTGATAGTTCTTGGGTGGAGACATTGCAGTAGGGTTTGTACTTTTCAAATCATTTAAAAAGTACCAACTTGAGCAGAACACCCCAGTTCTTGCTTATAGAATTCTATTAGCACACAAAATAGTACAATAGAAATAGCTGTAGGTTTAGACTCTAGAAACCGGGTTTCCTTACTCAGGGTCAGTCAACTGTATGCTTCTGTATATTTGCTTTCTGGTATGTAAGAATAACAATGTTTGCCTCAAAGAATCAATAAAGAATCCATCATTTCAGACACTATAGTATTGGGTATAGAGTTAGCACTCAATAAATGCTTGTTAGAATTAGTCTATTGATTCATAGAAAGATGCCAGACAGTCTTTAAAAAAGATTCAAGGAGTTTAAAAGAAGGCTCAGTCAGAGACATGCTTACCATGCCAGCAGGAGAATCTGAGTTCAACCCATAGAACCCATGGATTGTAAGGACTGCAGATGTGGAGACAGGTAGTTAGTTCCCTAAGGCTAGTCAGCCTAGTCTAACCAAGGAGCCCAAGGTGTCAATAAGAAACCCCATTTCAAAAAAACAAGGTGGAGGGCTCCTAAGGAATAGCACCAGAGATTTACTTCATGCACTCCAGCACATGTGTACCTGTGCACATTTAGGGATATGTGTGTGCAAGCATGAAGGAACCTGGAGCTCACTGCTTTATATGGCTAAGCTGAAACTCCCTACTCTGTACATGTCTAATTATGGATGAGGACCAGTAACTTGTAAACAATGATACAACCTAAGGGGAATGCAAGGAAGGACTCCATCCATATTCTTCATCTTCAGTACTTGTGTGTGTGTGTGTGTGTGCAAACACATATGTGTTGAGACAGCAGCATGGGGAGGCGGTAGTGGAATAGAGTTAGGATGTAAGATCAGAAAAGGGGTTAAAAACTGTCCTTTTGATAGCATGTTAAGCCAGACACTAAACTTGCAAATAGGATCCAGAAAGTGGAAAACGCAGCCAGTAAACTTATGACGTTAATTTTGAGCTGAAAAAAGCATATCTCAATTCAAACCAGATTCAGAATTTTTTTTCGGAGTTTCTACTGATTATGCTTCTTTTTTTGATTATGCTACTTATAGATTAACTAAGATAGAATATACTAGAAAGAGAAATAAAGAAAATAGAAAATTCATGAGGTATGAAAGTCAAAGAATGCAGAGCTCTGCGTTTGTATTTGCTGCTAACAAACGAGACTCACACAGCAGAGTATGCTATGTTCTAAGGAGAAGGGGTGTGTGTGTGAAGGGTTTACCAAGAGGGTTGGTCATTTTGAGTTGGGAGGTCATAAGGATTGCTTGGAATTTCAGGGCATTGCAGGGATGGTGGACTAAGGGAGCAGAGCTGGCAGCTGTGGAATGCACTGGAGGACAATTTTGAAAGTTAATGAGTCAGCACCTGTACATTGTGTCACAGCTGTGCATGCATTCATATGTCGTGGGAACGCTATGCTACATAGAGCATAGTGCTGGCTGGCATTCTAGGGGGAAAGCAACCTGCGTGAGTCAGGAGAAAGACGGAAGAGACGGGTAGAAGAAAGGATCAGTGACTAGAAGCTTAAGAAATATTGAGTCGTTTCAACAAATTGTCTGTGTGTGTGTGCACGCGTGTGCGTGCGTGTGTGTATGTACACATGTGCCAGAGTGTGCAGAGGTTAACCTCAGGTTTCACTTCTCGATGTCTGCATTGTTGGAGGCAGGGTCTCTGTTGTCTGCAGTCACCTGTGCCAGGCTAGCTGGATATGAGCTTCAGGGATTCTACTATTCTGCCTCTCAGCTCGTCATGGAAGCTTTGCAGTTACACATGTATGCTGTCACATAGTTTTGAATGAAAGTTCAGCTTTACATAGCTTTGGGAGAATTACACAGGTCCTTGAGCTTTGTCCCTGTGCCATCTCCCCAGCCTGGGATTAGTATTTGAGTTCAATAAAAAAGAATAAGGGCCAAATTCTCAAACAGATTAGAATTTGAATTTGCTATTAGAGAGAAAGCTGTTTTAGTGACAATGATGATGATGATGATATTCTAGGTACACATAGGATACAATTAAAGGCCTGCTTTGGGTTTTGAATATAGTCAGAAGCAGAGGTGACGCATGTCTCAAGTTTTCCCCTTTCCTCCTGCAACCTAGGCATGTGGTGTGAAGGGGAAAAGCCAGGGTGTGCATGTTTCTCATAGACATCCTCCCTCGGGTTGCAGGGTTTCTCAGTTCCCCCCTTTCAGCCCCTCAAGAACTGTAATTGCCAAAATAGATGAGCACAATTGCAGCCCGTGCAAGTATCTTACTAATGCTCATTTGCTGACTGCAGTGATTTCCAGAACCCCTTCTTGATCTTACCGGCAGCTCAGGTTCACCAGGAAAAGAAAGTCTGTAAGTGAGGTGTCAGAGGTCAGCTCCTCTGTGAGGCATTGATAGGGAAATGAATTCGAAGGAATTCTATGGATCCTTTTAAGACCTTAGTTCCCTAAGGCCCTTAAGCCCCAAAATGCTAGGTGTTGGATGTCCTGATGAGCTGGCTCTGGAAAATACCACTACTGTAAATAATACCCCTGAGTAGCCAGCCTTCCTTTCTCAAAGTTTCACAGCTTCCTCCAATCTGCCAAGAAGGAAAACTCACATCTCCCAGCTGTTACACTAAAACTATTGGCAGCCAGAAAAGTGAAAACAGGGCCTGGTCTTAACTTATCACACCACACAGATTTTTTTTTTAACACAATTTTTTTTTTTTTGTTTTTTGTTTTTTTTTACACAATGTTGCCGCCTGATAATCTCTCCTGTACCTAATACAAGTATCAGGGACAGAACACGGCTGGCCCTCCAGACCCTATATGTGCCGGGAGGCACAGCCTTTGCTTGAGATGTGGAGAGGAGGTGGTGTGACTGGGCTGTGCAGAGCCAAGATGCAATGCGAAGCGGTTGGGTAGATGTAATTCTCTGATAAGCAAGAACAGAAGCCATTTCCAGGTTCAGTGATAGAAGTGTTTCCACAGCTGCTTGTTGCCAGAGGAAAACAGCATTCCCCTGCTAACTTCTCTAAAAGGCCCCTCAATCTGGAATATGACAAGAGCTTAGTCTTTCCAAAGAGGTGGAGCCAGGTTTAGTTCTGGTTGTTTGTTGTCGTGTTTTGTTTTTGTTTTCAAGACAGTTTTCACTATAGCCCAAGCTTGCAACTGCCAATAGTTCTTATATCCCAGGCTCTCAAGTGCTGGGATTCCAGGCATAGACCAATCGTGTCTGACTGGGGAAGTCCTTCAAGGGTAGTTTCTCTGTCTTCAGACAGCACCACACTTCAAAGGACCTGAGTCTGGGGTTGGGGATGTAATTCAGTTGCTAGAGTGTTTGCCTAGCATGTTCAAAACCCTGGGCTTAATCCCCAGCATTGCATAAAACAGGTGTGGGGGTGTATACCTGTAATCCTGGCAGATTCAGAAATCCAAGGTTATTCCTGCCTAAATAGTGAATTCGAAGCCAACTTGGACTACACAAAACTTTATCTTTTTAAACCAAAACCAAAATGATCTGAGGCCATAGAAGTTAAGTCTAGTCCAAAAATAAAATATAAAATAAAATAAAAATACTGAAGAACAATTATCAAAGAGTCTTGGTTAAATACAAAGATACAGGGTCTCATTTCATGGCAGCCCACTTCCCCAGCTGCTGCCCTGCCTCTTCATCATAGCTCCCAAGTTGTGAAGGGTAGGATCAGTCCTGGCTGCTTCCAGGGCAGCTGTTTGGTGGCACTAAGCACTCAGCTCTCCCATGGTGATGACAGTGACATCTTCACAGAGGGCAGCATCCATCAGATGCGCCCTCCTGCTGCTTTCCTCCCTTCAGAAGCCTTTCATTCGAGTTTCTAATTTTTGAGATAATGGGAGGTTAATGGAGATTATTTTGATTTCCTCTTACCAATCAAAGCTTTTGTATCTGGATCCTGCTGCCCCAGCCAGGCTGTCTAAACAAACATATTCAGAGCAAGCAGAGGCTGGGCCCGGATACATCAATTCCACCTTAGAAGGCAACATCTAATTTGCTTTGGCCTATGATATGTTTGTGTCTCTGGCCATTTTGATAAGTACTTTGGGTCCTTCTCTTGTCACTCAATAAACATACATAAGAGGGATGGAGATGTGGCTCAGTGGTAGATTGCATGCCTGTCACACACAAGGGCCTGGAGTTTAATCACCAGCACCATAAAGAATCCTGTCTAAGACATACATGAGGTCTGTTTTGCATTCCTTTGTATCAGTCTGTGAGGTAAATTGGCCTTTAGGGATTTTTAACTTGCCCAAATCATTGACAGAACACAAAATTGTGAAACTCCACCATCCTCAGAAGACTGTATCCTCATAAAAACAGGGCTTGGGCCTCACTTTCTTGGCTACTAGCAATTAGGACCATTCAGACAAATCCTAAATCCTGTTAGCCTCTTCAGTTCTGTGGTCAGTAATTGCTTTCTGGCGGGATGCCATGTTGGTCTTCTGTGTGCGTCAGAGAGGAATTATTGTGACTGGGCTTGAACTCTGAGCAGTAGATCCGCACCTTGCACCTGAGCCAAGGGCAGTCCAGTCATACAGAGCCAGAGAGGCAGAGCGGAGCCACAGAAATGGAGAGGGACACTATCCTGAGGGCCCCAAAGAGTCAACAGACTCAGATGCTTTGAAATACCTTGATGTCGCTTTAGATAAAGAGCCTAAGACTGACTTTTGCCCTCATTTGGTTTTATGAGCTAGAGTCTCATGAAGTCCAGACTTCATGTTAAATCTGCTTCTCAAGTTCTGGGATTACACATGTGTACTACCATGCCCGGGCCGAGACTACCTTAATTCATGGTTATGAGGATTAATTCAGAAGACAGAAAAGTTGCCTCCAAATACTTGGTGACATAGTTGTCAATAGTTGATGCTATTTAGAAGAATAAGGAAAATGGGTACCAAGTGTTATGGAATATTAGCTTAAGATGTGTTACATTTGTTTATGCTTGGAACCTTTGTTTAATGATGCAAAGATGTGTTGCATTCCTTTATATGCATTTGTTTAACTTTGTGAAGCTGTGATTCTTTGCCTGTCTAAAACACCTGATGGTCTAATAAAGATGAACAGTCAACAGGGGTATGAGGGCCTGCCAGGCAGAGAGACTAAATAGAAAAACAAAGAAAAAGGAGTGAGGAAAGAGGAGAGGAGGATGCCAGGGGCCAGCTACCCAGCCATACAGTCAGTCATGGAGTAAGGAGGAAAGAAAGATATATAGACTAAAGCCAGATAAAAGCCCAGAGGCAAACCATAGTCAAACAGAAATGGGACAATTTAAATTAGAAAAGCTGGCTAGAAACAAGCCAAGTAGCCAAGTAAGGGTGGGCATTCATAAGTAAGAATAAGTCTTTATGTATTTATTTGGGAACTGGGTGGCAGGCCCCCAAAGAGTTAAAAAAAGTACAACCAAGGAAGACCACAATGGGTGGGAAGTGGGTAAAGCTTTGAAAGCCTTGTCAAAGATTTCAAACTCCAAATGTCAAGAGATGAGAACTCGCTTGTGTTGAACAATTTGGATGATGGTGATGTTTTGCTTTTGTTTCTAAGGGTGCAATTGAACTCTGGACATTCTACTAAAATTAATTCCTAGTATAAGCAGAGTATACCAGCAACCTCCCTTTAAGAATTTGAACCGAAGGATGGCAGCAAGTGGGGGTGGGGACAAGGAACAGTGACAAGGTGTGAACAAGGCAGAGGCTTTAGGCTGACAAGAAGCAGTTGCCAGACTTCAAAGCTCGCGGCAAGACTGACAGCACTGAGGATCTGCACAGGGACTTGGCTGCCGGCCCTTCTGATGGTCTTAGATAGGATGGCTTTCTTGCAGAACGCTGCACACATCCTGGGCCGGCTTCGTGGGTACGTGGATGCTGACGGTGCAGGTGGATTCATCTCCACAGCAGCCCCAGGCTCCTCCTGCTGTACCCACTTCCTCTTTTTCAAACTGCTTCTCATCAGAGAGGGGGGAGGGTTGGGGTGGGGAATGGGGGGGGGGCCCATTCCAGTGGCTTTGGGGGATGGCTCATTGCGAGTGAATCCTTGCAAAGTGCTCCTTTTATGCTTTCAAGCTTATCTCAAGAGAGATAAAGAGTAAGGACCTAGTATAAACAGATGCCTGCATCCACTTTAGGAGAGTCTGAAAAGAAGCTCACACAAGCATGACCTGGAGGCAAAGACCACTTCCAGGGTCCAGTTGAGCAGGAGTCTGGAGACACACAATCATGTTGTTTTGCTCCTTTTTTTTTTTAAACAAACAAACAGAACATAGATAATGTCTCCTTGATTAGCCCTGTACCCTGTGATTTTTAGATCACCACCCTGAGCAGCTCAAGTGTTTGTATTCTCAGATGTTCATGCCCCAAACTTGGAGAACAAGTGAGATTATTTTTATAAAGGAGAAGGTAACAATGGCACTCTACTAAACATTTCTACCTGAACAAAAATGGAAGGTTAATTTTTAAGGTATAGATACACTCTGTTGATACTCTGCTGCACCCCAGAATGCCCTGCTGAGCTCCTCAGCCCTGACCTAACTTGGGATCTTTCTACTTAGAACAGTAAACAGTAGTTAATTTACATACACAGCACCGTGAAGTTGGTCAGTTCACTCAAACATGGCCACAACTGGGCAGTTGTCACAGTTCCCTTTTGCTGTCATTCCTCTTCCCACGTGCTGGGAAGGACAGACTGGCAAGACTGGGCTTCAGGAGTCTGGACCAACTCCAGGAAGCCAGTCTCCAGCCCAGCTGTCGTCTGTGGGAAGTGACTCTTGGTTGAGCAGCGGTACTTTCCAGTGTCAGCACTTACATCGTGTCAGCAGCTCAGACTCTGCTCTGAGGGGCCCCACGTCCTCAGCCTCCTCAGTCGTCTTTCATCTTGGGAAAACGCTCGCTCTGGTGTAAAGAGCTCAGGCAGGAGGGAGGATGAGGCCTCAGTGAAGCAGATGGTTGGGTACTTGAACAGCAATCTAGAGCAGGAAGGGGAAGACTCTTAACTGAGGATTGACAAATGGGAGGTAACTGGGTTAGAAGTCATCTTCGTTTTTTGTTTTGTTTTGTTTTTTGCATTTTTTTTCAAGACAGGGTTTCTCTGTTGCTTTGGAGCCTGTCTTGGAACTCACTCTGTAGACCAGGCTGGCCTCAGATTCACAGAAATCTGCCTGTCTCTGTCTCCTGTATGCTGGGAATTAAAGGCATGTACCACCATCACTTGGCCTCATCTTTGTTCTTTTAACTCTGACAGAGACCTGACATGGCTTGCACTATGATCTCCCTTAGTAAAAGGCCTTTACCGTGCCATGACCCAACTCATTTGTCCTGCCCCGTACATGTTGGACACACCTTTCCCACTTTGAAAGAGTGTGTATTGGGGCAGATCTTCTTGAAGCTTTATTTCTGTCTTCCAGAGAGAGAGAGAGAGAGAGAGAGAGAGAGAGAGAGAGAGAGAACACTTGTATTCCAGGCAGACACAGTAGCTAAAAAATTCCAAGGCAATTGGACTTGGATTTTCTGAAGTAGGGAAAAAATAAGTTATATTGGCTAGGTAGAAAATGTGAGACCGATAAGTTCCTTGTCCCTTATCCCTCCTTCTCATGATCTCTTGCCTCAGAAGGAGAAGACTGAATGGGCAGTGAGTGTCCCTCACTCAGCACAGTCTAACCTGGCATCTCAGCAGGGTGATGGGAGGAGGAAGAGACAACTGACATTTACCTAGTGCTAACTCAAATTGCTTAAACACTTACGCTTTATCTAAATAATTGTGTTGAATACTTTGATACAAACCCCTCCTGGGTCGGCATTGCTGTTTCCATTTTAAAAGAGAGCTCTATTGGATGCTTGTGGCTAGCTAGGAAGTTATGGAGTCAAACTTTAAAGCCCAAGGCTTCCTGACTCTAAAGTCCACTTCATTTCCAGTTGTCCTGCTGAATGAATGAAGACGAACTGGATCCTTAAGTCTGTCCACGGTGAAGGCTGTGAGTGCTGTTCTCCTTGCTCACTATGCACCAGACCTGCCTTGATGTCAGGGAGGCAAGGGATGCTGCTTTCAAGTTCTGGTTGGCTGAGGGAAGCTGATGATTTGAATGAATGCTTTTTACCTGCAAAGTGTGAAGGTCTAGTCCTGGCATGCAAAAGTGGATGAACCTGTGACGGGAACATGCTATGACTTGTTTGTTGAAAATTTAGTTATTCTTAATGACTTGTCAGTAAATTTAAGAAGGCCTAAATGGTGGTGGCACACACCTTTAGTCCCAGCACTCGGGAGGCAGAGGCAGGCGCATCTCTGTGAGTTCAGAGTCAGCCTGGTCTACAAGAGCTAGTTCCAGGACATGCTCCAAAGCTGCAGAGAAACCCTGTCTTGAAAAACAAAAAACAAACAAACAAACAAACAAAAAACCAAAGAAAACAAAAAGCCTTAAATCATACCATTCTTACTCTTCTCATAAAAAGAATAAAACAGCTGAATTTATAAAAGACTGATCATCTGCCAGGCATTATTCTTTATGTTTATAAGGGTCATTCAGCACTGTGATGATCCTATCCAGAAGATATAGTTATTTTACAGCTGAAAGCCCAGGTAAAAAGCACAGACAGAAACTTGCCCAAGCTGACACAGGAAGGAAGTGACAACAGGACCTGCACTTCCAGTTTTGGACTTTTGTCCCCTGTTCTGCTACCCGCCATTGGGGAAGATCAGACAGAGAGGCAGGAAGGTCTGTTTCTATATTTGTAAAAAATTCTTCTTTCCTCTCTTTCCATTCATAGAGTAATAGCAATTTTTTTTTGCAGTACTGAGCCATACTAACTTCAAGACAAGTCTACAGATGATCACTCTTGAGTCCTTCATTATGTCTCCTTGTCTCTCTCTTTCTTCTCAGCCTGTCTCTAGCATCCTCCTCAGCCCTTGGGAATGAGGGATGACTCTGGATTGAGACCTCTTTTCCCAATAGTAGAATAGTCAATGCCTGAACACGGGCCACAGGAACTAGACAGAAGACTTCACTATCACCGTTGACCTCACCAGGGAGAGAAAAGACAACTCATTCATACTGAACACTGTGAGGGTGATGAGTGGGTTGGTCCCCCCCCCCCTTCACCTCAGGGTTTCTCTGTGTATCCCTGGCTATCATGGAACTCAAAGAGATCCACCTGCCTCTGCCTCCTGAGTGCTGGGATGAAAGTCCTGCTCCACCACTGCCTGACTCAAGTGAGTTCTTATGTTGTCTAAAAATTAGGACGTGGACCTCACTGGAAAGGGACTGAGCCCTTAGAGAGGCCTAACGCTGGCACCTGCTCCCCCATCGTGGAGCTGGAGAGAGACAAGCCTCAGCGGCTTGGTTTGACCTGAGCTTGGTTTGACCTGAGCAGCTGAAACTTGCATCTGCTCTGCTTTCGTCTGCAGATAGGGCTTGCAAAATTACTCATTCTGCCCAGATGTGTAAAGAAAACAGTTTCCTTTTCTTCTAAATCACTATGATGTTCTTTATAAACCCTCACCCGATGAGTAGCAAGAGGGAAAAGGCTAATTTTAGCTCCATGGGGTTTCAAACTTAGTCTGATTCAGCTATTTGAACAATGCCATTTGACTTCTGTGTCTTGGAGATAAGGTGAAGTCCTTCCGATTCTCCCATTCTGCTTGTTCCTTCCTAAATGGCACCCACTGTTCTGAGGTCACCTCCCCCACAACTCTGCCCTCATAAACATGGTAGTGTGGGGCTAGAACAGAGTGGTCTCCTAGCAAAGGAATCCAACACAGTGGGGCAAGAGCTCTCTTGCTCTTGGTGTTGTCAATGTACTTCAATCCCATGGGTAGAAACCTGAATGAGGGTGACATCAGAGACACAGACCTCCCTAGCTGGCATATGGCCGTCCCCTACTTTTTTTCTTAGCAGCAGCTGGAGAGGAGGTCTACTGGCTTCTGGCCCCGGCATAGGATATTCTTTTGATACCAGAGAAACCAAAAGACTAATTTGTGAACTTGAAACAAGTATTGCGGATCCCCCCTCTGATGGAGGAAGGTCATTGGTTAATTAATAAAGAAACTGCTTGGCCCTGATAGGTTAGAACATAGGTGGGTGGAGTAAACAGAACAGAATGCTGGGAGGAAGAGGAAGTGAGATAAGATGCCTCAGACAGACGCCATGCCTCTGCTCTCCAGGGCAGATGCGATAAAGCAAGTCGCCAGGTCAGACATGCTGAATCTTTCCTGGTAAGACTAGTGCTACACAGATTACTAAATATGGCTTAGGCAGATGTGAGAATTAGCCATTAAGAGGCTAGAACTAATGGGCCAAGCAGTGTTTAAAAGAATACAGTTTCCGTGTAATTATTTCGGGGCATAAGCTAGCCAAGGGGGCCGGGAGCCGGGCGTCAGGAATGCAGCCCGCAGCTCCTTCAACACCCCCCTCTTTTTTTAATTTTTTTCCTGCAGTAGGGGATCTCCTCCAGATCAGGCTTTCAGGGGGAAGTGGGCTAGAGGAACTCAGAGAGCAATGAAAATACAGTGTTTGGTGAATATTGTCTCCACCATGTCAAGGTAGCCTTGGGATGCTTGACTGGCTTGCTTACGTGTGTGTGTGTGTGTGTGTGTGTGTGTGTGTGTGTAGTAGTAGTAGAATATACTTCAAAATTCTCAAAGGGAAATGTAGTGTGCAAAGACAAGGGCTCTGCCATTTCCTTTTGTTTTACACAGTTTTTGTACTAGCCCAGTTTCCCTATCCTTAAAATGGTATAACCACAGTACGCACCTCGCTGCACAGTTCTGAAGTATGAGACTATTACCATACATCCACAACTTAAGACTTTTGCCTGTCTTGACGGAAGCACTCAAACAGCGTAGCTATTTGGATTCTAAAACTGAATACCATAAAAAAGTTGAATATTGTATACTTCAAACCTCAGAAACATGTATGATGCCGAAGAAAGTGAGCTTACAAAATAACTGAAGTTGTGTAAGCCCACAGAAGTTATGTGTCCACTGTGAGCCTTTCTGGGAAAGCCAGAGCATGCGTCATAGGATAAGTGTGTATGATGGTAACTCTTCCTTGTCAACCTGACTGGAGTTAGAATCACCCAGGAGACACACATCTAATACTTCCTGTGGGGGTGTTTCAAGAGAGGCTTACCTGGGTTTGGGCAGTGCCATCTTGTGGACTGGAGTCCTGAGTCAACTAAGGGAAGAAAGGAGAAAGAAAGCTAAGCCTCTCTCTCTGCTCCTTGCCTGTGGGTGCAATGTAACCAGCTCCCATCAGCAGGCCTTCACCACCACGATGACTGCTGCCCCAAACTGTGAACCAGAATTCCTTCCTTGCTTAAGCTGCTTCCAACAGGTATTTTTTTTTCCCACAACAAAAGTAACTTGTACACTGTAAGAAGCAAATTGCACACTGTCTATGGAGCATTTAGCGAAGAGTGACGCCCAGCTGAGGCTTGGTGCTCTTCCTCTGTCAGCGGTGTGCTGTCTCCTAACTAATGACTGTTAGGTTATCAGCCAGAGATCTTGAGATTTTGTTACTGCCGCAGTATCCTATAGCAGAAGTTCGGTAAAGATCTAAAGATTGTGTAACAGATTCAAACGAATCCCCAAAGCTCAGGGCTCCAAGCTATAACTTTTTCTCTGTTGAATGCTGCTGGTTGGAGGACAGACGACGATTCACGCCCCTCCAGCAACCTCTTCAGCCATCTTCGCCACATCTCCCTACAACCTAGTTTCTTCATTAAAATTACCCCAGGGCCTGTCGGAAGCATTTGTGTCTGCTTCAGTCGCATTGCTCAACGCACACTTGGAGAGAATAGTGTTTGCATAAATACAAGCAGATGAATTTTTTAAATATCACTTTTCTCTCCCGGCACTCTGTGAGGGAAATGAGCAAATATAAACAGACAAGTACGGCACTAGAAAGATAGCAGATGGGCGTTTGTGGGACCTGGACTTTCCTGGACTTTCCACATTCGGGAGCTGGAGGATTATGACAAAAATCTGCTCGCAATATTCTTGCTTTTGATTTCTCAGCCACGATATTAATTGCTTAAAGGTTTGGCTTAATCCGCACTTTCAGCCCAGGTTTCCCCTTGGGGAAACCAGCAGGAAGTTGGAAGCGCTCTCTCTAAAAGGGAGTGCCTGCTTGAGTCTAGCATAAACTCAGTTTGATGCGGGAATCATGGAAAAAAGAAAGGAGTTTATCTTCACCCCGTGCAAGAGCAAGGGAGAAAGAAGCCTTTGTTTCCTGTTTCAGATGGCTTCCTGTTTGTGATCTAGAGTCTATAATGGACGCTAAACATGGGAGCTGATTGCGCATACTCCCTCACTTTCCTTGATTTGGGCCACTTTGGTTTAAGCCACGCACCCCAGGAGGTGCATTTATCCATGAAGGACTGATCATGAGCTTTCCTTAACACCAACCCGTGCCTCTGGCCCAGATAATATTTTTAGTCATCCATACAACCAATTTCCTGGAGCATCTAGATTCTAGACTAACTAGTAATGTTCATCCCCTCTCCCAACTCATAGGTTGATACCCAGTCCCCACTGTTGATGGTATTGGCGGCAGGGCCTTTGGGAGGTAATTAGACCATGAGGTGCAACCCTGATGAATGGCTTTAACGTCTTTATAAAAGAGGACACAGGGCCAGCAAGATGGCTTACAGCTGCCAAAACTGATGACCTGTGTTTTATCCTGGGACCCACGTGGTGGAGGGGAAAGAACCAACGGCCACAAGTTGTCTTTGGACCTGCACATGCACACTGTGGCACATGCATGCATGGATGCCCATATGCACACAGAATAGATTAGATATCTCTCTTCTTCCTACCGTAGGAGCAAAGAGAAGGTTGCTGTCTGCAAACCAGAAACCAGCTGGCAGGAGACAGAGTTTCTTGGTACCTTAATCTTGGATTTCTTGGCTTCCAGAATTGTGAGAAAGGAGTTCCCGTTGGAGACGGCCAATCTGTACTATAGCCATTACACACCATCCTACGAATTGAAATGTAACGATGGAGAAGACAAGATGGTCCCTACTCTTACAAAACTGAACTCCAGCGGGAAAACAGCCACTCGTGTTATGAGCTAATGATTCATTTATAAACTGCAGCAGAAGCAATAGTTTCCATTACCATCAACCACAATATGTTCCAAGGACCAGTTTTTGAGTAAATGAGTGATAGATAGAAGCTGCCTTGTGGCTTCTTGTTACATCTTTTTGTTTATTATCTAGTTTTGTGGTGCTGGGAAGGAACCCAGGGCCTCTGCCCACTACCCAGGCAGGCAAGGGCACTAGCAAAATCCCAGCCCCGCCTTGCGGCCTCCTTGTTGTCAAAGTCTCCACAGGACAAAGGTTGTCCATGATTCATAGTTGACTTGGTTGACCTCTGTCTTCATGAGATGTCTTTAAAGTCCTCCCCGCAAGGGCTGGAGCGATGGCTCAGCTGTTAAGAGCACTGACTGATTTTCCAGAGAACCTGTGTTCAATTCACAGCACCTACATGGCAGCTCACAACTGTCTGTAACTCCAGTTCTAGGGAGCCTGACACTCTTACACAGACATGCACACAGGCAAAACATCAATGCACATGAAATAAAATAAATAAATAATTTTAAAAAGTTAAAAGAATAAAGTCCCCCCCACCCAAAGTCTGCAAACTATGTTGCGTATTATGGCACTGGGTCTTGCATAAAGTGTCACCTTGAGTGGAAAAGTGTTCATGAATTTCTTGAAGTTACAATGCTACTTATCTATCACGTTTAACAAGGGAGGTTCCACGATGTCATAGAAAGACCATAAGCTTTGAGGTCAGTCCTGGCTTCAAATCCTAGCTGAAATATTTCTTAGTCATGTGCTTTCCGACTAAGTAATTTTTATTTTTCTGCTCTTTAAAGACCTCACACGGAAAAAATGCTTATCTCTGGGATTCAGAGATTCTTATTTGAAATAGTCCTGAGAAGTGTTTAGCACAGAACACTACGATGGTTACTATTGACTGCCACCTTGATTGAATCTAGAATCACCGAGGAGTCAAACCTTGGGGCGCATCTGTGAGTAAGCCTAGATCAGGTCAACTGAGATAGGAGGCCACATCCCAGCTGCTGGTGTCATTGTTCTGTGCACTGGGATCCTTAACTGAATAAAAATGAGGAAGCGAGTTTAGCACCAACTACGAGGACATTTGGTTTTTCTCTGCTTTCTGACTCAAAGCAATTCATTGCTTCATGCTTCTGTCATCGTGCCTTCCCCACTTTGAGGGACTGTACCTTCAAACTGTGAACCCAAATACACCCCTCCTTCCTTGTTTTGGTCAGACATTTTCTTACAGCAATGAGAACAGTAACAAGTACACACTCGGGAGCTGTGCTCTGTATGACACCAAGTTCATCTTTAAAATAATTTATGACAACCATATAACTGGAAGTTCAGTGCTAATGAAAAGTTACACCCATAGCTGACTTTACCCCTTCCCAACGGTGCCAAATTCTACCTACTTCTATCAGCCTTTACTGGAACTCGAAAGCATAACTCTCCTGCAAGTGCTTCAACCAGGAAACCCAAAAGAAACGACACTCCAAAAAGAAATCAGAATAAGCAAGTCTGGCCCTCAGCCTTGCCGTGTCTGGCCCTTTACCTCTGCTTTATTGTGTTTTTCAGAGTGGAACTGGTATATTTGTTTTCTTTAATGTCCTTGAAAAATGTCAAGCTAGAGATCAGCTTTGTGGTCACAAATGCAAGTGGATACAAGCTGTGTGGCTTAGGCAATTACTGTGTTCTCAGGAGGCACTAGATTCCTCCACGAGTCTATCCTCAAGGTTCCTCAGCAACTCTTGCGTCTCTGAAACAGATACTAGTAGGATTTGCCAAATAGCTGAATTGTGAAGCTGATGTGAATTTTTTTTGAGTCTTCAAAGTTTGAACATCAAAGAAACAATACAACTTTTAAATCTGGAAATAAATTTAGTGTCTAAAACACAAAAGGTGATTAAGTTAAATATTGATTATTAGGTACCCAGTAATATCATAGGTGGTGGACCAGCAAAATAGCTTAGCAAGTAAAGATGCTTGTCATACAAGCCTGGCAACCTGAGTTCAATTGCCAGAATCCATGCAAAGGTGGAAGGAGAGACTGATTCTACATAGCATGCACCTACACATCATGCACACACAAAATAATAATAATTAAAAGTAATAAAGCAATCATGACTGGATAAGTTTCCATATAACAGAGGAAAAACTGTGTATAATTTTATATATTCCGAAGTAGTTTAACTGTGTTAAAAAGACTAAATCTGTGCCCATGACAAGATTGGAAGGAAATACTCAAAAAAAAAAAAAAAGTGTTCATGTGTGGCCAGGTGTGGTGGCACACGTATTTAATCCCATCAGACACAGGTGGATGCTTTTAGTTCAAGGCCAGCTGGTCTACCTAGCAAGTTCCAGGACAACAAGGGCTATGGAGCCAAACCTGGTTAAAAAAAAATTTGTATTTCCATTGCAAACATATATTGTTTAGTCTTGAAAAGCATTTTTAAATTGAGACCTCCAAAATGAAAAATAGACTTCCCCAAGATGATTTTCATGAACCATTTATGGTATGCAAAAGAAAGCAGTTTTCAGGAACTGTATAGGAGCCGGAAAGCAAGCCTTAGCCAGGTCTCTGGTCTGGGTTTTTTTTGCAGGGAAGAGAGTTGTTTTCGCTCTCGCTGCCAAGTCGTGTTGTCTTCTATCTTCCCACTCTCTGGTGAGATCAAGGTTTCTTCTTCCAAGTCATGGCATCTGGCTTTCTACTTATGCGGGCTAGGGGTGGGAGAGCTCCAGGAGATAAGCCTTAGCCTGACATCAGCCCCCGCGGCAGGGCAAGCCAAGCGGAACAGCACTGCTGGCTTAAAAGCCTGAATCAACTAACTTCATCTCTTCTTTAAAGTTAGCCCTGAAGTTCCTGGTTTTGAGCTAAAGGAGAAGCAAATAGCTGGTGATCAGACCCTATCTTCTCTGTGATCTTTCTCAGAGGACATTGAAGTTTTTTTTTTTCAAAATTCTCCTTGTGGTAATATCACATTAACAGTCCTGCATGCATCTTAGTGCTTACTCCTTGCCTTGCATAGGTACTTTTTTAGCTTTTGTCTGTCTTTTCCTTCCTTCCTTCCTTCCTTCCTTCCTTCCTTCCTTCCTTTTTCCCCTCCCTCTTTTCATCCCTCCCTCTCTCCTTTTCTTCCTCCCTCTCTTCCTTCCTTCTTCCCTTCCTTGTCTCTTCTTGTAGCAGTTTAGGTCTTATAGAAGTACAGTGGCAGACGAGGCTGGTCTCCATGAAATCATACTAGTACTAATGGCTTAGCCCACTCCACTCCTTTTATAGTTAGAAACACCAGGATGGATGCCCAGTAGGTTTTCAGGAAAGCTGGTCCTGATGAGGCAGCACCCAGAAATGTCTCAGCAACTTCTTAGCTAAATGGTCATCTCAACTGCTCTACTCTACTCCCAAGTTAAAGTTTTAGGCAAACAATGAATTCTAAAAAGCTTAACATGGGCTCATGAGATGGCCCAGCAGGTAAAGGCATTTTCTGCCTACCTTGTAGAACCTGACTTCCATCCCCAGAACCCACATGGTAGAAGGAAAGGACTGTTGTAGAGTGCTATTTTGAGATGTGCTGTGGAACTTTTTTATTGATACAAAGATGTATTATATTCTTTTATGTTGTGTTGTCTAACTCTGTGAAGTTGTGATTCTTTGCCTATCTAAAACTCCTGGCGGTCTCCTAAAGGGTTGAATGGCAAATAGTAAGGCAGGAGAAAGGATAGGCAGGGCTGGCAGGCAGAGAGACTCAAAAGGAGGAAAAGTCTGAGAGGGAAAAGAAGGAGGAACAAGGAAAGAAGGAGAGGAGGACATCAGGAGCCAGATACCTAGCTACACAGCAAGTCATGGAGTAAGAAGTAAAGAAAGGTATACAGAAATAGAGAAAAGCAAAAGGTAGATGGACTAATTAAGTTAAAAACTGGTAAGAAACAAGTCAAGGTAAGGCCAGACATTTATAAGAAAGAATAAGACTCCATAGTGATTGATTTGGGAGCTGGGTGGCAGACCCCCCCCCCAAAAAAAAAGCCAGAGTAAAAGGAGGCAAAGAGTAAAAAGTCCAACAACGTTTGGTGTTCCAACATGAGGCTAGAGTAGAAGAAAATCCAGCTACAGGGGACCAACTTCCCGAAGTTTTCCTATGCCATTCACATATGTGCAATATCATCCGTGCATGTGTGCACACATACACACACACACACAAACACAGGAAACGATCATTTCTAAAAGCTCAGTAAACAAAACAGTACAAAGGAAACTTAAATTTGGTCCTAATCCTTGATACTGAGATATTATAAATCTAGAAATGGGCTGGCCTGGAGAAATACCATTTTGGATCCCTACTTAGCAGCCTTGTAGCAGCTTTGAGAATTCCAGACTCTGGGACTCAGAGCTTAGAAACAGAAGAGGGGGATCAGTGAAGAGTCTTGTCCAGCTGAGGTTTACTAGACAGCCCCGTATTAGCAGTTCCCAAGGGGCCCGGCTTAGCTTGAGTCAGCCAGGGTGTGACAGGCCACAGTGCTGATCTCACCTTTTCGAGCCAACCAAGTTCCCTGCCTCCTCCATCCCCCTCAGCCTCTGTCATCCACCTCTACCTCCCCCACCCTTGCCGCTACCTCCTCTCTACTATTTACCCTCAACACAGGCAGCTGTGGAAGTTCTGTGACTCATTTATTACTTAGGTATTTGGGGTTCATTACTCTTCGGCCACTTTACTGAGAAGGGCCACTCCCAATGGTGCCAAAATAGAGAAGAGAGGAAGTAGGGCCAGCAGATGGGAGGGGGTGGGGCAGAGATCCAAGGACCGCTGTGGAAAAGTTCAGGGAGGTGCTGTTGTCAGTGCCAGAACTCCCGAGCAAGGCCACTCCAAAAGCAACAATGGAAAGGAAACAGGGCTTTGATTAAAACTTCATTGAGAGTCCTGGACACACAGCCCCAAGTTCTCAACAACAGAGACGATGTGTTCAGGAATCCAGAGGAAGCGTCATTGCTCCTTGGGAATATTTTTGAGTAACCACACCCAGACAATGCTGACTTGGCCAAGAACAGGGTGGAAGGCACAATTACAGGACAGTTAAGCACAGCTTACAACACACAGTCTGATCGTTCACCTTGTTCTTTGACCCCTGCTTCCATAATACACATGTGCCTTTTGCTCAATCATCTAGATTCAGTCTATGAACCACCTCTGGTATGGGGTGGCTGCTGTTCAGAACAGTCTGACATTGCTCATGTTATGAACAGAGGCATGTGTGGCACTGGGGTTACAGCTCAATAGGAGAGTGCTTGCCTACTATGCTTTAGGTTCAGTTCTCCAGCAAACAAGACCTAGAGACCATGTGTCAGGTCCTCCAGAAGGATGGTGAATATACATTTGAAAGGCTCCAGAATATTATTACAAATCGTTCTCCTTAGGAATGTGCCATGCCTGGTGCTTCTGCTGGTGCTGCAAACCTTTCTTGTGCTGGCTCCAGTTTCTTTGGAAAGAGTATTTATTGAATTACTGTTTGTGACATTTGTCATTCGATTGTAGTTTAAGGCTTGCGAAATGAATGCAGATCCACTGGGGGATATTCATTCCTTTCTAATTATGCATTCTTTTATCAGACAAATATTCTTTGAAATACCTAATGCTAGAGCCAGCCATCTAGGTCCAGAGCTGCTGGGGCATGGGCTAGAGGCCACTTCTGAGAAGTGATTGCAGAATTCAATGGAACTCTTGAGTTCTGAGAAAAAGAAGCTATTGAATACGATTCGTGATGAATTTTGAGGTCATTTACATTGGACTTTTCCTTCCTTCTTATGAGGCTGGTATGTTCACGCTTTAGAGAACATATATAGCTGCTAAGAGCAATCACTTTACTGGAAACTGAGAAATACAAAACGGTGTGCGACTGAAGCCGTGCATTTGATGAACTAGAAGAATGCAGGAGTTTGAGGACTCATGCCACTGTCACGGCCCAGGCAAAAAGACATTAGCATCATGTAGATTACATCCTTTGGTCAATAAAAATAACAACACCATACATTTAGAAATGTAAAAAAAAAATCACTTTCAGATAGCTTTAGGAGAATAGCATGCTTTAGAGATAAAGTGCAGTGGCAGAGGGCTTGCTGAGCCTCGTAAAACTCGAGGTTCAAACTCGGGGAAAAGAAAATGAACTCAACACAAAACCAAAATACTGTTTTTTTTAATTGTCTGTTCTGTTTTTAAGACAGGACCTCAGTATGTAGCCCTGACAGCCTGGAACTCCCTCCATAGACCAGGTTAACCTCTGTCAAGGTCCACCTGACTCTACCAATAAAGCACAATTTTAAGTAACTCTAGGAATAATCGTAATTGACAAGTGAAAGAACAAATCAAAACTAAAGTTAGAAAATGTATACAGTGGTAAATAACAAATAAAGATCTGTTTCAAGGTTCTACCAGGAGAAATGCTTGTTTACAAAATGAGAAACATCAGAAATTAAAGAGCTAAGTGCTGAGCTCAAGATACAGCAATAATAGCATACACACAGAGGAAGGCAGAAGAATACAAATAATAGATAATAGAAATCAATAACATTCAATAAGTTATAACAGAAAGGGTCAAGAAAAAGGTTGGCACACTGTAAAGACTAATAAAATCAAGAAGAATTAAAAAAGAAAATTCTTATATATGTAATAGAAATTATAAAACAAGAATGTCATAAACTTCACACACGTAAATTTGAACACTTACGTGAAGTACCCAGTTCCGTAGAAAAATGTAACTTACCAGAATGGACTCAAGAAGAAATAGAAAATCTAATTCAAGAACTATTGCTATTTTTAAGCGGTTGTGCTGGTAACTAACCTCTTACTGCAAAACGAAACAAAATAAAAGTAAAGCACATCAGGGCCCGAGGGTTTGTAAGGAAATGCAGTCAACTGCCTAAGAGCTCACCATAGTCTTGTAAAATCTAGCCCCGCACGTAGAAAATAAGGCACCGAAGAAAAAAAGCAAGAAAAAGAGGGACTGCCAAAACTTACTTTATGATGTTGGTAGAATCTTGGTCCCAAAGGAAAGAGAAGGAAAGAGAAATTATAGACTCAGTAGTAGAGTCATCCCTCATTTAATGCAGATGCTAAACTTTAGAAAAGTAAACTCAGCGGTGAATTCGAATTCCCATTTGTTTAGACTTCTCTCAGCGCACAATTAGAACATTAGAAAGCACATTAATTCACCGCTCTATATGAGAAGGGGGAAAAATGTCAAGCATTTCAATGTATGAAGAGGAAACATTTTCTGAAATTTAGCTCACAGTAAATAGTGTCAGCAAACTTAGAGAAGAAACTTCCTTCACTTGATAGGTGGTATACATTCGTATACAATAGAATATATACATATACTTAATAATGAAATATTTGTGAGACCATCCCTCGTATCTACTGGCTTACTCCTGGAGGTAGAAGAAAACTGTATATGAAAAGAAATTAAGCGTGTAAGGATTTGAAAGGAATTAATAAATAATTGTATTCACAATCAATATGGTTATCTACCTGGGAAATTTAAGACAACTCTTACTACAAATTATTAGTAAGAGTTTATTAAAACCCATACATACAAAGTTAAAATGTAAATGCTAGTTGTGTTCCGAAATAGGAGAAACCAATAATTGGAAACTGTAAGGTGTGTGTGCGCATGTGCGTGTGTGTACACATATATGAATTTTTTACTAGCCATAGTGGCATAGACATTTAATCCTAGCACTTGGGAAGCAGTGGCAGGCAGACCTCTGTTGATTTCCAGGCCAGCCTGACTTACATAGTGAGTCCCAGGTCACCTAAAACCACATACTTAGACCCAGTCTCAAACTCCTCACTCCTGCAGAAAAACATGTTTCTAGGATCTGGCCAGATGGCTCAATGGTCAAGACACTCACTACCCTTGCAGAAGACCCAGGTTTGATTCCTAACATCCACAACAGCCGGTAATGCCATCTCCAGGGGCTCTGATGTTTCTGGCTTCCTTGGGGTCCTGCACACACTTACACATACCCACTCCACACATACATACACATAATTTAAAAGTTTTTTTAATTATTAGAGATGTTTTCTAGCGAGTATGGCATCATATACTTGTGCCCTGGCACCAGAGAAACAAGAATCACAAGTTCAAGACCAGCCTGGATAACATACTGACACCCTATCTCAAAAAGCTCCCCAACAACAAACCTAAAAGGCATACTCATATTGGTGAATTAAAATTAGAAGTAACTGGTCAAGTGTATTAAGAAGTGGCTATAAGCTTAACTAAAATAGTCACATATCATTTTATACACCAGATTATTAAAACTAAGGAAGAAAGCGTCTGAATATATGCGGGAGCTTATAGCTCTATAGGTCATTATTTACATCCCACTCCATTTCCTTTAGAATGTATTTGCCTAAGACCAGGAACCTCCTTTTATTCACATCTAATCTTCACACCACATGAGAGTGCCTGGCACTGGGGGCAGTGTGGGAAGGATCTAGGAAAGTTGACAAAGCAGATAGAGCTCCCCATTAGCAGGAGTGTGAGTCCCCAAGAAAGCCGCAGGAAGCTTCTTTCACATCTGTACCAGGGATCATGCCCCAATATGTATACTGTGTCAAAACAGTGGCAAATGAAACTAGATAGATTATGTAGAATATGGAATATTCATATACTAGAGTAGTGTGTGCCAACTGGAATGAGTGATGTAGAGCTAAGGGTATCAACGTGAATTAGGATATTTTTCACTGTGCTTGAGAATTACATATTGTCTTTAAGAACTAAAATAGAGACTGGGTGTAGTGGCACACACTTTTAATCCCAGAATTGAGGAGGTAGAGGCAGGTGAACCTCTGTGTTTGAGACCAGCCTGGTCTACAGAGCAAATTCCATGACAGTCAGGGCTATACGGAGAAGCCCTGTCTCAAAATAAATAAATAAATAAATAAATAAATAAATAAATAAATAAATAAATAAATAAAATAATAAAAAAAAAAACAAAAACAAAAACCTCAAGTAGTTAAAAAAATAGCTTCAATATAAAATTAAAACTAATGATTTACAGTGACTTATTTTGGTCGTGCTGGGATTGAACCCGTGCCGTGTATGCACGGTAAACTACCACTCTGCTGCTGAGCTGCGTTCCTGGCCCAAGTTGCCATGGTTTTTGATGCAGAAAAGTTAAAAATGAAACTGAATATGGTAAGAGGTGCCAAATGGCATGTGAGTCTAGAGAAAGTAAAAATTGATCTGTCCAGAAGGAATAAGAGAAGTGCTAAGTCTCGAAGCTGGGCTTAATAGTTAAACAGGTGGGCATGAAGCAAAGGGACTCTCCATGGAGTGAATGGAGGCGCAGGCAGAGGAAATAGTTCATTGCAGAGGGCAGAGCAGCTCTGGAAAACCTGGGAAGTGCCTAGAAGCTCAGCTTCACTGGAATATGACCCAGCACAGAGTATTGGTGAAAGGTAGGTTGGGATAAAATCTTGGAGAAATTCAAATACATAGTTAAGGTGAGAAAACAGCAATGTACCTTAAGCCTGGAAACAACATTCTCTAGTTTCATATAAATTTTAGAAAGATTACTCTAGAAGTCATCTGGCCACCGGCATAGTGTGGCAGGTAGGTCAGAGAAAGAGCAATTAGTTGAGCACTATGATCCAAATGTCAGTGAACAAAGTCCTCAGCTTAAGTAGAAGCAACGAGAGTGGATCCAAAGATCTTAGGTCAGATCTTAGGTCACGGACCCTGATACCCATGTACCTGACCAGAGATGCGGGGCACAGAGGAGTGAATCCAAGGGAATGGTTGCATTTCCAACTTGTCCCTTGTGTGGATGGAGATGCTGAGCCCCTTGTATGAAGAGTAGCAGGGTGATGGGCAAAGATGATGCGTCTAACTTGAGACTTCTTGTCATCAATATAGGAAGAGTTTTTGGTTGGGCATGCAGGCTTGAAGCTGTAGGTGATATGCAGAATTCGTTTATTTGATAGAAGATCACCAAAGAAAGCCTTTAAATTGACCAGGCAGTGCCAAAAGCTGAAAGCAGAGAGTCTTGTCTGAGCAAGGAACAAAGTAGGGCTGGGAAGTTGACTTGGTTGCTAAAGCGCCTGTTTCTCAAACATGAGGACATGAATTTGGCTCCTCAGAATGCGTACAAAAAGCTGAAACCCCAGCACTGGTGATGGGATTGTCTGACAGGGACAGGCAAAACCCTGAAGCTCATTTGTGAGCAAGCATAGCCTACTAAATGAGCTGCATGTTAAGTGAAAGACCTTTTCTCGAAACATAAAGGGGGAGAATGACTGAGGATATACAGCAGAGGTTTATCTCTGACCTCCATATGCATCTGCACCTGAGTATGTGCACACAGCCACACACAGCAAGCATATATAGTGCACACACATGCACGCGTGTGCGCGCACGCAGACACACTCGAAACAGCAGAGAAATACAGGAAAAACGAAGAAAGAGCCAAAGGAAAGAAATGTCAAAGGGAAAGTTTGTAAAATTACTAAATACAACAGAGAGGACAGGTCAGGGAAAGATACACCAGGCCTAGGTGACTTGTTACCTTGGAGGACAACTTTCTCAGCAAAATGGGCACATTGACTTCTGAGTGAGTGGGAACTGACCATGAAGACAACAGTAAGAGACAGCAAAGTTGAAAGAGAAGCAGCTAGAATCAGGAGAGTAAAGGCCGACAGTTTTTATTTTATTTACTTTTTTTTTTTTTTTTTTTTTTTTTTTTGACGCAGGGTCTCTCTACATAGTCCTAACTGTTCTGGAATTTGCTCTGTAGTCCAGGCTGAGCTGGAACTCAGTGATCCACCCGCCTCTGCCTCCTGAGTGCTGGGATTAAAGGCATGTGCCACCACCGCCCGGCTGCTAGTCATGTTTTTAATGAGAGTAAAAATGGGAATATTTATATACTCTCGAAAACACCGAGCAAAGGGAAAAGTTGGAGGAAAAGAGCCGAGGGGTGAGTTCACAGAGCGAGTCATCTTGAGGCACAGGCACAGTTCAGGAGAGAAAAAGGAAAAGAGAATTTGATAGCATGGTTAGGTGCTGGCAGGGCAGTGGGGGGGGGGGGGGCGGAGTCAATTGAGTAATGGTCATTTTCTCATGAAATAGGAAGTAAGTTGATTTTCTCAACTTGAAAGTGACAGTGTTGGGTGCTTGAGGCAAAGCAGAGGTGGCTAAGCTAGCACTTGGGAAGGGAGGCGGGAAGAGCAGCTTAGAAGCCGCTCCAGGGTTACCCAAAGATAGAGCCTGTGCAGCAACGTGGCCCTTAACTGTATAATGTAGCTGTGAAGGGTTGAAAAAGTCAGGGAAGAAGAGATCTGAGAACTGGACAAGTCAAGGCTACTGGTGGAAGCAAGTTATCTAAGGTTACACTGTCACCTACACAGACCTTAGAGTTTCACAGTCTGTTCAAGTCATGGAGGGAGAGATAAGTAAAACTGTGACCCAGACGGGGGTGAATAGACCCCAGCTTGATCTGGTGACTTCAGGTTGGACGGCAATTTCCCATTGAAAAAGAGACTCTCATGGTGTGCTATCTCACATCTACAATCCCAGCACTCAGGAGGTTGATGCAGGACCACCATGAATTCCAGGTCGACTGCAGATTGAGAACCTGGAAAGCCAGGTGTGGTGTGCTTGATCCCAGCACTCAGGAGGCAGAGGCAGGAAGATTTCTATGAGTTCCAGGCCAGCCTGGTCTACAGAACAATTTCCCGACCAGCCAGAGCTTCAAAGAGAGATTGTGTTTAAAGGGGGATGGGATAAGGGTAGAGGACAGCAGGAGAAATGGCTCAGCAATTTGGAGTGATTGTGGCTCTTCCAGAAGACATGAGTTTGATTCTCAGTACCCATGTTCAATGGTTTACAATTACCTGTAAACCCAGCTCCAGGGGTTCTACAGTTCCCTTCTGGCCTTGTGAGCACTATCCTCATGCTCGCGTGCGCGCGCGCACACACACACAAGCATAATTTTAAAATAAAAATAAACCCATAAAAACACAGTAGAGGGGTGCTTTTTCAGAATTCCCCATCAATTGCTCCCTTGTTTGTTTACCCACCCTTTCATTCAGCCCTTCAACAACCTGAAAATGCTTGCTGAAAACTTACTCTTTGCCAGAATGCCATTACGGACGGTGAATAAGTCTTTGCTGTTCGTCGGTTTTAAAATACACTTGCAACTCTCCCCACATTGCTGTCCCACGCGTGCACCAACATCTCTGCAGTCAAACTGCTTATACAGACATCAGACTGCAGTCGTGACGTCATTGTCATGGTCTGCCCAGGCTTAAAGTTTAGTCATCGCCGTTCAGGCTGTCATAGCTTCAGTCGAGTTAAGTACACTGTTGTTAATAACATGTTGGGCTGAGTTACTGTTTAAATTACAAAAAAATTGCACCATGCGTTGGCATTAAGAGGCAAAGTCACTGTGTTTGCTGAAGGCAAATAAGTAATGGCATGTGGATTTGATGTTAATAAGGGAAATAGTCATGGAAGACATGATTAAAATTCTACAAATTATTATTTTTAAGCAAGAGCTAAATGTGTTAAGGGAACTGAAAAAGAAAGACACCCACAACTAAAATTGTGCTGTGCTTTGTTACCGAGATACACATACACAATAATCTTCTAAGAAACACAAGGCGATTCAGTAGAGAGTGAGTGGGAAGAGCCGGCTCCTGTTTCAGAGCGTGGAGGTAGTGGGTGTGACAGACTCCAGGGTGCTGGGGTTATAGGTAAAGCATTAGGCCACAGTTCTGTTGCTGGGGATTTTTCTTTGTTAGTGGTGCATAAAATCATAATGTGCTTTATAATTAAAAATCTCTTTAGAGAAAGTGTGACACAAAATCCATCCCCTTCACCTATCTAAACATTTCCTCTTGGAGAAACACAGATAATCAGAACTCAAAGAACCAGCTTCTCCCATTAGAGAATGAGGAAACTGAGTGGTTCGTGGTTGGCATGAGGACACCCACCACTTGCTAAAGGCAGGAGGAGATTTAGTCACTACAGAGAAAATTGTTTTGCCTGTGGCAAAAATAGATAAAAATTACAACATGTGTTGGTGGCCTATACCTCCATTAAAAACCCTATGATTGCTTTGCTTCCATCAGGGGGACGATAAACAGCTTCAGTAAGTATCTGTAACTACTAATCCTTAGCAACATGCTTCTGATTTAAGCTTTCCACCTCTATCTAATTCAACGCCCTAGTCACCAGCCTTGCTGGCTTTATAGTTTAAATATTTCATATAGCATACTCTCTCGGTGTTCCTTTCTTGTTTCCCCCATGACATTTTAAAATCACATGATGTAGTTTTAAAATAGCTTTAGATAGCAATTTTTTATTTGATGTGATTTTTTTCAATATCTAAAAAATTAAGTCTCTCACTCTCAGTCCTTCCCCTAGATCTCAGATAGGTAAGGAAAGCAGGCGTCCAGACTTGAAAGGGGAGGATTAAACCAAGACCAGAAATGACATCCATCCCCCACAACTAATGAGGCCAGCATGGAGCAACGAGGGACAGACTTATCTCTCAGTACTCATCCCCTCTGGTCCACACTAGCACAGACGCCATCTCTAATCACCCCTTACTGCTTCCAATATTAGAAAGAGAATATAGCGAAGAAGGGAAGAAGCTACTAGTTGCCTACTTTTCTAGGTTTTCAGTGGGAAGTTGCAGAGTCTCGTGGGGACAGCAGTGTAGAAAGTCCCTGGAACTGGAGGTCCAGATAGTCACGGGTGCCATCTGTGTGTTGGGAACTGAATACGAGAGCTCTTACTGCTGAGCTGTCTGTCTTTCCAGACCCATATAAAGAGCTTTTTATGATCAACAAATAGTTCATCCTTTCAGGTCCAGGATTTGATCTGAATGAGACTCAAATTTGGTGTTAACCTCCTCGGGTCTAAGAGATACTACTTTTCCTTCTTTTATAATAGGATGGCTTTCTGGTGACCCGCCATATACCAGAATTAACCAAGAGTTAGTCATAAATGCTTCCCTATTCATATATGAATTGCCCCAGAGGCATTAAAATCCATGAACCTTAGTTCATCCTTTTAAATGTATCGATTGAACGTTAACTTAATTATTATTGTTGTTACTGTTATTTTGAGATAATAGGTCTGATGTAGTCTAGGCTGGCCTAGTACTCACACAGCGGGGGAAGATGACCTTTAGTTTCTCATCCTGTTTCCACCTCCTGAGTGACCACGCCTGCTTTAGGTGGTTCTGGGGATTGAACAAAGGACTTTACGCATTCTGGGCAAGCCCTCTACAAACTAAGGTTACCACCAGTCTGATATCTTTTTAGCAAAATCTTGGGATTGGAACTCATTGATAAAGAGCTTGCCTAGTGTATGTGAAGCACTAATTCAATTCAAAGTAATGAAAAAAATCTTTCTAATAATTTTTCTGTGTTTTTTTCCCTGGTACTCACATCCAGGAGGGCCTTGGACGACTTGGCAAGCAAACTCCTGCTGCTAGCATCCCCAGCTTCTATGCACGGTTTCAGTTGCGTATCTTGTTTTGCTTACTCATTGTTATTATGCAACAGTTCCTTTAAAATTGTCATTATTATTGTGCATATGTGTGTATGATTGATATGTGTTGGTGCATTGCCATAGCTTGCATGCAGAGGTCAGGAACAACTTTGTACTCTTGGCTGTCTCCTTCCACCTTTGCATAGATGCCAGGGATGAGACTCAGGTCACCGGGTTTTTGTGGCAAATATCTTTACACACGGAGCTGTCTATCCTGCTGGTCTTCTTTGTTTTCTTTTGTACCAACCCCCTCCTAAGTACAACCTATTAGAACTGGGAAAAGATTTCACTGTTAATGTAACTTTTTTTTAAAACCCATTGACCTGTGATTATGAGTTTGTATTTATTTTTGCCACTTGCCTCAGTCTCCCAAACACTGGGATTATAGACAGGTATGCGCCACCAAGCCTGGTTTTAAATTTTAAAAATAAGCATAACAATTTACCCATTACTTCCAGGGGTGGACTCCTTGTTCCAGAGAATAAATAATTGGGCATGGCTCCAGAAGCCAGGGAAGTAGCCTGCTGTTTTGTACTTTTCCAGGGCAGAGAGACTGCCGTGAGAGAAAGCAGGGCCTGTTGAGAGGTTTAGTACTGACCTGTGCCTGGTAAATGCTGCTCAGCTGCCGTGAAATGCCGGACTTCCGTAAGAAAAAAATATAGTACCGTGAAATCCCTTGTTTCCGGTCTTTCCAATTCAATCATATGCTCCACAGAGGTTGACTGACCTCTGGACCTTCATGGGCCTGTTCTCCTCGTGGAGTTATCACAGGATGCTGTGGGTGTATCTCAGAACAGTTGGGAGGCCTGGTCTTAACCTCTGTGGGAGTAATCCCCAAGGTTGGCACCCAGGAACTTCAAAAGGCAAACTGATCCTGAAGCTCTTAGGCCACAATTTTTAACACAGCTGTTAGAATGTACACCCTGTAAACAGGAAATGTCTTAGGAAACACAACTGAATACTTGTCGTTTTTATTTTTAAAGAACTATTAAAAAGTCTGCGCCGAGAGTGACATTTATCTTGCATTATCATTAACAAGCTAGAGCTTCTCCCTAGTGGTTCTGGTTTTGTGTTTTGGGCCGTTGTGTGCCTGCTGTTGCTCAACAGGCGCTTAAATATCTCCAAATTAATCTATAACTCATTTTATCTTGTAATATGAGGAGCTCAGACAAGGGAGTTGGTTAGTCACATAGCTCGTTTTTGCTGTCACTGAACAGAAAAAGATTTACTAAAGGTCGGACCATTGTTTAGATACCTTGTTGTGGGGTATTCACCAGAGAAGACTGCTCAGATGTGGGTTTAAGCAGATAGAAAATCTTTATTAGCCAGCGGCAACTATCCTGGGTGTTTGGGATCCCAGTGTAGCGCTGAGTGTTTCTCAGGGTGAGTTTAAAAGCACAAATCCTCGTTCTGGGTTGATATACTGCAGTCAACAAGAACAGTTAGCCAGAAGCAGAACTGCAGAAGCTATAAAGCAAGGTTAGGGTCCCTCCCATGCTGGTCCCAGTGCCCCCTGGTTACCCGTTTGACCCAGAGACATTTCCAGAACTATGGACATTGATGGATTAGGTCTTTGTTTTGGCAAGTGATAACTGTCTGTGTGCTGAGTTTTATGGCCTGGATGGTACTTCCATCATGGAGTCAGTTGTGCTGAGGTCTGGGGACCAGCTAAGGTCTGGGCCCTGCTACAACCTCTGTGCTTAGAACACAAGGAAAGAGGAACATCATATAAAGCAGGACCTAGGAGGCTCCCACCAGTGGGATGCATCAGCCAAGGTCAGATAACTTCTAGAGAAGACCATAGCGTGACCATAAAACTTCTCACTCTTAGCTGGGTCTGGTGGCGCACACCTTTATTCCCAGCACTCGGAGGGCAGAAGCAGGCAGATCTCTGTGAGTTCAAGGCCAGCCTGGTCTACAGAGTGAGTTCCAGGATAGCCAGGGTGGTTACACAGAGAATCCCTGTCTCAAATAAACCCAAAGCAAAACAAAAATACCCCAAAACTTCTCCTTACCCAAGGGTCACCCTGCCCACTGTCTTTGACATGTGTGTGCCACCTGTTAGTCAGCCCCATCTCTAGGTCTTCGCGGGAGTTCTACATACATCTGGTTTGGGCCATTTCCTCCCTTTCTTGCTCTTGGTTTGGCAAATTCCTGATCATCCTTGACGGGGCTCTCACTTGGTTAATGTCTGAAAGCCTTGTACAGAGGAAAGAACTTGGATGTTGGGCCGAGCGAGATACAACTGTGTTCAAACTTCATTCCGTGTCACACTAGATGAGTCACCTTGTGATAGCGTAATCTCTGAGTCAACTTGCTTCTCTGCAAAGGGAGCTAATGTCTCGGGCACTAGACTGTGGTTAATATTATATCATACAACTGTATAAAATGCTCCTGTGAATTAAACACTCGGTCAGCGTCTCCGTCCTCCATGCGCATCTTCCAACCTCTCCCTGAATTCTCTAGTGGCATCGTTTTAGCCAAACTTTAAAGAATGAGCTTGTGTCTTATCCACAGTGGGATATCTGTGGTTGTCTGTATAGGATTCACATTCTTCTCCCTCTGCTTAAGGTACAGTTTCCCGATGAAAGAATATAGGATAAAGGTCTGGGTAGATGTTTTGTATTGGGAGTGGTCAGTCAGATTTCTGCCCCCAAAGGGGTGAATTTGACTGTTGGGAAGTTGGGGCTGGGTAGTTAATAGGAGAAGTTGATTGGGTCTTGACGATAATAGTCTCTCCTATAAGAGAGCTCACTGACTCATCAGGTAAAGGCACCTACTGCCTAGCCTGATGCCCTGAATTCAATCCCTAGGACCCACAAGGTAGAAGGAAAGTGACTCTCAAAAATTATCTTCTGACCTGAGTGTACGCACGCACGCACGCACGCGCGCGCGCACACACACACACACACAAACACTGAGTAAATAAACAAACAAGTAAGTGTTTTATTTTTTAAGTTACCTGATTAGTTTTAAAACCTCACCTGTGCAATACAGTAGCCACTTGTCACGGAGACTCACTCGTAAGCACTTGGCTGGGGCTCCAAGTATAAAATGGAGCTTTTGGTTTGACTTGGTTTTGATTAAGTGCAATGACGAAGCAGAATATTTTACTAGACTTAGTTCTAATTAGTTAAAATAAAACATTAAGAAAACATGCCACTTTGAAGACTTTGACATTTTATTTATTTAATGTTATGGAAAACCTCTAAGTATATGGGGAACGACTGGGTACGTGAATGAACCTACGTTTTCGTGTGTGTGTGTGTGTGTGTGTGTGTTCACAAAGAGGTGTAAAGTGGCCCTTGTTTGACATTAGGATGTCTTCATCACTACTTCTCCTTGCTTTTTGTAGACAGGGACTCGCTGAACTGAAACTTGGTTTCCAATGAGCCCATGGCCTCCCCCTATCTCGGTCACCCCCAGCACTGAGTTTGTGTGTGCATGTTGCCCCACTTGGCTTTCACATAGGTCCTGAGGACCCAAACTCAGCTCCTCACGATTGTGCCACAGTACTTTACCCACAGAGCCGTCTTTCCAGCTCAAATCTACATTTTCAACTGTAAGCTACATAAGATTTAAAAGATCAGATAAAAATGGAGACGCATATGCCCGGTGTCAAAAATGCTAGAAATACACAGCTCACACCAGAGCACAAAACTGCTTGTGAGTAAAAGACTGTGGATACTGAATCAGTTTTTGAGACAGGCTCTCAGATAGCCCAGGCTGGCCATGAACCCACTGCTCTACAGCCTGAAATGACCTTGAACTCCTTCCTGATCCTTTTGCCTCTACTCCCAAATATGGTGATTGCAGGTGTGTGCCACCCTACACTTAGCTGGTATTTTTTGATGCTGAGAATTAGCATTTTGATTACATTAGATTAAGTACATTGTCAAAAGTAATGTCAGCTGTTCATCTTTCTCCCTTTGTTTTTTTAGCTTTAGTACTGTGTGGGATGCCAGACGTTTCATTAGTTTTTCATACTGATTACAATCTGAAATTAACATCTCTTGGTTCTATTGGACTTAATGAATTATAAAAATTAATATTGTTGGTTTGTGGGGGGTGGGGTGAGGCAGGGTTTCTTTGTGTAGTGTTGGCTGGCCTGGAACTCAATCTGTAGACCAGCTTGGCCTTGAACTCAAAAGAGATCCACCTGCCTCTGTCTTCCAAGTGCTGGGATTAAAGAAGTGAGCAACGACCACCGACCACCCAGCAATTAATTGTATCTAAAAGTCTTCTTGTTTTTTTTAAATGATGACTACTAATTAATCATGTGGTAGACTATAGAAAAAGAGGTTCTGGTAGAACACAGCTGTGGGTCCCACTAAAGCAGGCATTCTGGCCATTTTACATAGTATGAATCCTGTTGGGGAGTCTTGAATCATGATGGGGAATCTTGCCTGAGAAAACAAGTTACAGAGCCCAGCCTCAACCCCTGGTCTGTCCCAAACTTGAACTCACATTTTTCAGAAATGCCGTCTTGAAACCTCATAGAGGCCCTTGAGGAGGCCAGAGTGGAATCTGAGCTAGGCACAAGTATGGGTGGGTATGCCAAGGAACTGCTGCCCTGTCTCCTTGATGTGTGAGCAGATCCTCACAGCAGACTCCCTGACCACTGGACTGTACAAACCAGGAGCCCCTCAGAAAAGCTTCCAGCAGTGTTCACCTGCTAAAGGACACCCGAAGTGCTCAACCTACCTTCTCTCTCCTCACACTCCACTTACCGTGTCAGCACCACATTTTGTCTTAACCTAAGATTTCTTCTTGTTGAATAAGGTGTCTTGATCTCAACACTTAACACTTGAGCCACGTTAACTCTTACATGTGAGGGTCTGGGGGTTTGTCCTGTGCACTGTGAGGCATTCATAGAAGGTCTGCTCACGACTTACCAAATGCTTGGTAGCAGCTGCCCTGCCTAGCTGTGACAACCAGAGTGTTTCCTGACACAGCCCTCGCTTAAGATCTTTCTCCTTGCTCACTCCTTCTCTAACCTCTATATTTATTATTCTATATCCAGGCTCCCTTCCTTCATAAAAATAGGCTATTTTCTCCAGTCCTTAAAAATGCAGCAAAATCAATTAACCACAAGAACCCTTCCTTCTCGGTCAAGTTTCCTAAAGAGCTGCAGGCTGAATTGACTGTCACTTTCCACCCACTTTTGCAGGCATGGTCTCTCGCCCTCTTTGTAAAAGCCTTGAGTCTGTTCTCTCTGCCATGATCACCTGATTGGCCTCTAGCCATCCAACACTTGATGATGTCCAGGATGTCTGGCTTCATGGTTCTTTTTTCACCCTCCCTTGCAGAGGAAGTCTCTAGTAAGGTCGCTCTGTGTTCTTCTTCTTAAATTATGACATGCCCTATTTTCTTTTCTTCCTGGGGCATGGCCATTTATTTTCAGTGTTTCTGTTCTAGGAGAAGTATCAACCCCAGTTTCTAGTTCAAGCCCAGATTTCTCTCCTGAGTATTAAATCTATACATTCACAGTTATCTCTCACATGATAATAAGTGCATGAAACTTATTATCCCATAGCCTTTTTTTTTTTATTTTTTTGCAAAGGTCCACCTTTCCATGCCCCATATCAAGTATTTCAGTAGTGCACACAGGCAGAGTGTCAAACTCTGGTGTTACAGATATGTGATATTTCAATAAAGATGTTCTTACGTTACCTAGAAATACAGCTCCAAAGCTCTGGTACACATGAACCAGGTAACTTAGTGTTGTGGTAAATATGAAAACATCTGTAATGAATCTTGTACACAGTAGGTACGCATAAGCTACATGAAGTAGGTTTGGTCTTTGTTCCTGACTCCTGTCACAGAGCTCCTACAACCCCTGGAATCTGCTAAGTGACCGGGTTCCCAGACCTATATAATGTACTTACCTAAAGTAGATGCGTTGATACTCAATCAGCCCTTTAAAGCCCCTGATTGTGTGTGGATGGGATGGTTTAGCATGGGTCCCCAGACAGCTCGGGAGGGGGCTAGACCCTAGAAAGACAGTGTGGTTAGAGGTTTGCCATTTTTGGCTCTACTCACCCTGCAGGGTCAGGGCTGGAGATCAAGCACTGTCAAAACTGTGGAGCAAGTTTCTCAGCAGCTGACAGTAAGTGTTGCCACGAGGGACCCAGGAAAACTGTGCACCCCACACCCCTCAACACCCTTCCCCAGCTGCTCATCATCATATTGTAATAAACCGGCAAGTGGGTGTTCCTCTGAGTCACGCGCCACCCTAGCAACTTAACTGAACTTAAGAAGGGCATTGAGGGAACCCTGATTTGTAGGTTGCTGCTTAGAAATATGGAAGGCTGGGACTTATAACCCACAGCTGAAGGGTGGGGGTTTGTGGGACCGAGCTCTCGGCCTATGGCAGAGTGTCAGAACTGAGTTGCTGAGTACCCAGTGGGTACCTGGTTGAGAACAGCTAGCTGTGGGGAAGACCGCAGCCACGCTGGGTGCTCTGTGTGGAATAGGTGGGAAGAGAGAAGGAAATAAGGTTGGCCTTTTCACCTAACTCCATGTTAGTCTCTATGAAAGGCACAACCCAGAACATTAAGAACTGTGTTTTGGTAGTGAGATTATAAGTGATGTTGAGTGTGTTCTCTGCATTTTTTCCTTTGAAAAGAAACTGTGCAACTAGAGATAAACATTTTATCAAAACACTTTTTTGCACATACACCTGACCACACCATTCCTTTTCTGCTGGCTGTTTGTTTACTTTCCTGGACAAGTACAAACCTCTAAATGTAGCTCGTAAGATCCCTCACGAGTGACTTTTGTCTAGTTATGAAATATTTTTAATTTTTTGGCTGTTTATTACTTGTATGAAATGCATTCTGATTGTATGTTCTTGTGTTTTTCCCAGTCCTGCTGAGTCTTCCTAACTGGTCTCTCCTAACTTTCATGGTGTGTGTGTGTGTGTGTGTGTGTACATGCAGGTGGTCACAGATGTTGCGTGCTTGTCATTGTAATCGCTACATCATATCTAGAAGACAACATTTTTAGCACTGTTTCCCATCTTCTGGTTCTTACATCTTTCCACCTTCTCTTCCATAAATTTCTCTGGGCCTTTAAGGGGGTGATGTAGATGTCCCAAATGGTGCACTCAGCAGTCCCTTATTCTCAGCATTTCAATGATTTACGATCTCTGCTTTGCCTGTTACCCAGTACGAAAAGAGGCTTCCCTGACCAAGGCCTGTGCCAGTCCATGGGTATAAGCATAAGTATTTAGAAGGCAGTTTAAGTGCATTAGTAAAACATCAGTAGTAGACTCTTCCCTAAGCTATAGGCTTTTGAGCAGGGTTACAGTAAGAGGCATGTATTTCTTCCCTTGGTGCGAGCCTCAGATCAGATCAGAAAGTGGTTGGGTAGCCACTCTTACACCAGTGAACGTATCTCGCCTGGCGGGTCCAGAGCTGGGTTAGATCACTGCTAACGTTTCTCCCCGCCAATGGCTTAAGTGGCACCTTCCAGCCCTATGAATGTTATTCAGCAAGTGATGTTTCCAGTTCAGTTCCGGCTCCATTCTTCTGTGCTCTGTATCCAAAGTGCGTGTTGTCTTCAGCAGCCAGGGCTTACTGTTTAGTTCTGGTGGGAAACCAAGAGCAGCAGCAATAGCCAACAGTTTGCAGGGTTTGGGGAGTACCGTTAGGGGCTCTTTGGCTAACAAAAAGTATTCCACACCTGGCAGATGTTGAAACCCTTCGATGCCCAGTGCTCACGCACCGGTTGGTACACGTACATACGTTCTGGATTTCTGGCTAATTCTCACTTTTTTCAAAACTCAGTCCAAGCCTGTCCTCTCCAAACTCTGTTATTATTGAAGTCTCCTAATCAAAAAGAGACATACTCTGTGTCGTCTCCATTGCCCACTTCTGTATTTGCCAGAGAACCTGGGGCACCGGTATTTATTTGAGTCACATTGTCTCCCTCTAAGAGACTATAAAATCTTTAAGGGGAAGGACTATGTTCTAATGTGGCTTATAGGAGATAGATAATTGAGTTTTAACAGAATACTAGGGAGTGTAGGTCAGGGTGGTGAGTTTGGCTGACATGCACAAGGCCCTACGGTCAATCCCCCAGCATACAAAATCAGTAAAATAAAATGAAACTTCAGGAGAAAAAGGAGGGGATAAGATAGGCCCACAGTGCCATCTGCTCTCGGGAGACTGTCAACCACTTCCTGAAGAAGACAGAAGAAACTATGATAAAGGTCAAGCACTAGGCCAGTGTGATAGCACAAGCCTGCAATTCTGGCATTTGGGAGGTGGATGGAGGAGAATCGGGTGTTCAAGGCCAGCCTGAGCTACATGAGCCTCAAAGATAAAAACAAAAAATGAAAACAAAAAAATGCAGCCAAACAACCAAAAATCTCCACACAATTTATATGTTTTAATCTTTTATTTAGTCCATGATTTATTTGGAAATGATTTTTGAGTTGTACTTTTTATTTTTTTATTAGTTCTCTGAAAGTTCCGTACAATGTGTTTTGATCGACACTCACCCACTTAATTCTTCCCAGATCCAACTCCCCTTCCCTCTCCACTCAACTCTGTGCACTTAAAATAAATAAATAAACAAAGCAAATGAAAACAAAAAATTCCCTCTAAGACAGATTTGTGCTGCCCAAATACTCTTGAATGTCTGGGCTTGCACTGGAGCATGGCTGATTTCCCAGCAACACTTAGATGAAACTGTCCCTCTCCCAGGAGCTGACAATTGCAAACAGATCCACGGCTAAGGGTAAGGTTGTGTGTTCAGTTCCTCTTTCCAAACTGGGGTTTGGTCTGGCTTGCGCTTGCCTAGGGTTTGCGAACGCTGCGCCAACTGCTGTTAGTTCTTATGTGCAGCTGCCCTGTTGTGTCCAGAAGACAATGTTTCCTGGTGGGCTTCACCACTACTGGCTCTTACTCTTTCTCCTCCCTCTTCTGCAATGACACCTGAGCCTTAGGAGACAAGACATACATACAATATGTATGCCGGTCATATTTTTTTTAATATGAGAAATTGAGGCTTCAGAGAGAGTAAGCAATTTGCCCAGGATGAAGCAGGTAGTAAGCTTTCAAAGTTAATGTAATTGACCCTGTCCATTGAATGAGCCCCTCAATTCTTGAGGGAAAATTTCCATCAGGGGTCAGGTCATTCTGACCACTCAGCACAGAAGAAACCTCTGGGTCCTTATGAAGTGCTCAGTGAGGGGCTAATGGATGTTGGTGTTCAGAGGCTGAGGTTTGGGCTATTTCCTAGGGTCTATCCTCCCACCTCCAAATTTAGAAAAACAGCCAAAATACAAGGTTCCCCCAGTTGCTGGATCCACATCTGTTTGGCCCATGGATCTTCCTGACTTTTGGAAAATCTCACTGTTCTGTGGTCAGGTTCATAGAAGGGACTACTTTTTTCGGAGCACAGAGAGAGTCTTAATGGTGATGTGGGGCCTCTGGCAAAGATGTTAATCCCAGGTAACTTGAGGTCAAGCGCCCCTTGGCACTCTCTTCCCACAGCCCTGACGGCAGACCCACAAGGAGGCCCTGGAGCTTCCTTAAGGACTTCAGGTTCTGATTGAGATCAGCTGGCCTCTCAGCTGGCACCAGCAGCCAGTATACTTTTCAAAGATAAGGAAACCAAATATTAGCTAGCAGGAGTGTAAACAGTGCCATAAACACACCCACACCGTCTTCTCCTCCCCTCTCCCAGCCCTGGAGAAGCAGCAACCTGTTACTCCTGTCCTGACTTAGGAAAATAAGACACTGAATAGAGCCTGGCTGAGAGACTCCTCTAGCCCAGATGGGTTCCCCTACAGAGAAACATTTCTTCATTCACCCTGGAATGGGGGTACATTCTTTGATTTCTTCATGACTCCCTCAAATAACCTCCCCCGTCTCAGCACCTTAACTTGGCCTCAAATTATAAGCATACCACAATGGGGCCCGCAATCTCTAATCGCTGTTTATATGGCTATAGGATCCGGTTTAGCTAGTGTTTTCCAACCCCTTTGATGTTGGTTCTGTCTTGTGTATCAAACAATAGCTCGCCTTTAGGACTCCATATCCTGTATCTCCAGAGTTGCCTGGTGCGGTCCTCTGCCTAGTACCCTAGAGTTCACTGGGAGCCTTTGAGAAATGTAGCCTCTCGGACTCCACCTCAGATTCACTGAGTCAGTTCACATTTTAACGTGGTTCCAGGTGACTCATCTGACATTTAAGATTTGAGGTGGCCAGGACTGGAATGGGACTTACAAATAAACAAGGTCTATGATCCTAAGTGTGCTAAATAGTAGTTAGGACCAGCTTGTCATCTTCTGTCCATCGAGGTTTTGGGTGTAGGCAATGCTACCACTCTCCTCTTTGCATGTCCTTGTAGATATTACACATGTATATATTATATATAATGGCACGTTCAGATATTTTCATTAGTAATAATAGTAAGTGTAAGAATGTAATGTTAGCATCTGGTTGCTGCCACTTGGCCACAATCCCGGCAGTGGTCCTTTCTGAAATGCACAGATACACACAGGCACCCGACCGAGACATTGTATGTGACCCTCTGGCTAACAGACTTCCTGTGCTGGAGGTTTCTCACCTGAGGAAGTGGGTTGACATCAAAAGGGGTACCAGTTGGGCATACATCCTGCTTCCCAACCCTCCCCTGCCTCCTGCCTGGAAAGCAGAGAGCCTGGCTAGAGGCATGTACTGTGGAACCTTCCCCATCCTCAGAAAGGTAAAAGGAGTGCTCAACTTTTGCCGTGAGGTCCATGATTTCCTTTCTTCAGAGTCTCTGCCATACTGTTTCTGGTGCTGGGCCCTAAACCCTTGTTGTTTATCTGTCTGTCCAGGGTGTTCATAATTTTTCTTTTCTTTTTTTTTTTTTTTTTTTTGGATTTTCGAGACAGGGTTTCTCTGTGGTTTTGGAGCCTGTCCTGGAACTAGCTCTTGTAGACCAGGCTGACCTCGAACTCACAGAGATCCACCTGCTTCTGCCTCCCGAGTGCTAGGATTAAAGACGTGCGCCACCACCGCCCGGCTAATAATTTTTCTAATTAACTTCATACCCCCAAATTCATATCAGTATCTCCTTGATTCCTCCGTCTGAGACCTTTCACATACTAAGGAATTTGTGTGTATTGTTTTTAAATCTCCATTGTACCTGTGTTTGCTTAGCATGCCGTAACAAAATACTGCAGGCAGGGAGTTTCAAGCAATATAAAGGTCCCACAGTTTTGGTAGTTAGCTGGTCAAAATCAAAGTGTGGGCAGGTTTGTTTTCACCTGAGGCTCCTCTCCTCTATGACTTGCTGGTGGCCCTATCTTCACTGAGTTCCTTTCTGTTGTTGTTTGGTTTTATTTTTATTTAGTTTGGAGATCGTGTCAAGTAGCCTAGGCTGGACTTGAATTCACTCTGTTGCTAAGGATGACCTTACACTTCTGATCCTCCTGCCTCCACATCCGTAGTGTAACCACTCCCAGTTTATATGGTGTTGGGGGATCTAACCCAAGGTCTCATGGGGTTACAAGCATTCTGCCAGCTGAGCTCTAGGCCCAGCCCCTTGCTGTATCCTGCATGCTCTCTCGTCTTTTTGTGCACGAATCTAGTGCCTGTGTGTCCAGATTTCCAGTTCTTACAAAGATATTGCTGGTTAAGACTTCAGTCTATGATTGGAGTAGGGGGACAGGAGTCAGCTCAAGATCATTACAAAGTGGCAGCAAATTCTTACCACCTTAAAAGTGAAACAGGCTTAAAGGTGTTCCATAACAATTAATGTCATAATGCCGGCGCTAGGAGTTCTTGTGAACTTGTGGATAGTCTTGATGTGTGCTTCGTGTTTATACAAGAATAAAGAATCGTGACTTCCATTTTCACAAAATTTACACTTTTACAGATACCCTTTCATTTCGGAGTCCATTTGCCTTCCCTCTCTTGCTGTAGAGATCTATTTTTGCATAGTCATGCATTATTGATTGCCAAATTCAAAGAACACTATGGCAGAGTCATTACCTTCCAAATAAAACTAGGCTCTGAGTGCAGCTTTAGGGAAACTTACCCGAGGCTGCGCTGGTTTTCTGCCAGTCTCAGCTGCTTCCAGTGGAATACATCTGAGTTTGCCTGCAACTGCCTTGGTTTCTTTTTAAAAGTTGCTACTTCAGCAAACCCACCTGCCCCAGGATAGTCAGTCCTTCTAAGTCCGGATGCTAACCTTGACAGGATAGGAGATGAGGAAGTAGCAGGCGCCAGTCTACACCCAGGGTAGATGCTGTCGGGTGGGGCAAGCTGTCCTCTCTGAGTTTGCCACCTCAAGGAAGACAGAGCTGCAGTTCCTGAGAGCAAGAGCTCTTGCTGAGTGATGAAGGCGCTGCTGAGAAGTCCCCAAACCCTGTTTCACAACCGAGCTCTGAGCACAGCCTGCTGACCCCTGGTGCTTTCCAGGTGCCGAAATCTTTCTACAGTCGCTCTCTTTGGGGTACTCAGATGCAGCTTCTGGCAAGTTCCAGCATATGGGAATCCCAGGGTTTCTGTCGTGCAGACATACTGAGCACCACTGGACGCCAACCAACTTTGTTGTTGCCTCTGTTTGCTTTCAAGTCTCCACTGAAGCAGGGAGGGAAAGGGCCTCTCTAGTCAGAGAACATCTTAATTAGCTAAAGCTATGGAAACCATCAAACAAAGACATTTAGCCCTTAACTCTGGTAGCAGTGGAGCACGCCATTAATCCTAGAACTCGGGAGGCAGAAGAGACAGGAAGATCTTTGAGTTCAAGGCCAGCCTGGTCTACGGAGCAAGTTCAGAACAGCCAGGGATACAGAGAAACCCTGTTTCAAAAAGCCAAAAGCCAGGAATACAGAGAAACCCTGTTTCAAAAAGTCAAAACCCTTAACCAACCAACCAACCAACCAATCAACCAACCAAAGATGAAGAAATTTAGCTCTTTTATAGCAATGACAACAAATAGTCAAAACGTATACCACTTTATATATTCGATCAACAAAATTCAAGGCTAGGTATGGAACTGGGGCTGTAAATTCTCCAGACAGAGGCATAAGGTTTCTCACAAAGTCAAAGGAAAAGGAGATTGCTTGGCCATGCTCGCCTTTCATCATGCTCTGTTTTATTATGGTTCTTTTCTCATTCTGTAGCCCAGGCTAGCCTGAAACTTTACTTTGTAGCCTAGGCTGGCCTTGCAGTCATAGTGATTTTCCTATCTTAACTTTCCAAGTGTTGCTTGTCATGCTTCTTTTGTTTTCAGTGTCTTTTCCCCCAGGGGACAGCTGTCACGGCCCGTGCAGCCAAGGCTGCCGTTGGACTCTTGTTGCTCCTGCTTCTGACTCCCACATCGTAGGATTACACGTGTGTGCTACAAATCCTGGCTGTTTTTGTTTTGATTTGTAGTACTCATAGATGCAAGACACTGTACCACTGAAATACAACTTAAAGTCAGGTGTGGTGGCGCACGCCTTTAATCCCAGCAGTCGGTAGGCAGGGGCAGGCGGATCTCTGTGAGTTTGAGGCCTGGTCTGTGGAGTGACAGACTACTGCACAATAGATAGTTCCTCTTTAGTTAGGTCTTTATAGAAATGCCCTTACAGACAGGCCCCAGAGTGTGTCTCCTAGGATGTCAATCTAGTCAAGCTGACAATGAAGATGGACTCTCACAACCATCCTTCTTTTCCTTTCAGGTGACTTGATTGCCCTTCCTCCCTGTACACATAATCCTTTGCTTGGAGCTCGTATTCATGAATTCATAATATAATTCTACACTCATATCTATCTCTTCGAAATGTAGGCTTTCTTTGTTTTGTTCTTTTAATTTTCTTTTCTTTCGTTTCTTTTTCTGTTTTTATGAGACAGGGTCTTATACATAGCCCTGGCTGGCCCAGCACTGAACTCATAATCTTCTTGTCTCTGCCCCACAAAAGTGCTGGGATTATAGCTTTGTACTGCAGCTGATAACATTGTGCATTTCTTTTCTTCTTTTATTTTATTTTATTTTTTTTAAAGATAGAGTTTGTCAATGAAGTCTTGACTGTCCTGGAAATCACTCTGTAGACCAGGTTGACCTTGAACTCACTGAGCTCTGCCTGCCCAGGCCTCCCTAGTGCTGAGATTAAAGGCCTTCACCACAACTTGCAGCTAGATTTCTTGATGGCAGTCACTCTGTAGTCTCATGTTTATCTACCCTCAGTGACATGTTCCCAGCCTATTCTAGTTTGCTTTCTGTTGCAGCGATAAAATACTGACCAAAACCAAGCTGGGGAGGAAAGGGTTTATTTGGTTTACATCTCCATGTCACAGCCCAACATTGAAGGAAGCCCGGGCAGAAGTTCAAGGCAGGAACCTTGAGGCCACAACGGAAGCTGAGACCATGGAGCAATGCTGCTTCCTGGTTATGCTTAGCTACTTTTCCTTTCCTATACACCCCAGGCCCAGGTCCACTTGCCTGAGGGTTGTACTACTTACAGTGGACTGGGCCCTTCTTCATTAATTAACAATTTAGAAAATGCCCCACAATCGTGTCCATGGGCCAATCCGATGGAGGAAATTTCTTAGCGGAGATCTTCTCATCCCAAGGTTGCCTAGGCTTGTGTAAGTTGACAAAAACTAATAAGAACACTGTCCATGTCCTAGGACCTATGATACATGATACAAGTTTGATTGATGGACGGGCTAAGAAACAAAACAAAGCAAGACCACTACTGATGCAGAGATAGATGTACTATGAGGGCAATGACACTGAAGACTCAGGGCCCCTCCTTTGTAAGGGGAGCAACCTGTGGACTTTGAATTTATAACTTGGTATTCTCTTCCATAAAAAGCCACATACATTCCAGCACAGCAACATGGAGACTGGAGGATCTTGTATTCAGAGACAGCCTGAGCTATGTATTGAGATTATGTTAAAACACACACACACACACAGAGAGAGAGAGAGAGAGAGAGAGAGAGAGAGAGAGAGAGAGAGAGAGAGAGAGGAGAGAGAGAGAGAGAGAGGAGAGAGAGAGAGTCACAGACAGAAAGACACAGAGAAATAGGGAAACGCACACAGATATATTTTAGGCTATACAAAATCTGGGGTGCCCTGGATTTGCTAATTCTCCGTATACTTAATATTTCTTCCTTACTTATCCCTGAAGCCGGGAGAAAGAAGCACCCTAGCTACCTCTCTCCTGCCCTGACAGTTTTGGAGAGATGTGACCCACAGTCAGCCACCCTTAGATCAAAGGAAATGAAAATGCTGGAGCTCTGTACCGGCAGCATGGACCGTATTGACTTCCATATCAAAGAGAGCGAGATGCCCAGTCCGATGATCCCAGGGAGTGTTTCTTCCCATTCATTACCGCTCAACATCTCTATAGAGAAGGAAGGTGTGGCCTCTTAGCACCCTGTGGTCCTTTAGGAGCTCAGTCATTTGCCTGGACCTTCTGTTTGGAGGGCCGTTTGCTCCTGAGAGCCTGAGGCGTTAGGGTCTTTAAGTTACTGTCCCCCTTCCTCTTTTAATTTGTTCTTCATTACTGTTTGGAGAGAAGCTAACCCAGCCTCCATCTGCCGTCACTCTGCTCCTCCCTCCTCGTCCATCACTCTACTGGTCCTCCTCATTTTTGTATGCGGCACTAACTGCTGTTTTTCCTTCTGTTCTACTTGTCTTCAATAGAGGTTCTATATGAGAGCCACACTGGCCTCTTTAAACAATTCCCGATGTCTGGGTGCCTTCCAAGGCTCCAGTCCTAGGTGACTTCCTGGTTATTCAGTTAAACCCAAGATGAAGCTCAGATTTTGCTCTGTTCTGTGGGAAGCCCTGTGCAAGCTCACCTTTCCTCCCTCTGCTGGCCTCTCCTCACTTGTCCTCGGGATGCTCTGAGCTGGGTTCTTATTCTTCAAGGATGGTGCTGTCTGCCGTCTGCATAGTAAACAGCAAGGCATACAGGTTTCCATGTCCCCAGCTGTACCTTACATTGTTTGTCCGAGGGGCTGGAGAGATGGCTCAGAGGGTAAGAGCACTGACTGCTCTTCCAGAGGTCCCGAGTTTGATTCCCAGCAACCACATGGTGGCTCACAACCATCTGTAATGAGACCTGGTGCCTTCTTTGCCAGCAGTACATTGTATGCTTAATAAATAAATAAATCTTTTTTTAAAAAAAGAAAGAAACATTGTCTGTCCTAATCAGTGCTATCCACTAGAAATATGATATGAGCCATGTCCTCACTTCACTACAAATTGTCGAGTAGGGACATTTTAATAAGTTAAAAGAGGGAAAATGTTGTAAAACAACAACTAAATCTCAGACATGGCAAAGGCAAAAGTGGACGAAGCCCTCCTGGTATTAGAGATTGTGCTGAATTTCTTCAGCCATACTATTCACTTCTTCATCTTAATAACACTGCTGGACTACGGCCACCTTCTTTTTTCCAATTTTAAAATATTTTATTTATTTATTTTAGGGGAAAAATATGTGGCAGTAAGAAAACCACGTGCCAAAGTCTGTTTTCTCCTCCCACCATCTGGTTGCCAACCTTCTTGATTATCAGATTTGGATGTCACTTGCTCCGACACTCCCTGGCCTGTATCAAGCACCCTTGTCTTTCACCACAGCGTCCCGTGTTTAACCTGATCACATTACTTACTGCACTGTGATGCAGCTGCCTGCTCGCTTGCCTTTGTTCCTTGTTAGACTCTGAGCTTCTTGACAATGAAGACTTTGTCTAATTCATTTCTGTATCATCAGCATTCAACAATTCAAGCCTAAAATATTTGCTTAGTTTGTTTGTTTGAAGGAGCTTGAATGCCTAAACAACAGCCCTCTATGGCCCAATACAGCACTGCAGGATTGGCCCCTCACTCACCATGACCTCATCTCCGACCACATGCCTTTTTGTTCTCTACCCCAAACACATTGGCCTCCTTTCGATTCTTTGAATAACTGAAGTCTGAGCTAACCTCAGGGCCTTTGCACTGTGGGCTTTTTTCTGGAAAGCCCTTCCAGTGAGGGTCTGTTGGTATGATGGGTTCTCTTATTGCCTCTGGCACCTCATTTAAAGCTTTCTTCATTGAAAGCTTTCTAAAGAAAACACCCATAACCAGTCACTTTTTAACTCTGTCACTATATTTTTATAAAGCATTTTTAAAAACCATTTGGAGTGTTGTTTTGTTGATCTGATCTCCCCACTAGAATACAAGTTTCCCAAGAGAAAGCTCATCTGCTGTGTTTGGTGATGTATTCTCCTCGTGTAGTGTCTGATATCTAGTAGATATATGCTCACACATACTGGTTGACAGCAAGAAAATGTATCTAGAATAGTGGAAATATTCTCAGAACCTGATTCCAGCTCCCTTATTTCTCTCATTTAAAGTTTCACAGTGTCCAAAGGGCTGGAAAGATCTGAGTGTGTCTGATTCTCTGACCCTTCAGCCAGTCTATGCCTGGTTCTCTGTAGAAGGGTTGGAGGGATGGAATGTGACCGCTGCAAGCTTCCGTGGCAGTTGGTAAGGATGACCAGATGGACGTGCAGGACTTCAGAAGGACTCACTGAACAAGAAGGGCAGGTAGGAGAGTCCTCATGCAGAGCAGCCACACTAGGGTTGGCTCCCCCCAGTCTTGACAAGCATTGACACAGTACAGAGAACACGGGAGCGGAGGGCCAGACTCTGTGTTGATCACTTGGGACAAGGGCAAGCGACTTCTTCAGTGCTCAGTGCTCTCTGCTAAGTAGAGACAATTTTGTTCACAGCACAGTGAAGACAGCCTGACATGACATATGTGAAGGCAGTCTGTGAGCCACAGAGTGACTGACAAAGTTATGAGAAACATATTTCATGAGTTTTCTTGTCTGCCCACCTTACACCTTTAATCGTTGACTTTATTGATTGCTTATAACTCAGGGCTCTGGTAAACTTTTATTTTGTTGTAGAACTCTAGCTTTTTCCTCCTCAATGCCCCTCAAAATTCAGAAAATCAAATGTCAACCTTCAGGAACCATCATACTTTGTGATTTCAGGAGCCATAACTAGTGTTGCAATGACTACCGTGTGTCAATTGTTTCTTATATGTATATCTTTCCTTCCCAGATTTAGACTGCTACATCATTTAGTTCTGTGTTTACAACTTTGTTTTCTTACTGGTGCTGTAGGACTTGAGTGAGGTTACTTAATCTCTTTCAGGGCTAATCCCCTCATCCAAGGTATTGACATGGGCCGGGCGGTGGTGGCGCACGCCTTTAATCCCAGCACTCGGGAGGCAGAGGCAGGCGGATCTCTGTGAGGTAGAGACCAGCCTGGTCTACAAGAGCTAGTTCCAGGACAGGCTCCAAAGCTATAGAGAAACCCTGTCTCGAAAAACCAAAAAAAAACAAACAAACAAAAAGAAAAACAAAAACAAAAAAACAAGGTATTGACATGGTAACATCTTTTGCAGAGTGGAAGTGCGAGAATTAAAAGATGTACTTGATGCATCTAAAGTATTGACCTGGACCTAGCACACAGCAAGGCACTAATCAATGATTCTTTATTAACGAGAGCTACTAGCATAAAGCCAGGTGATGCTAGAATTGGATTTTCCTCAAATTCTTGAATGAGAAGTAGAAATGAAACTGAGAAAGCAGAGCGACTCCAAGCCAAACCTGGCTTTAGTCAATACAAACAGAAAGGTTTATGGCTTCCTGACCCAGGCAGAGCCTTAAACAGCAATAAAAGGGCACTTTATTTTCTTGGTTTGACAAGTGATAAATCTCATTTGAAATAGGCTGTGGGTTTAGGTAGAGAGGGAATATTGCCAGCATTAGTCTCGAAATGTTGATGAGGTGGGGTTGTGGGGCATAGTGATGGATGTAGCAATGTCACCTAGTCTCTAGGGGCATTTTTGAAAAGGTCCCTGGACACCTCTCAGAAATGGCTAAATCCAACCTAGTAGAGGACAGGTGCTCAGAGGTGACAACATTCATCTTCCTTCCGGACTAGCCGGAGATCCAGTGTGGGCTTGAAAGAGGTACATAAGTTGGAGCTAATTGGGTCAGGTGCCCCACGGCAGGAAGAAAGGACTTGATGTGAGTTTGAGAGGATGCAGGGGAGTTGACATCCTCCTTGGTCTCCAAGGCAACCAACAGTATCTCTCAGGTGAGTTGTAACTGTACTAAGGTCTCTTTTCATCTTGTCTGAACAACCCATTCTTTGCTTTTAAACAAGTACTAAGAACCCACTGTTCAGCTACCCTCAGTGTCCAAGGAATATGAAATAAGAAATGAAGCCAGCATCATCAGCCTCTGCCTTCACTCTTTGCTAGCTTTAAGGCTGGCAGGACAAGGTGAGGCTACAGTGGGTGTGGAAGCCTCATTTTCATGACTCCCACATAATAAAGTGTGGAGAGAGAGTGCTAGGCACCTCCGTCAGCCTCACCCCTCAAACTGTGGTCTTTGAATTTCCAGTACAAGGGCTGTTACCGAGAAACGCTGAGTAAAAGGGTGTCTGTGATGACCAAGGCTGCTCTGAGGGTTGATTGGGAACTCGGTGTTTGATGTGACGAAAAATCTTAGTCTGAAATGAGGACAGTTGGCAGTATGTTTTAGCACGGTGGAAAAGCACTGTTCAGAGTCATAAGCATACACAAGAGTGGACCTAATCACCACCCAGGCCTTTAACATTTGAAGGCACCTCGTAAATCGATCTTTAAGATTTGAGGTGGGAGGTATTTATTCCTTGGAGGCCCTTCCGCTGTCATGAGTTCTTTCTCACTTTTTCTCGATGCATCTATTTTCATCCTGAAAACAACTGATATGTAGCTTAATTGTTTTGTCCTTAGATAACTTGATTAGTGGGGAACTGATTTCAACACATTAGAGCATAATTGATGATGTGGTGTATACTTAACATGCTCCAGTTTTTATTAAGAGTAATCTACGTGAGTAAAGACTATGTTTATATGCAATCAGTTTGAAGCCTATGGTGTTGTTTGAATAATCCCTTATTGATATTTTGGATAGCTGTTATGTCAACTAATGAAACTGGTATGCTAGAGATTGTTACTTCTATTTAGTTTGTTATGCCATTCTGTATTTTTTAAAACTTTATATAGTTTACAGCAATGTTATTAGTTATATAAGACTTTAAGATGTTTGTGTATCTTTAGGAAAAAAAGTGATGGTCATATAGTGCCCCATTTATTTCCATAAAGCAGGGGTTCTCAACCTGTGATTCGTGGCCCCTTTGAGGGTTGCGCAACCCTCTCACAAGGGTTACATGTCAGATATTTACATTAAGATTCATAACAGTAGCAAAATTACAGTTATATAGTAGCAATTAAAATAATTTATGGTTGAGGTCACCACAGCATGAGGAACTGTATTAAAGGGCCGTAGCATCATGAAGGTTGAGAACCATTGCCATGAGTTTTTATCAGATATTAATATAGGTAAACCAGCTTTCAGTGAGTACATTTCTCACTCTGTCTTCCTTCCTTCCTTCCTTCCTTCCTTCCTTCCTTCCTTCCTTCCTTCCTTCCTTCCTTCCTTTCTTCCTTCCTTCCTCCCCCCACCCACTTTGGTAGTGCTGGCTATGAAACACAAAATCTCATACATTCTAACCACATGCTCTTCCACAGAGCTACACCCTCAGCCTTCTCTTTGCTTTTCATATTCTAGTGTTTGTCTTGTAAATAGCAAAGAGAGTGGCCTTTTAAAGTCCTTAAAGGAAATTCCTCCTGTATTGACATTCCCTGCCTTGCTTGTAGTGTTTCATGCATGCTAGGCAAGCTCGGTATCACTGAGCTGCACCCCAGGTCCATATTCATTTTTTTTAAAATATTTATTTATTTATTATGTATACATTATTCTGTCTGTGTGCATGTCTGCAGGCCGGAAGAGGGCATCAGACCTCTTTCCAGATGGTTGTGAGCCACCATGTGGTTGCCGGGAATTGAACTCAGGACCTTTGGAAGAGCAGGCAATGCTCTTAACCACTGAGCCATCTCTCCAGCCCCCAGGTCCATATTCATTTTTAACCAAAAGAGTTTAGTCTGCTCACTGGAATTATTGCTTTGTTTATTTATTTGGTAGGCTCTCACTATGTAGCCCAGGGGACCTTGAACGTATGGCAATCCTCCTGCCTCAGTCTCCCAGGTGCTCAGATTACAGGCCTGAGTCACCATGCCCAACAGTCCAGTTTTTAGTTACTTGAAACTTTTCTCATTCCACGTTCATTTCTGTGGGATTATTTTTTATGAGGCACATGTGAGGTAGGTTTGGTTTTGTCTTGGTCCTTTGAAGAACTTGCACTTCTCTGCTTTGCTTTTCCTTATGGTGCTGGGGGCTTCCCAGTCCCCCTTCTCTAAGTGACAGCTTCACATCAACTGCTCTAGCATTTTCTCTTTGGAACATGGTTTTATGTAAATATTGTGTGAAGTATGAACCCACACTCGTGTGTGTGTGTGTGTGTGTGTACACTTATGCCACAGTATTGGTCAGACGTCAACTGTGGGAGTCAGTTCTCTTGCTCTACCATGTGAATCTTAATCTGCTAAACCATTTTGCCAGCCTCAAATTCTGTGTAATTTCATCTGTTCTTCCTTCCTTCCTTCCTTCCTTCCTTCCTTCCTTCCTTCCTTCCTTCCTTCCTTCCTTCCTTCCTTCCTTCCTTCCTTCTTTCTTTCTTTCTTTCTTTCTTTCGTCCTTTGAGACAGGGCTTCTCTGTGTAGCTCTGAAGCCTGTCCTAGCACTCGCTCTAGACCAGGCTGGCCTCAAACTCACAGAGATTCGCCTGCCTTTGCCTCTCGAGTGCTGGGATTAAAGGTGTGTGCCACCACCTCCCGGCCAGCTGTTTTTCAATTTGCTGATCCATTCTCTGAATGAGCCCACTATTTAACTTGCCCACGGAAGATGCAGACAGTGTTCAGGACTGACCCCTAGCCTTGCATACCCAGAGTGTGCACTACCATTAGGGTGCATTTCCAGCAGTGTCTCTGAGTTTTGTTTTTGGTTTTTTTTTTTTTTTTTTTTTTTTTTTTTTTTTTTTTTTTTTTTTTTTTTTTTGGTTTTTCGAGACAGGGTTTCTCTGTAGCTTTGGTGCCTGTTCCAGAACTAGCTCTTGTAGACCAGGCTGGCCTCGAACTTTCAGAGATCTGGCTGCCTCTGCCTCCCGAGTGCTGGAATTAAAGGTGTGCGCCACCACTGCCCGGCTCTGAGTTTTAAATTCAAGTAATATATTGTTTTACATTTCTGTTGGGTTTTCTCTCACATATATTTTGCAATTTTTGAGAGTCTCATTATTTTCTCATGCTTTTCAATTATTTCCCAGCTTATTTGGTATTCTATAGTCACTAATACCTACATTTATAGTCTTTGCAGGCCTATTGCTGTGATGTCTCTCCTCTCCATCTCCCTCAAAATATATATATTTTGGTTTTTCGAGACAGGGTTTCTCTGTGGCTTTGGAGCCTGTCCTGGAACTAGCTCTTGTAGACCAGGCTGGTCTCGAACTCACAGAGATCCGCCTGCCTCTGCCTCCCAAGTGCTGGGATTAAAGGTGTGCGCCACCACCGCCCGGCTCAAAATATTTTCTTGGGATTGTGTATGTGTGTGCCAGTGCTTGTATGTGTGTGTGTGTGAGAGAGAGAGAGAGACAGAGACAGAGACAGAGACAGAGAGAGACAGAGAGAGATTAAGAGAGAGGGATTGAGAGAGATTGAGTGATAGAGAGAGAGAGAGAGAGAGAGAGAGAGAGAGAGAGGTAACATCCTTCAGTATTTTGTGGGAACCAACCTGGAGACACTTTTAACAGAATTCTTGGTCTGGGTGTTTAGAAGCATGAAAAAAAAATATGGATTCAGGTTCCTATATCATGCTTGTCAGAATCCTTTGCAGGTCCTGAATAAATGGTTGGGTCTTCAATCTTACTTTTGAACTTATGTGGATCTGCAAATACCCTATCTCCTGGTACAACAAAAAAATCTAGATTACTGTGGACCAGAAAATATTCTAGAATAGCATTTGACCTACTCTTCAGGCTTGTATTATGGGCTCGTTTTTTGAGTTTTTAATATTTTCTTCATTTTTTCAAACAAAAGATATGTGCATAGGTTTACCTGGTAATTTGAGAGATTTATAAGAAAGGTATTTCTGACATGTTCTGGACCTTATATGTCCACAGGCCCTCAGACCTCTGAATTCTGTAACATGCCTGACTTAATATTCTGATATTTTATAAACATTGTTTTAATTATCTTAACAAGCGATTAAGATAAGCATTATCATTATCCCTGTTCCCACGTTAAAGACCAGAAAATGGAGGCACAAGAAAGCGGAGCAGTGTGCCAGAGGTCGGGGTCCATAAGGGGCGGGTGATTGAGTATGGAAACTCAGCGTCAGTATCCCTACCCTTAAGCCCTCCCGGCAGGCACATTCCATTTCTGCTGGGTACCCAGCATGTTCCCATTTTGTTTAAAACCAGAATAGGGAATCTGGGTGTGGTAGACTAGGCTTGTAATCTCAGAGGCAGGGGCATTGTTGTGAGTTTGAATCCAGCCTGGGCTGCGTAATGAGTAGCTCAGACCAGCCTGAGCTAAACACTGTGAGACCTTGCCTCAAAAAGCAAGCCAACACTGGGTGAGGGGGTCAGGACGAAGGGGATGCGTGGTCCTGCCTCAAGGAGGTGATGGGACAGACATAGTTGACTTCCCAGGGAAGGCCTTACCCTCTCTAAAGAGAAGATGGGGAGTGGAGTGGGGGAAGATGGAGGAAGTGGGAGGAGAGGAAGGAAGGGGAACTGGGATTAGTATATAAAAAAATTAAGAACTTAAAGTTGGAAAAAAAAAAAAAAGCAAGCCAGCAAACACCCCCAAACAATCAAGCAAACAGCCCGGAATGGGAAGAGAACCCAGAGCCTTGAGCATGCTCATCAAGCACTCTACTCCCAAGCAGTACCTCTCTCCTAGCCACGGGAGCATCTGTTTCTCCAACGCTGGGGATGGGAGCCAGGACCTCACACACACTGAGTGTGCACGCTACTCGTGAGCTCCACCTTCCAGACTTGGCACGCCTTTAACTTGCCTTAGTTCCATTTTCAGTTCACCAGGCCAATGGTGGCCTTGAAAACAACCGCTTCAATACTAAGACCAATGCCAGAGAGGGAATAATGAATGCCATTGTTTGTCCTCAGCGGATCATGCTGGTAACTCTGATAGCTCCCTAAAGGAACAGCTCAAATGGCAGGGTTTCTCTGGCCGTGACTTCCCCACACCTGATACCACTACCCAGGGACATCTCTTGAGACAGACAAATTGTTGTAACGTTAAGACGATGGATGACAGTTGAGGAAACCAAGGTATTTAAACCAAATACTCTGGGAAGAAAGGCTGGGGTGAGATGCTCTAGGGAATAAATGTATAGCAGGAAATGCAGGTAGCATGGCAAACTGCTTGGCTGAGTGTTGAAGGCATGACTCAGTAAAGACACAGACATCTTCTGAAAAGACTGGGAAATGTTCTTTTTTCCGGGTGTTTGTGGAAATCTTCATCCAACCATTACCTGACTACTACGTTAACAAAGCAGAGACCTTAGTGTGTGCAGATGACAAAGTCAATAAGGAAACATGCTACCAGTGTGGCACAGCCATACATGGGTATGGATCAGGGCAGTAGGCTTGGAATCCAGGACCTTGTCCATGTTGGGCAAGCATTCTATCACTGAACTACAGGTCCAGCTTCCCCGACCCCACCTTTCCCCGACAGTCTCATGAAGTATCCCATGCTGTTCCAAAAGTTCACTCCGTAGCCAAGGTGGGCCTGTGCTTGGTTTTAATTTTATAAAAGAAAATTGGGGGTGGGTACAGGCCTATAATCCCAATGCCCAAGAGGCTGAGGCATGAGGATCAGGAGCGCAAAGCTATTGTGGGCAACACTTGTGAGATCATCTCAACACAAAAAAGAAAGGAGTACGTTAACACGAGGATTCCAGCACGGGCAGTTCAGAGAATCACTTTCTGATAGAGATGAGCAAGTTTAGAAAGGGAATCTTGACTTTGGAGGGCAAATGGCAAAACTGACTTTGAAGCATGCCAGGCTCAAACTGAAGACTGTGTTTGGCTGAGGCGTCTGATAGATGCCTCGTGACAATGCAGGGCTAGACCTAGAATTTGGACTTCTAGCTCTCCTCAAGGCTGTGCCGCATCTTTTACTGAGATGGAACCCCTTTTCATTTCCCTAATGCACCGAGACATCAAGACACGGTGTCTGGGAGTTTTAAGCAAAAGAAGGATGTGGCCCAGATAAGTTTGTTTCTCCATGGTGCCTGGATCACTGAGTGGAAAACAGATGACGAGCTGTTTGTCGAGACGAGTGGTGGAGTGTGTTTTTGTTTCTGTGCTTTTCCTGTTGGCAGTGGCTCTCCGTGAAAACAAACTCATTCAGAGGAAAGTTTTTCTTTCGGGAAATCCCCTCAATCAGATTTTAGGATTTAAAAAACGCACCCACCTATATTTGAGTTCCCATGGAATCATTCTAGTTTCCTCTGGCTCCTGGGGGCGTGGCTGTGCAAAGGATCAAAGAACTCTCCCCCTAACTGTGTCTACAGGTAGACTTTAGTGTCAGTGTCTCACCACCTTCCAAATTTAGAGTTTTTACGTCTCCTCGTGAGGGTGTAGACACGCAGTTACACAGCCGCACCTGCCCTTCAGCAGGGCTGGAGTTCATACTAGACCAAATCCCCACAAAGTTCGTTAGTTTGAAACAAGAGTCTCACTACATAACCCAAGCCGTCCTTGAACTTATGCCAATTCTCCTGCCTCAGCCTCCCAAGTGCTGGGATGGCAGGCCTGAGCCACCACCCTCACCCATGCAGTTTTACAGTGAAATGCACAGAGGACATCCAGTAGCAAGGAGCTAAGACGTCGGAGGAGTCCATACTGTTCTGTCTATGCAGGTCTGGTTAGCTTTGAGGCCGGGCGGTGGTGGCGCACGCCTTTAATCCCAGCTACTTGGGAGGCAGAGGCAGGTGGATCTCTGTGAGTTCGAGACCAGCCAGGTCTACAAGAGCTAGTTCCAGGATAGGCTCCAAAACCACAGAGAAACCCTGTCTCGAAAAAAGCAAAAAAAAAAAAAAAAAAGTTAGACTTTGTCCTCAGGGAATAAGACATTTAAAATATTCATGACAATTTTTAAATCTTAGGGAAAAGTCTAGAAGCAAACACGTGACCAATATTGGTAAGTATTGTGTGTTGGAGAAAAGCTCCTGCCACAAGAGAAAAGGTACATACATGACTATGTTATATCCATCCAGACATCCCCACCCTCACACAACTCTTGTGTCCCCCTCCCCCCGAACTCTCTCTCCCTCAACTCTCATCTTCCTCTCTGAACAACTGCTTGATGCTCCACCCAGGAAACGGAGGCAGTGGCCAGCTGCCTGTTTCCACCCCTCAGCCAGGACAGCCTCCCACACTCATGGAAAAGAACCCTTCTTCAATTCTTTGTTCTTTCCCCAAGTAAAACAGCCCCAAGCGGTGCTTCTATTTAAAGAAAGGATGCGCGGTGGATGGACAGGTGTTCTTGTTGACACACACCTCCCAAAGTTACCCATCTTGCTCTCTTTTCCAGACCCTCTTTGGAAAGGGGTAGGCATTTTAAAATCTCTTTCAGTTTTAGCTTACCGCATTTATCGGCAGTAAGTATGTTTATAAACACACAGTTTAGGTCTTTGTCTGTTTTGATATGGAGGAGTCTTTCTGTGTAGCCTAAGCTGGTCTCAAACTCAAAATCTTTCTGCCTTTACCCACCCCACCCCCCAGTGCTCCGGTTACAGGTGCAAACCACCCGGCCCAAACCACGTCCAGTTTTATGGTAGTCACACAGCTTCTTTAGTTGCTGTTTCTTTGGCTTTGGCGGCACCATTCTCTACTGCGGTCTTTCAGTTTCAGCTCTTTTGTGGACGCTCTCTCACCTGCCTGTCTGGGCTCTCTTCCATGCCTGTGATAGTGACCATGGCCTCCATGGGAGGAGTTTCCAAACTGACACGTCTCCCAGAAGCGAAGGCTTCCTTTCCTGCCATCCTGCCTGCCAAGCATCTGCACTCAGATGGCTCCTACTTGGCATGCCATGGACTGCCTCCTCTGTGAACGCCTTACCCCTTGCCATCCAGCCTGCAAATCATCTGCTGACTCCGTTGCTCTCTTCACTGGATCTGTCAGGATTCTCTCGGGGGTTCTCGCTCACAGGGGAGCTCAGATTCCTTATATGGAGGGACCTTGAGCTCATCACTTTCCCGCCTCAAGTTCTTCAGTGCTCTCAGAAGCGATTAATCAATCCCATTATAGTTCATATTCTCACTGAGATACCCCACACCAGCTAGTGAGTCCTCCTTCCCAACTTTACCTTCTATGGTAGAAGTCTGCAAGCTGTGCCTCCTGGGTCAGATCTGGCTTGCTTCCTATTTTTGAAAATTAAGCTGTATTGGAACATATCCATGTCCGTTCATATACATATTGTCCATGGCTGTTTTCATGCTACAGTCATAGTGGCGAACAGTTGCTATGGAGACCATCTGGCTTACGAGATCTCACAGGCTAGCTGTCTGTCTCTTTTTAGAGGAAGCTGCCCTTCCCTGGTCTCTAGACATTTGATCAAAGGTGTCACTCTTTTGTCACTGCCTGCTGTACAACAGTAGTGTCCGCTTTGCCCCTGGAAACAGGACTCTAGTGCCTTTGAATCTAGTGCAGCCAGAGAATAAATTAACCCCAAACCCTGTTGACAGAGCTCATTTCTCCTCAAGGTTTCGTACCCCTGGATTTCTGATGGATGTCAAATTTCCCCATCAGGGTTAGATCAAAGTAGCCAAACCTCTTGAAATTTGATGTTATAGGATTTTGAGGCGTGTTGCCTTTGTGTCTGGTGCCGGAGTGTGAGGTTTGAAGAGCAAGCAGCCCAGAAGAGAAGATGGGTGTAAGGTGGGGAAGGGAAATAGGTCCACACAAAACTGGAAAGAGCCTCTTTTAGCAGGTCACTGTCCCCAGTATGTGGCTGTGGTGTCCACAGGAGCTAAGCAATTGCCTGACTCTGATGGCAGGAAGTTCTGGAAGGAGGTGGGGCAGCTATAGGTTATGATCTATATATGCCAAGTGGAGGAACTAGCAAGTGTCAGCATCAGTGGCTTAGTACTCCATCACTAACCTTCTCTGCACCAAGGCGTTATGGTTGCTGCTTCATCTCCACCTCCAAGGCTCCTGAAAAAAGTTGCTTATGATGACAAAAGCCAGAGACACACAAGGGAAAATGTTCTGAGAAAAATTTACAATTTTGCTAACAATTGCAAAATACCTTCTGGAGATGGTTCTGCATACCAATCATCCCAGCACCAAGAAGGTAGAGGCAGGGGCATTGTCACAAGTTCTAGACCAGGCTGGTCTACACAACATCAGGTCAGCTAGGGTTATAGAATTAGAAACAACCAAACAAACAAGCAGACAAACAAATGAGAAAAACACAACCACATTTTCAATGGTTAATTTTTATTTCATTTAATTGATTTTAAAGGATTTACTATAATTTCTGTGTGTATGAGCACATCATGTGCATACCCGTGCACATACATGGAAGCTAGAAGTGGGCGACCTTTTTTCACTTCCCATCTGTTCGCTTGAACTTGGGGCTTGCGTTTTGTCTCCTAGGCTGAAAGCCTTTAAGGCCCAGTGACTCTCTTGTCCCAGCGCCCCTTGGTGCAAGCAGCATGCCTAACTCCAGCTTTTAGGATTAGGCAGCAGGTGCTTTTAACCACTGAGCCATATCTCCAGCCACTAAATTTTAATTGAACTATTCTGAATTGTATTTGACAGAGTTCAGATGTCTTGTTAGGTGAGTGCTTTTGTTTCTCTATGTATTTGGCCATGGCCCATCTTTACCTCAGGGCATAGATATGGCCTCAGGGAGACCTTGTTAGCATCTGTGTGTTTCACTGTTGGTCCTCCTTTCTATACCTGGGAAGAACCCCACCCCCCACCTGCACTCCCATAGCACCCCCACCTACACCATGCACCAACAACCAGTACACTCTGCCATTCACTGCTTCAGAATTAATGCTGTGCTTGTGAGTGGAGCCTAGAAAGGGTAAGATGTTTCGCCTAGTTCTGTAGTTCCTGGGTTTTAAAAATTATTGAATCTAAATAACATAAAACTTACCATTAGTCTTTTTCAAATATGCAATGCACCGATATTTAGTGTGTATTCACTGCGGTGGAATCATTATAACTATCTGTCATTGGATTTTGTTCATCTTTCCTAGCTGCAATTTTGTATCTATCAGGCAACAAGCCTCTTCTCCTTCTCCTTTAGTCCCTTGAAATCACCATCCTGCTTTTTATCCTATGACTCGTGAGGCAAAGGCAGGTAGATTTTTGTGACTTCGAGGTCAGCCTGCTCTACAGAGTTCCAGGACTAATTGCATGGTTACTGGAAAATCCTGTCTTGAAAAACCAAAAAGAAAAAAAAAAAAGACAGGTTTGGTCACAGTTAGATAAATGTACGTGGGCTTATGAGAGAATACAGAAAGCCATAGATTAAAAGAGTAAATATTAAAAAGTAATTGAGTAAGAAAAAAATAAGACACATAAAGATGGAAAATACACAGAGAGTCTGGATTATGTGTGGAGTTTTTGGAAAAAATGTCTAATAATCTGTATATCACCATGAGGTCATGGCTTACCGGGAAAGATTCAGCATGTCTGACCTGGCGAATCCATGGCGGCTCTCTCTCTCTCTCTGATTCTGCTTTCTTCCTCCCAGAATTCAGTTCTGTCTACCGGCCTACCTAAGTTCTGCCCTATCACCAGGCTCAAAGCAGTTTCTTTATTAACCAATGAAAGCAACACAAGTACAGAAGGACCTCCTACACCATGTCATATTAAAAAAAAATGACTACCGGGTGGTGGTGGTGCACACCTTTAATCCCAGAACTCGGAGGCAGAGGCAGGCAGAGCTCTGTGAGTTTGAGGCCAGCCTGGTCTACAAGAGCTAGTTCCAGGACAGGCTTCAAAGCTACAGAGAAACCCTGTCTCGAAAAACCAAACAATAAAATAAAATAAAATAAAATCACTGACAAATTGAATGCCTGATGCTCCCCCTCTTTTTATCCAAGAGGTGTTAAGTTTTAGCACTTCCCCTTCAGTCTTTAATCCATTCAAGTTAACTTTTGTTGAGAATATTCAGTGCTCCAGTATTTCTGGAAATTATTCCCCCTTTGTCTTTCAATGTCCTTGGTACCCTTGTTGACAATAAATTGACTGTGTACATGATAGCTTGCTTCTGGCCTCTCTGTTCTTCTCAGTGGCTTGTAAATCTGTCTTGATGCTATTGCCATGTTGTTCAGATGACTGCAGTTTTGTAGTAATATTTGAAATCAAGAACTGTGAAACTTGACTTTCTTTTCATTTAAGGTTGATTTTGGCTATTCAGGGTTACCATTTTTACATGGGTTTGTCTTTAGCTTTTAAAAATCAAACGAATATTAACTTTATTAGTAACAAGCTACTAAAAGGCATATTTAACAGAAAGCTATAGCCAAATGACTCCCTATGTTACCAAACCATAATTCTCCAATAATTCCCACTCTGTACCAAATTAATTCTCCCCCATGCCCCCCACTGTGAAGTGATTCAAGCTCTCCACAGCTATCTTCTGCAGAGTTATTCTACCTTGTCACACCCTTTCTTTCTAACCTTTTCACTGATGCCTAGTCACTTTCAGATATTCTGACCATGGCTAGTTCTCTTCAGCACATCCTACGGGCCTGCGTCACCCGAGCCAACATGGCTAGTTCTCTCTGTATCACTGTGCCTTTGCTTCATTGTTCTCTCTGCCAAAAATGCTTCCCAGGTTTCCTCAGCCTCAAATTCTCCATAGCTTTTTCTTTAGGAATTAGGTTATCATGCTGTGTGGATAATAAATATTATGTGGTAATTTACCAGTAGTTCTTCAAAGCCAGAAGCTAGATTCTCTATTTTTTTCCAGTGTATAAATTTAGTCTATGGTATACAAATAACTTCTGTTAAACTCAACAGAACTAAAAGAGGTTGGAGTCACCCAGGAAAAGGCCTGCCCCTAAGAATGGATGTTGCCGCTATGGGCCAAAGGAAGGACAAGAGGGAGAGGCCTTGTGGTGCTCTGGGGATCAGGAACACCGGGATTCAGAATGTATGAATGCTGGCTACGTAATAGCAGTGTCTGCTGGCTTCTACAGAGCAGGCTTGGAACATTCCCCTCTTGCCAGGTCACCACACAGAACCTCTATTCAGAAAACCTATATAAAGTTCAAGGCCCTCCAAAGGCCACTGGGCAGCCATCCAATCATTCTCTGGTATAGTAGCCTTTCCCTGGAGGAATGCCAGAGCCCTGAAGACCTTTTGATTCTCCAATGCATAGGGATAGTGGAGACATGGTTTATGCAATTTTAGTTCTTGAGACTGTAGCTATTATGATTGTTATGTGGACGAAATGGTTTTAAATCAAAAGCAGACCCAATGGACTTGGTTCTTGGGACATCCAAGATGAAAATCAACACATGTAGGATACAGTGAGTGGTGGCAAGTGTCTAGCCCAAATATGAGGGGGGTAGGCTGGCTCAGCAACCAGGACGAGAGAAAGATGTGTAGTCACATGTTGACAGAGGTTTTCTATCCTGCCCAGACCCTCAGTCATTCAGTTCCGGAAACACACAGAGGCCTACATTAATTATAAACTGGCTAGCCTATTAGCTCAGGCTTTCTTATTAACTAATTCTTTTGTTTGTTTGTTTGTTTTTTCAAGACAGGGTTTCTCTGTAGTTTTGGAGCCTGTCCTGGAACTAGCTCTTATAGACCAGGCTGGCCTCAAACTCACAGAGATCCACCTGCCTCTGCCTCCCAAGTGCTGGGATTAAAGGTGTGCAACACCACTGCCCGACTAACTAATTCTTACATTAACCCATAATTCTTGTCTGTGTTAGCCACGTGGCTTGGTACCTTTTATCAGCGACGCATTCTCATCTTGCATCCTCTATGTCTGGGTGATGACTGCAGACTGAGCCTTTCCTCTTCCCAGAATTCTCCTGTTCTGGTCACCCCGCCTATACTTCCTGCCTGGCTACTGACCAGTCAATGTTTTATTAAACAGGTAGGAGACAAATCTTTACAGATTACAAGACCATTTTCCCAGAGCAGTCACAGGCCAGTAAGGGGTGTTTGCCAAGGAGGTGGTAACACAGAAGACACGCAGGCATATGTGGTGGCTTTCCCAGGCCACTAGCCCCCCTCACATATGGTAAATGAGAGTCAGAATGATTCTGTTGTTCAGTGAAGTTGATATCACTTGTGTACATGGCAGGGTGTGTGTGTGTGTGTGTGTGTGTGTGTGGTTTGTTTTTCAGCTGAGGACTTTTTTATGCAATCTAGACAGGAGGTCTAGGATGTACTTCAAGGCAGGAAGAGATCTTTTTATATAAAGGAAGAGAGAAAGAGGAGGGGGAGAGACAGGAAGAGTGGGGGGAATAGACAGGGAGAGAGACTTATGTATCTCATGATGATCTTGAATGCCTTTAGTCAAGGATGACCTTGAACTTTTGATCTTCCTTTTTATACCTTTTATGTATTGCAATTCCAGGCTGTATTTCTGTGTCTAGTGTACGTGGCACTGTAGACCAAAGCAGAGCTTTATGCATGCTGGGCAAGCACTCTACTGGCTAAAATGTATTTCCAGCCCAGGGGGTGAATTTTTAATTGCCAGTATCAACCTGGCATATTCAATTTTTGGCTCCACTCATTCTTTTTAAAAATTGAGAAAATGCCACAGGAACTAACAATGTTGTCTGAAGTAGTTTTTTGGTTTTTGGGTTTTTTTTTTTGGAATTTAAGAATGCTTTAATATTTAATTGTTTAAGGAAAATGATAGGACTGTGATAGTAGTAAGGAAGGGTACATGGTTAGAGGAATTCCCTTAAATAAATCATGAAGATCAGTTCTATTTTCACCCTGGTTATCACGGACCCCACGTATCTCATGTCTCTTATTATATTGCCTTTTTCCCCTTAACATTTATGAATTCCAGGTCAGACATGTCTTCCTTAGTCATGGTAAAATAAAACTGATTTTCTTGTGAATCCTATTTTGGACAGTGTAAGTGTAGTTTGCTCCCTTTCTAATTCTTCAAAGTAACTCTTGACAAAAAGCCTGGCGTCCTCAGACCATTGAAGAGTGTTCACAGTGCTGCTGGGGTTCTCAGCATCTTTGGCTTTGATTTTCCTCCAGAGAGAAGTCTCCTGTTTAAACCCCTGCTCTGTGACCAGGCACGTGTGTCACAATTGCTGTTGCCGTGCCAGCCTGCGTCACAGGAGGATGCTTGGGTGTCAGCTTGCCTTCGGGTGCTTAACTGGTCCTCATCAACACTCGTGGAGAGCTCAGTGTTAGGTTAACGCGCAGCCAGGAGACTTTTGTGAGGAAAGTATGGTCCCCGAGTCCAACAGCTCAGAACCCAGGTAAGAAAGACCGTAAACCAAGACGCTCACAGCAAGGTAAGCGGTCTGGAACTAGGAGTGATTGCTCACAGTGTGGGAAGCCATGACTCTGTGGTTGGAGAAAAAGAATTTTAAAGTGGGAGAGTGATGCCTGACCCTTGACCTGGAAGAATTAGTGTACCTCTACCAGGAAGTGTCAAGTTGTCCATCTGTAATCCCAGCACTCAAAGGCCAAGGCAGAGAATCATGAGTTCAAATCTGTCCATCCTGGGCTTTTCAGAGAGGTGGGGGTGGGAAGAGAAAGAGAGAGGGGGTGAATTATGGTAAAACAGGAGCTGGCTAGATGGCTCAGTAGGTACAGGTGCTTGCTCCCAGGCCTGAGGACTTGAGTTCAATCCTGGAGAAACCATAGAGGAAGGAGAGACTGAACTCCCGCCTCACGGGCACTATGGCATGCATGTGTGCACAAGTGTATACATACATACACACACACACACGTATACACGCACTCATAAACACAATAAGGAAAGAAATGTGATAAAATTTGGAAGGAGATAGTCTGAACCTGGAGGATGAGAGGGGCTGGCAGGTGTCTTCGCTGCTTTTCTGTTGCTCTACTGAAGCACCATGGCTAAGGCTGTTCGGAAGGGTTTATTTGGACATAGAGTTCTGGAGGGATAAGGGCCTCTGGCCATCACGGTGGAGAAGCAGGGCAGCAGGCATGGCAGCGGGAACAGGAAGCTGAGAGTGCTTATCTTGAGCTGCAAGCATGAAACAAAGAAAAAGAGAGAGCGAATTGGAAATGGTGGGTGTTTAAACTCTGTAGGCCTGCCTGCAGTGACTAACTTCCTCCAACAAGGCCACACCTCCCCAAACATCCTCACCACCATCCTCCAATGACAAAGTGAACTCATGTAGGAGCATGCGTGGGACATTCTCCTTCAAACCGCCACAGAGGGGAAGTGAGGGGGCTGTGTCTGGCCTGTGGGGGAAGGAAACTGTTGAGAGACTGGCCGAATACTAAGACATAGCCCACAGGCCCTGCTGCTGTTCTGAAAAGGGTGTCCTAGCTCACTTTCTCCTGCTCTGATAAGACACTCATCAAAACCAACTTAGAGATAAAGGGATTAATTTCATCTTAAAACTCCCAGCTCACAATCCATTGCTATGGGAAGCTATAGCAGGAACTCAGGGCAAGAACCTGGAGGCAGGAATGGAAGCGGAGGCCCTGGAGGAAGGCTGGGTACTCGGTGCTTCCTATGGCTTGCTCAGCTTGCTTTCTTATACAACCAGGGCCGCCTGCCTGCCCAGGGGTGGTACCACCACCCACAATGACCTGGGCCCTCCCACATCAATCATGAATCAAGAACGTGCCTCATAGACATGCCCACAGGGCAATCTGATGGAAGCAATTCCTCACTTGTAATTCTCTATTCCTAGATATGATGAGTTTTGTGTCAAGTTGACAAAAAATGAGCCACAGGGGTAGAACTGTAAAACATGACTTCACTTTAAGTTCACTTTAAGAATTCAAACCCGAGTGACACACACACACACACACACACACACACACACTCAGACACACTCACACAAAGTGCCAGGCTGAGAGATATGAGCCTGTGGATTCAAAGACGAAGAGATTAACCAGTCACTGTCGACTGTGCAGGGTAAAAATGTTCTCCTTTTCCCGAGCCCCGGACTTGGCACGCCCACTGAACAGCAAATGTTAACAAAGCTAACACGGAGTAAGCAGGGAGGACAGGGGTAGGGCATATCTCATGGGTTCTCCTCAAAGTGCGTTTTTGGCCTAGTTTCCTCATCGGAAAGACGCCGGAGCTGACGTGTGGCCGGCTAAGATTACTCTAGCGTTAGTAATCCGAAATTCAGTTCCTTTGCTGACCCTAAGCATCCTCCTAAAAGTAATCAAATAAACAGATAAACAAAGCTTTAAAAGCAGCCCCTCCTCACCAGGTCTCGCTCTTGCCCTAGCATGAGTGGAGGAGACAGATGCGCGCAGCACAGAGTCTAAAGGACTCCGTGCTGACAAGCTGTGTCTCCCTGGCGAAGAAGAGGATCCCATTGCCATAAATGGAAGTGGCGTTTGGAGTGCTGTTTTGGCCAGGTCTCCTGGACTTAAATGGAACTAAACGCTCTTGCAGAGATGGAGAGGAGAGTGAAGAAGAGGAGGGGGTTGTCTGGGCATGGGAGTTGGCTGCTAGCCCTTGCACTGGAGGTCCAAGTTCAAATATGCTTGCAGGCAAGCCTCTTAAGTTTTTCTGCCCTCATACAATGAAGCCGTTGTATGGCCAGAGGCTGGAGCAGGCAGCTGGATTTCCAACAGCCAGTACCTTTTGGACTCCCTTTTGATTCTCCCTCTGTTGGAGACATACCTCACAGGACACAGAGACCTCTGGTAAGGCACACTGTAAGCTGAAGGAAGCAGGGGAGGTGCTGCTCCTGCGTGGGAGTGTCGGCTCTGTTAGCACACTGCTTCCGAAAGTGGCAGAGCCATAAGAGAATGAAGATGCTCAGTAGACCAAGGAGCCATTGAACACTTTATCCCTCTTTTAAACATCTGCCCTGGCCCCAACAACCATTTTAGGTGACTGAATTCCTGGACTGCTTAGGTCCTTTTGCTATGTTATTTTAATTTTGTAAGCTCCCCCCACAGGAATGATTTGACTAGATGCCCATCTGATTTGCAAAGTCCAAAGGGATTTCTGTGCCTACTGCTTATGGGTTTAATCAGATGGTTCTTGAAATGGACCTGACCCTTTCATTGGGGACAATTTCTAAAGTGATAAATATTCTCCCCACTAAACTTCTGAGCATTTATATTCTCTCTCTCTTTCTGTATCTCTTTGTCTCTGTCTTTCTCTCTTCTCTCTGTGTGTGATTTCTCTTAAATTCTCTCTAAACAAAGTAAATCTTGCAGGGGAAGGTTGGTAGATGCATTTAGTTACAGTGATAATTAAATGAGCATTTGTTTGGTTCTGACTCTGCCAGGTGCTGTTAAAAGTACTTAACGAATTGAATTTGTATAACCCTCCATGTGACTCTATAAGTGTTATTATCGCCATCACCTTAAATATGGAGAAACTGAAGCACAGAAAGATTAAAGTAACGAAGTTGATCGATCATTGAGCCAGGTTCCCAAATCTGTTACCTACAGCCAAATGCTGGACTGATTTCCAGTGAATGGGATGTTCCCTAATTTTCATACCTCTTGAGTTCAGGCTAGCCCTGAATATTTTTCTGAATATAGCTCTTAACTGCTTGTTGCCTTTTTTTTTTCTGACTTCCAGGCTTAAGAAGGAAATAATGGAAAAATAAACTGGGTAGAGGGTAAGGGATAATCATGTCATTGAGAACATACACAGAACCATAGGTATATCCATGTGTATACTTTTATTTATTCTTCTAGAGTGTGTGTGTGTGTGTGTGTGTGTGCATATTCATGCATGTCCGCATGCATAATGTGTGCATGGGACCCTGAAATCAACCTCGGGTGCCATCTGACTTGTTTTTTTTTTTTTTTCTATTGAGACTGAGTTTCTCAGTGGACTGGAATGCACCTCACCAAGTTGGCTGGGTCAGATTCACAGCAAAGATCCAGTTTTCTCTGCCTCCTCAGTACCAGGATCTCAAGCAAATGCACCTGATCTTTATTTCTTCCCTTTCTCCCCCCCCCCCCCCCAAGCACAGTTCTGGGTATCAAACCCAGGTCTTCATGCTTTGTAAGGCTAACACATTCCAGACTGAACTATCTCGGTAGCATCCTTTTGTTGTTGTTTCTTTGAGACAGGTTCTCACATATCTTAGGCTGGCCTGGAACTTGCTATGTAGCCGAGACTACCCTTGAACTCCCAATGCTCTTGTCTCAGGAGCTGGGATCACCAGCATTCACCACCATGCCCAGATCTGCCTCTTAGTTTTGTATTCACATCATTATGGAGCTCCCAGAGGCTTTCTCGGCAGGTTAAACATAGCCCTTCCCCGAGGGATCAGTTTTTCCTACTTCAGGTCATGGGAAGGGGCAAGAGGGAGAAGACTTCCTTTTCCAGGAAGCCATGTTTGGAAAGGAACACATAAAAATTGATCAATAAGAACATTTGGCAGCTTACCAGGTCTCTGTGCGTGACAGGGTACACTCAGAAGCTTAGTGTATAGGAGGAGACAAGCCCTGTCCCTTAGGAACACAAAATTGAGAGAACCGCCAGGACCCCAAGATCACCCTCTCTGGCCACAGTCTGTGATATGATGTCATTTATCCCTTCTGTGTAGTATTAGGAGCGGCGGGCTACGTTCCTGGCACCTGGCTGCCCGCATGTCTAGCTTATGCCCCAAAATAATTACACAGAAACTGTATTCTTTTAAACACTGCCTGGCCCATTAGTTCCAGCCTCTTATTGGCTAGCTCTTACATTTTGATCTAACCCATTTCTAATATTCTGTGTAGTACCACGAGCTGGCTTACCAGGAAAGATCTTAACCTGCATCTGTCTGGAGTGAGAGAATCATGGCGACTGCCTGACTCGGCTTCTTTCTCCCAGCATTCTGTTCTATCTACTCCAACCACCTAAGGGTGGGCCTATCAAATGGGCCTAGGCAGTTTCTTTATTAATTAACCAATGAAAGCAACAGATTAGAAAGAAATCACTCCCACATCACTTCTGCTCTCTTTTAAAAGTTGTTGTAGACTTATTTGTTCTTATTGTATGTATATGAGTGTTTTGCCTGCACGTATGTACGCGCATCACATGCAGTGCCCACAGAGGTCAATTAAGGGCATCAGATCCCCTGGAACTAGAGTTACAGATGGTGATGAACTTCCCGGTGGGTGATGGAAATTGAACCCAAGTCCTCTGAAGAGTAGCAAATGCTCTTAACCACTGAGCCTTCTCTCCAGCCCACCTACCCCCTTGTGGAACAATTTGCATGCTATGGTCCTACTTGTGCAGCAAAGATTAAAAAAAAAATACATAAACATCAATAAAATGCATAATAATTATACCTACAGTATACTTATCATATACCAAACAGTATTCTAACTCATGGACCCTCCAAAGAACTCTGTGGGTGCAATCGATAGCTCAGTGGATAAAAGTGCTTGCCCCATGCCGGGCAGTGGTGGCACACGCCTTTAATCCCAGCTCTCAGGAGGCAAAGGCAGGCGGATCTCTGTAAATTCAAGGCCAGCCTGGTCTACAGAGCAAGTTCCACGACAGGCTCCAAAGCTGCACAGAGAAACCCTGTCTTGAAAAACAAACAAAATACTTGCCCCCTAGCCTGATGATCTGAGTTTTAGTCCTGTGTTCCACATTGTGGAAGGTGAGAACTGATTCTTCAAGTTTTCCACAGGTGGCATGTGCATTCTTACACACACACACACACACACACAGAGAGAGACATACAATTTTCTTAAAATGTGATTTATAAAAAAGGAACTCTATAAAGTAGATATTACTATTATACCAATTTTATATAAATAATGGATGTATAGAAATGTTGCCACATCTGTAAATTCCGTAACTAGTAAATGGCAGGGTCAGAATTCAGTCTCTGGTGTCCTGGCTCCCAAGTGTCTACTATTAACCAATAGGCTAACCTATAAATGGTGTGTATGTATAAACAAAATCTAGATAGACATACAACAAACTCCCAACTATTATTGATTAAGAGGTACGAAAATGGGTGGGGTGTAGGAAAGGGACATTTTCTTTTTACAGTACATATTTTTTTTCCTTTCTTTTGGCAGTGCGGAGATAGCAACCAGGGCCTCATGAAGGAAATTATTCTGAAATTAGATGGCAACTTATTTACAACTTTGTACCTCCATTAGGGGATGCAGATAGCTGTGGAGTCAGTGGTTCCTTAGGCAAAGGAACCCCTGGGATCCGTTTCTAGGTAGCAAGAATGAGAACTGGGTCAGGGTGATAAGTAAGAGGAAAAGCAGGATGTGAAGAGAGGGAGGAAGAACTGAGGAGCTGACAGGGACAGCCAAGAAGAGAAGGACTTGAACTTGAACACTGGGCCGGAGGTAGATATTTAACACACTCAACTTTAAGGACCCACACTTCAATATAAATTCTTGAGGTGGGGAGATCTGTGTATGGTATTCACAGAAATAAAATATTCAGCCCATTTATAAAGTTTATCTGGAATTATAATTCTCTAGATGGGATGGATGGGGAGGGTCGTCAGAGGGCCCTCTGGAGAATTGTAGTCTTACCAGGTTTGGCTCCGCTCTGAGGTCAAGAGTCCTTTTGGAAGGAAGGTTGACGATTCTGGATGAATAGGGCCTCCCACAGCCACAGAAGCCTGTCAGGGGCCACACATCAGCTGTCAGGACACTTGGTCGTCCCCCTAACAGGTTTCTTGACTTGGTCTCATGCCAGCAGATCCCAGTGGCTCTTAGGCCTGGTCTGCTCTCAAGCTTAACCACCTTCACCCTTTAACCAGGCTGAGGGCTCTGGAGGGCCCTTGGCACACACAGTGCCAGGCAATGCTCAGCCTTCGACAGGGAGCCAAAGTGGCCTTTGCCCTCCTTTCCAGAGCTGGAGCAGAGGCCACTGTCGTGAGGAAGACTGAGTCTTCAGGGAAAGGTAGACCTGAAAAGGCTGTCAGCTGGCCTGATGATAGCCATCCTCACAATATCCTGACAACTGGGGTTTTTCTGGCACATAAGACTGGGTTTTTTCTAGGCTTGGACGGACTTCGTTTCAGGACACTGCATGTCTTTATTCGTCAAGTGAAGAGCTGTCACCTTTGTCACCATTTCTTCCTCAAGTAACTGTCAGAATAGTGATAATAGCTATGTTTTCTGAGTGAATATGATGAGCCAAGACTCCCATAAAACATTCTTCACAACAAAATGCTACATTATTTTTAAAATGATGAAATGGAGACCAGAGATGCTAAGAGTCTCACTCATTTGTGTCAGAGGTGGGATTTGAATTCAGGTCTATTCAGCTCCACATCTCCTAATAGTTTACATTGTGCTCCCTGGGTGGTCCATTCAAATACGAACAGGAATGGCTAATCAGTGAGCAAACTGTAGTACAAACAGTTGTATCTTCAGGGCATAATGTCCGTTCTTCTGCACCTTGCCTGCTAAGAATGCCACTTGTTTATGTGTCTTAGAAGTGACATTCACTCAGCTACTAAGTGCCATGAGATCCTAGAAATGACTCAGAGCCTCAACATTCCCTACTTATGTCTAGACTATAAGTCATGCTAGTTTTTTCCGGAGGTCTGTGAGGAATGCCTGGCTGATCCTTCTCTCTTTCCCTTGCCAAGCCTGTTGGCCCTCTGAGTTCCTCCCTGCCTGGGCACGGCTGTCTTTCAAGTTGATTGGCACCTGAGACTTGCTTCTCTGTTGATGGTATCTACTCCCAGTAAAACTGATCTGTGCATTTGTAAGGGCTAGACTTGATTTCTCCTGGCCTTGAGTACAGGGTCTTAATTATTTAAGCCACTTAAACTCAAGCCTAATCTTTATATAAGCTACCGAGTCCCCAAGAGGTACAAGTTAGGACCGTTCTGAGAAAGGGTGGTATTCACACCTGGTTGAGCCTTTCTATGGGTGGAAATGCATTACTTGTGGATGTATGTCACAGATGGTACTGTTTATAATATATATCCAGACATACAAAGAATAATATATTTGAGATTTTTACTTCTGACCAAGATGGAATAAGAGCAGCCAAGTTTACCTTCCAAATAATAAACTGGACAAAATATGCAAAACAACAATATTCTGATGCTAATCTATTTTTATTTTTTAATTATTGATCTTTTTATGGAGCTATACATTTTTCTCTGCTCCCCTCCCCTTCAACCTTCTCCCAAGGTCCACATGTGCCCAATTTACTCAGGAGATCTTATCTTTTTCTGTTTCCCATGTAGATTAATTCTAGGTATGTCTCTCTTAGGATCCTCATTGTTGTGTAGGTTCTCTGGAACTGAATTAATCTTATTAGATTGTATTGAAAGGTGCTTCCTAAGGAAGAGAAATCAGAGTAAGTGAGCCCAAAAGTTAGCCAACTTACTCTTGGGGGAGGGAGTTTCCCACTGCAGTACAGGGAGGAGAAAGCCATGTAGGGTGGTTGAGGACACAGACCTGGGAGCTGAGGGAGACTGAGGGCAAAACAAAGCACTGGAAATGACAGTGGTGTCCCGAGGGAAAGCTCTGAAGGTCTCTCTGAAGTCTTTAGCTCAGTGCCTGTCAGCTCACACGAGTGAGGAAAGCAGCTGAAGTTGAGTGAAGAAAGCAGAACTCGGGAAGGACAGAGCCAAGAACTTCACGGTTAGTGGGGTTTGGGTGAGAGTGAAGGATACTATGATTTTAAGTCATGGGATAGAATTATTCCTAGACAAAAGGTGGTTGTGATCTCCCCTAATGCTGCAAGCCCGGGAAGGAGGGAATTATTCCCATGTTCTGGTGCTCCAGAACAATGCTCAGATGTATTTATGACACTACACTACAAAACTGTCTAACATTAACAGGACAAAGTCCTCCAGGCTTGGCATCCACTCCAAAACGTAGCTGGCATGGAAGGAAACATGAGTATGATTACCAATGGCTATCAAAGCGGAGACCAGATGGAACACTTCCGATAGAATCAGTAAAGAAAGCTTGTGTGGTTTTGCTTTTGATTTAGACAAGGTCTCCTACAATCTAGACTAACCTGAAGTCACAATCCTGCTGCGTCTCCTCAAGTGTTGGAAAAGATTGCAGGTGTGTGCCCCCATTCCTGGTGACAGTTTCCCAAATGGTGGTTCGAATGTATCCTACCTGCTAAGGAAGGCAAAGATGGAGCATGTAAGGACAGACAGGGGAGGCAGTCAAAACCCAAGCTGAGTGTGTTGAGATACACATGAAATCTTAGAGTTTGGGATGCTGAGGCAGAAGGATTGCCTCAGAGTGGATGCAGCCTGGGCTACATAGTTTCTCTTCCTGTTGCTGTGATCAAACTCTCTTAACAAAAATAACTTAAGGAAGACAGGGTTTATTCTGGCCCAGAGGGTGCAGTTCATCTTGGCAGGGAAGCCCAGGCTTCTTGGCTGATCCAAGAGATCTACAATCAGAGAGCAATGAGCACACGTGCTGTTGTTCAGTGCCCTTACTCTGTTGACACAGTGCAGGATTCAAGCCAAGGAATGGTGCCGCCCACAGGGGCGTGTCTTCCCAACCCAATTAACATAATCAGGAGCCACCTACCTAACCTACTTCAGTTAACATAGTCAAGATAAGCCCCCACAGGCATGCCCAGAGGCCTGTCTCTCAAGTAACTGTAGATTCTGTCAAGTTGATAATTAATACTAACCATCATACATAGCAAGTTCCAAACCAACTTGAGCTACGAAGACCTGGTCTTACCTTAACACCCCACCTCACCTCCCCACTGCCAAGAAAACCACAACCAAACAACAAACCAAGCAAGAAAGCAACCCAGTAAGCAAGCAAACACACCAAAAACCCAAACACTAAATTGGTCTAATCTGCTTTATTCGGCTAAAAAAGGATACCCAAGATGGGATGATTTTCACGTCTGAAGAGATTTCCTCCTTATATTGTTTTAGAAGTTAGGGTGTAATATTTCTTAAGACGAGCTTCTCTGCCGACGCAGATAATTCCAATCAGACCAAATGAGACCGAATAAAAGATGCCCATGTTTAATGCAGCGCTCCTGGGTGGCACCTGGGAAGCATGGTGAGGGGAAGAGAGAGAAGGGGAGACCACGCGAAATCCAGAGATCATGTGTACATTCTCTGGGGGACAGTTTAAGCAGCCTGTGGGAGTACTCTTGACCTTGGCAGGCTTTGTTGACCCTCCCTGGGGAGGGGTCTTATTCCAGGAGCTGGGGTGAAGCCCCCAGGCAAACAATCCAGACTCTGTCTAAAGGGTGTTAGGGAGCTGGGGTGATGCCTTTGACCAAACAGTCTAAGGCATGGAGACCAACTGGTGAGGGCCTCCCTGCTTACAAGATCCCTGGATGGGAAGAGGAAGAGGAAAAAGCATGTGACCGAGAGAAGGAAGAGAGTGGAACTCACCCTTTTATTAGAAACCCACCCCTATAATCCTGGCACTAATCCTCGCATGAGGGTGCCCTCATGACCATCCCTTACCTTCTCATTTCTCAACACCACTGTACATGAACCATGGGGAAAACATCCAAAGCATAGCAAAATGCAGCAACAAAGTGACTTTTCCAGGGGCTGGGGAGATATCTCGGTTGATAAATAGCCTGCTTGTGTAAGCGTGAGGACCTGAGTTTGGATTCCCAGAATTGTGTACAAAACCAGGCGTGGTAGCCTGCCTCTATAATCCCAGCACTAGGGAGGCAGAGAAAAGAGGGTTCCTGGGACTTCCTGATCAGCTGGTCTAGCTAAATTGGTAAGCTTCAAGTTCAAGTGAGAAACCCTGTCTGGAAAAATAAGAATGGAGAGTCAGCAAGAAAGCTCCCCGGGTAAAGGCACTTGCTGTGCAGACCTGGCAACCTGAGTTAGGTTCCTAGGACTCATGTAGAAAGGTAGGAAAGAACCTCTGACCACCACATGCATGCCGATGCATGAACACAAACACACGTCATGTACACACATATAAAAATAATAAAAATAAGGTGGAAAGTGATTGAGCAAGACATCCACCAGTTACTTCTGATGCTTTAACACACACACATATAGACACACATATTATTAAAAATATTTCCCAATTGCATGCTAATGGAAGGAATTGATTGATAACTACACATGAAGCCATGTTAAATCATTGTTAGAAATTGGCTTCTTGGTTGAGCACATGTGTAATGTATACAAGCCTGAGTTCGATCATCACAAAAGGAAAAAAAATCTAAGAAATCTTAAAGGAATATCTACATGTAGGAGAGAATACTGGAAAATCTACATATATAAAAGAGAATAAAGACCACTGGCACTGTCAATATATTGTTAATATTAACATTATTTATTATTGAAAAATTCAAACTACCTTATGGTGAGAAGCAAAAATAGTAACAATGTATTAGTTTATATTACATAAAATTATGGCAATTAGGCCAAGACCAGAAATGACAAAGACCAAAATGTACATAGACTGTTTTAAGAGGGCTGTTACTCTAGATGTGGAATGGTATAATGTTGAGGGTAGCCCGTATACTATAAATGTTTTACTATAAAACTGCAGGGCAAAGAATTATTGCTGATTATATAATGAGTGGAATCAAGTAAAAACTACTAAATAAAGTCATTAATGATAATTATAGGGCCAAGGCGAAGATGTCTCTCTCCTTTTCAGCGTTGTACTAGAAGTCTTAGTGTAGGAAGACAAGAAAAGGAAATAAAAATAAAGGTTGAAAAAGAACTAAAGTTGTGTTGCAGATTACATGACTGTTGATATGGAATAATCCTCTCAAATCAAACCAAACCAAACTCTGGATTAATAAATGATTGTAGTAAAGATGAAGGATACAAGGTCAATATCATAAAAGTAAATCATTTCTGTATGCTAATGTCAAGTAATTGGATTTTGGAAATAGAAACGCATTATCATATTAGCATGCTCAGTGGTGAGTACTTATATATTAACAGCATATGCCTAATGTCTGTGTGAGGCAGGGAATTGTGGTGCAGACCATTGATCCTAGCAGTTGTGAGGCAGGCCTCTGAGTGTGAGGCCACCCTTGTCTACATGAGAGTTCAAAGTTCCAGGGCAGTTAGGGATAGATAAGGTCCTGACTCAAAAAACAAACAAACAACAATAAAAAAAAATCTATATGAGAACTATAAAACACAGATGAAAAGAATTAAAGGGAAAAAAAGGTTGGAGTAAGCTGAGTCTCAGCTGTGAAAACTTCCCTAAGAAGTGAAAGTCCTGAGTTCTTTCCCAAGAATTGAGAAGGGGAAATGGGGGAGACACAGGGTGAGGGAACAACAATCTAAAACAGAAAACAAAACCAACCCAATATTAAAGAACTGGAAAAATATTCTATGTTCCTGAAAAGAAAGGACTCAATACTATCAAGACTTCCATTCTTCATAGTTTGATCTATAGATTAAATCCAATTTCAAAGGAAAACCTACCAACTGTTTTGTAGATAACAAACATAAAGAGACAAATGGCCCCTTGTGATAGAGGCCAACACAATAGGAAAAGAATAAAGTCACAGACTGCCACAGTCAGGTTCAGGACTTACTACAATGCTGCTGTAATCAAGAATGTGGGGCAGCTGCAATAATACAAATAATACACACCTTTAATTCCAGCCACAGAAGGCAGAGGCGGATAGATACAGATCTGTGAGTCCAAGGCTAACCTGTTCTAGTGGTGAGTCCCAAGCTAGAACTACAAAATGAGTCTCTCTCTCTCTCTCTCTCTCTCTCTCTCTGTCTGCCTCTGTCTGTCTCTCTCTGTCTCTCTGCCTCTCTCTGTCTCTGTTTCTCTCTGTCTCTCTCTCTCTCACACACACACACACACACACACTCACGAAAAAGAATGTAAAATGTTGTACACCCCATTTACATCATTAAACAAAGCCCTAGAATTAACACACATAAATACAGACCGTGTTTTTTTGACAAAGGAACGAAAGCAATACAGTGAAGACTGTCTTTTCAGGGCCAAGGAGGATGTGGTTCAGATGGTAGCGCTGGCTAAGGATGCATACAACCCAGAGTTCAATCCTCAGCACCACATAAAGCAGGTGTGGTGACTCACCAGCATCCCAGCGCTTGGGAAGTGGGGGAGGAGGTTCAGAAACTCAAGGCTATCCTTAGCTACATAGCAAGCTTAAGACCCGCCTATGCTGCATTGAGACTCTAAATTTTAAAGTGTATTTCAATAAGTGGTAATAAGAAACTGTACATTCCTATACAAGACAAAGAAAGAAAGAAAGAAAGAAAGAAAGAAAGAAAGAAAGAAAGAAAGAAAGAAAGAAAGAAAGAAATTGCTTTCTTCCTAAAAGTCAGATCAAGGTAATTACAAGTTGAAATGCAAAACACAAGGCTGTAAGACTCCTGGCTGATAACATAAGCAAATCTAGATGACCTATGGGTTTGACAGTGATGGTTTTCGTTACCTACAACTTCAAAGACACGATTCATGAAGAGATCACTGATAAGCAGGGCTTAATTAAGATGAAAGTTTTTTGCTCTACAAATTGCAATGGAAAAACCTTAGACTTGGGGGTGGGGTGCGCCTTTGCAAAGATGTCTGTTCACTGTTCCATTCCGTGAAGAGACACTGTGACCAAGGCGATTCTTATAAAGGAAAGCATTTTATTACTTACAGTATCAGAGGTTTAGTCCATTATCATCACGGCAGGAAATATGGCAGCAGACAGACAGACATGGTGCTGGAGAAGTAGTTGAGAGTTACATCCTGACCTGCAGAGGTAGAGAAAGAGAGAGAAGAGAGGGAGGGAGACAGACAGACAGACAGACAGACATTGATTGATCCTGGGTTTAGCATGCGTTTTTGAAATCTCAAAGCCTACCCCCAGTGACTCACTTCCTCCAACAAGGCCACACCTCCTAATCCTGTGAAATGGTATCACTCTCTGGTCATTAAGCATTCAAATACATGAGACTATGGGGCAATTCTTATTCAAATCACCACAACATACCCGATAAAGTGCTACTATTTAAAACATACAAAGAGCTCTTAAAATTAAATAATAAGAGAATTAACAACCCTATAGCAAGTGGACCAGAGCTCTCCAAAAGAGATACAAAAGATATCAAACCAGCAGGTGAGCAATGATGTACCTCCTATGCCATCAGAGGGTGGCCGACTAACAGGACAACATCACACAGCTGTTGGAATGATCAGGACCCAAACTCTGACCAAAAGCCTGTGAGGATACAGGGCAAGACTGGTTAAAAAAATATGTGTGTTTTCACCAAACCCCACTCTCCTGATAGCCTCCAAAGAAATCCACTTATGCAAATTAATTGAATGTATCTCAGGATTATAAACTGATCTTTGGCGTTTATTCAAATGTGTCCGAAAACTTGAGTCCACAAATGAAGCTGTACGTGGAGGCAAAGTTTGGAAGCAACCTTCTAGAATGCCCTTTGGGAGCTGGCTAGGTTAATGCCCCATGTGGACCAGTTGCCAGCGGGACTGAAAAGGAATCAGCTCCAAAGCAATGGAAATACACGGAGAAGGCGTAAGTGCACAGTGAGAGCCAATCTGGAAGGCCATAGACTGACCTCAGCTACATGGCGCTCTAGAGATGCCAAGATGGCGGAAATAGTAGTAAAGTGATCAATGGTTTCCATGAATTGGGGGCAGATGGGGGTTTAATATGTGGGACATGGAGATGTTTTTAGGGCTGTGAAATTACCCTGTGTGCTAGCATAACGGAGGATGCATGTAATTATGCTTCTGTCAAAATCCTTTGGTAAAACACCCAGAAGGCACCTTAATGCAATGCTTATGAACTTTGGGGGATGGTGCTGTCCCCAGTAACATTGCATGGTTGAGAAGCTGGTGACAGGAGACTGTATGTGGAGGGGTGGGTCAGGAGGTCACTGTGCACCCTCTGTACGATCCATCCCTGTGAGGTTGAAACTGCCTTAAGGAATGAAGACTTTAGAAGACACTAACAGCGATCAAGATACTGTGGTACTGGTGTGAAGACGGACAAATAGGCTGGCGGAACTGCACACAGAACACACGCGGAAATGACGCCACATTTGCAGCTCACGGATTTTTATGAATAGTGCCAAAGTACCTGAGTGGGCAGAGGGGAATCTTCCCAGTCAACAGCGCAGCATGCAGTAGGGCGAAGCTCAACCGTCACCTCGCAGCAGCTACAAAAACTAACTTGAAGTGGACGTAGGCATGAGCGGAAGGCTAAAACCATGGAAGTTCTAGGAGAAAACACAGGGGAAAGCTTTGTGGCTTTGACTTTGGCAAAGATTTCTTAAACATTAAGTAAGCAGCAATTGTAGAAGAGAAAGGAAATGCCCACAGCGAAGTCTGCTTTCTTCCCAAAGGCACACTATAAAGAAAATGGTTAGCCACAGGCTGAGGAAAAATATTTGCTAGTCTCGTATTTATCTGACAGGGATATGTATCAAAAATACGTAAAAAGCAACTCCACTAAAAACTTGAATAACCCTGGGTTTATGTTGTGCAAGGTGTCTTTCTATACCTAATTTGCCCAATTAAGTGGTTATTAAACACATAATACAAAAGGAATTTCCCCTCGCCACATGGGCACAGATTGAAAGGGAGGGGGTGAGTGTACATGATTTGTCTACAAAATATTCTTTTATAGAATATTGTTAATTTGTGGTTTTCTTTTTTTAAAAAATGAGAGTGGGTTGTTAGTTTTCATTTTCGTTTTTTAAAATATTTTTGAGAATTTCATATGCACATACAATGTATTTTGAGACCATTCATCCCTCACTCCTCTCCCGACTCCTTCAAGAAACCTTTACCCTTCCACACTGTGCACAGTTGCTAAAGGGGGCCAAAGTCTTCAGATTGGAGACGCCTCCTCTTGGCTGCTGTTTCTCCTGAAACAGCTTAGTGGTTTCCTAGAGAATTTACTTTCATTTGTGAGAAACCTAGGCTCGTGGGATAGCCTCATTCCTCCATGACTTAGTGTTCCTGCAACTTGATAATTACGGCCTAGTGGTCCCTTCAATTACACATCTCTCTGGGTCACAAGCAGCGGTGTAATCTGCACATTAAGTCTGAATTAGCTTGGGCAGGGCGGCACATGCCTGTAGTCCTAGAATTTGTCAAGCCAAGGCAGAAGGACTGGGCTAGAAGGTAGAGCCTCATCTAGATACTTTCTCTGCCAAAAGTCCATTTCGTGTCCAATTTTCATACACAGTCTGAAACCTAAGGGGATGAAACTGGGCAGAAGTTAGAGTGATGGCTCCGGCTTTGGCTTTTTTAAATTTTAAACAGTGCCTGAAGATGTCAAAGTTAAGAATGGTCACTGTTTCCCAAAACCTTTGTAGAAATCCTAGAAATTACCAGTAGGATAGATGGATGCTCGGGCCAGATTCTGTGGCACACCCAAAGGACACAAGATTGAAAATGACAGCTTAAACTCCTAGGCTTGGCAGGATGGCCTCACTCACAGTTCAGAGCTGATTTCCCTCTCAATAGCTTATACTTAGATCATGCTCTGGTGAGTAGTCGCCAGAGCTTGTGAATTTGGACCGTGCTGGGGGAGGGAGATCATGGTGTATTAATACCACTGGTTTTGGGGAAACACATTACAGTACCATGTTTGAATTTTCTTTATTTAGGAACTGAAAGGGTGGTTCCAGAGTAAACATTTAGTCCTTGGCTCAGATTCAGTGTAGGGCAGCCTTTGTGATCTTGGGAAACAGCCTAACCTCGGTAAAGTTCAGACGTTGTGATCAGAACAGCACTTCCCAAACAGTAGTGACTTTGCCCCCCACCCTGAAACACTTGGCAATATCTGAGGACATTCTGATGGGGAACAGGGACTGCTATTAGTATTTTTGGGTAGAAGCCACAGGCAATGGTAACATCCAGCAACCCAGTAATGCACAGTGGACATCTTAACCTCATAAGACAAGAATTACATAGTCCAAACTGGCAGTGGAGTGGAAACCAAATAATCTTAAAGACTTAGGTGCTTTAAGAGTCTGACACAAGATGGGTAGGTGCCAAACCAACCATAACTGTCATCAGCAAATAATCAGTTTAGTGCGGCTTTGATAAAGCAAACAACTTCTGAAAAAGTAAGGACTGCATCCACTTCTGGATAGAGTTCAAAAAATTCTCTTCTCGGTGGTACCCAGCCCATTCCATTCCACTACAGCACAGTCCCAGCCAAGAGGTTTAAAGTGGGGGCTCAGAGCCCTGACTCTACCATTGAGTACACGTCTCGGGAAAACCATTCAGCTCAGCCCACTTGTCTATAAAATAGCAATCATCATACCCACCACATCAGACATGCATTAAGGCATGCACAGGACCAGTCCTCACAGCATAGCAAGCGTTCAACTGGTGCTTGCTATTCTTGCAGGGAAGTAGTTAGGGAGAATGTTCTGAGGGATTTTCTTTAACCTTTATTTGCAGTTGAGCGTGTGTGGGCATGCGTGTGCAGCGCACCTGTGTGGAGGTCAGAGCTCAACCTGCAGGAGTCAGGAATCAGTTCTTTCCTTCTACCATGTGGATTCTGGGGACAAAACCCCAGTTGTCAGGCTTGACTGTGAGTGCCGTTGCCTGCTGAGCCCTCTTGTCAGCTCAGAAGAGCAGTGATTTTAATAAGGAACTCGTTTGTATTTAATACGGTGTATGAAGCCTACATAAACCAAGCAAACAGGGAATCCACAGAGTCATAGATAGCATCAGAGGACCTGGTGGCCAGGAGCTGGGGGTTCATAAACGTCACCTCCATGACTTTCCTCACAGCTCTTTGAAGTGGCTTTTATGAGCCCACTTTTTGGGTCTCATTTGGCAGTTACGGGAATGGGCTCGCAGCAGTCAGTCACTCCCTTAAGATGACACAGCTGGAGCAGGGCAGAGTGGGGCTTCTGGATCCCCAGGGTGACTCCAGCCTGGGTTTCCGTGGGCTGACGCTCAGCAGGGCTCAACGCAGGGCAAATTCCCAGAAGATAAAACTCGAACAAGTTAGGAGGCGTCTACGTTGAGGGAAAGGAAGACTGAAAAGTCCAGCGTCTGTGTCTTGGCCGGAGCAGGGAGCTGGGTATGCAGTGCTAAGAGCAGGAGGCCGCTGGCAGAAGTCCGGCAGCTGCTGGTTCCCGGGCAAACCGCCCTGCAATGTCAGGCAGCACACAGTTACCCATAGAGCAACGGTTTTAGCAATGTCAGGCCTGCTGGCTGGAGACAAGGAATATGGGTTCCGAAGTTTCTCAGGGTCATTTCCCACCCCAAGGAAAGATTTTTCTTGAAGGTCCTGGCGACAATTCCCAGCAAGTGTTCTGTGTGCTAAGATAGGGCCACAAACACCTGAATGACCTAGACTGGAGAACTGGAGAGTGATGGTGGCCTTCCTCCAAACAGCTCCATTTAGTGGAGTAGGAAATGGAGCCAGGAATAGCCTGGAGTCCTGAGGGTCCAGCCGTGAAGAGGCTGAGCTGAGAGCCCTTGGAATTGTGCAGTAGGTGACAATATCTGCATCTCTGGTGTCCTGCAGGGCCCCTTTGCCTCTCCTGGTGTTGGACAAATGCTTGAGTTATGTTTCTCACTGTTTCAATGAAATACCAAACAGAAGAACTTAGAGAAAATAACAGTTCTGGCTCGTGACTTCAGACGGGTTTCAGGCCACTGTGGCAGGGAAGTTGAGGCAGCAGCAATGCTCTTTTCTCGGGACGCAGTGGCGGTGTAGAACCTGGGACAGGTATGACCTTCAAAAGTCCAGACACACTGATACATCTGCTGAAGCTGAACAGTCTTCACCTTGTTCTGTAGCCTTGAAATGATCAAAGCTGGGAAATTGGGAATTAAAACATGAGCTCGTGGAGGGTAGTTCACATTCAAATTATAGCCGTAGGAGTCACACACTGTCCACAGTAGGACATCATCTGGGCCGATCTCCCAGCTGCTTGCTCATCCCCCCCTCCGGATGGGTCACAAAGTAATGGAGCTGGAAACTGTCTCAGGATGCCTGGGCCCCACATATCCAGCAGAGAAGCCTGGCAGCAGCAGAACTGGCTACGGGGGTCTCTGTGTCAATGTGGGCCCATGTGCTCTCTGAAAGGCCCTGCTCTACCCTGGTGGAAAAAAAATGCATTGAAAGTTCACTAACCTGGTGTTAAATATAGGAGAGGAAACAGATGCTGGCTGGGCGGAAGTATCTGAGGAGAGCAGAGGCTCAGGCAGTGGCTTGCCCAAGCTGATAAGGAGGTGGGGGCTGGAAGTCCAAACCCTCTGATTGGCTGTGGGAGTCTTTCCGACATTACTGTGGGCTATATCGCCCTCAGAACTTGGCTTCTCTGCAAACTCCTCCTTATGATTGACATGAGAGGGTTATTTTTAAACTGATCTTTGTGACTTCCTTTTGGCTTGTGTCCTCTGCTTCCTTGGTCGACCAATTCTGGCCCAGCCTGCCAGTCTATGGGAGGTGAGGACTGTCTCTGTATGGGCAATGGCAATGGCTGAGGAGGGTGCTGACCCTGGCAGGCTGAACACAAACCACTGGGCTCGCGACAGGCCAGTGTGGAAGAGTCCCAGCTTTTCAGGCCTAGATCTTAGTCTCAGAGTGGAGAGATAGCCAGAGCACTCACTGAGGGATCCCGTGACCCAGTTTGCAGTGCCCAGATAAATATAAGAACGCCTCAGTATCAACTGGTCTGTCCTCAGGCAGCTCTCCTTTCTGGGGCCAGACTGGGCTACGCTCTGTGGTGTGTGAGGGTACCTGTCCCTCTAGAGTCACTGAGTTCCAGGGGAGTATGTCTGGTCAGGTGCACCATCAGCTGAATCAGAGCAGTGGTCCCATTACTCCCTCCGCCGTTCACAAGGTGCAAAGGAGAGGAGCTGAGATCACCTTGGCTCCTGTGGGGCTGCCCCAGGGTAAATCACTACTGGGAGACCTCAGAGTTGTTGACAGCTTGCTCAAGTTCTCAGTGCATAGTGAAGACCCTGAAGTGTGGCTGGCACCCCACAGCAATTCTGCATCTCTGTGGCCTCTGGTAGAAGGGTTGGCTACCTCCCGGCAGGGCCCCTCTCCTTGGCGTTCTCTTGAGCTCCTATCAGAGATCATGGAGCCCCGCCCTCTTCTGATTTCAAAGATCTCTCTCTGGCTCATTATACATGCAAGCTGTGGCCTGGCAGGGGATAGTTTAGAAATTAGTACTTTTCTTGCCAAGGCCCAAGGGAACGCAGCTCAGTTCTGGCAGGTGGCAGTCCCGGTCTGAGTAGCCCCTGTGAACTAAGGCAGAGCAAGCTGGTCTGTGTCCCTTCAGAGTAACTCTCTGGTTGATACCTGGAAAATTCCTTCCAGGAGAGAAATAGGTCTGCCCTCTGTAGCCGAAGAGCTGGCTCTAGGTTGTCTTTCTGTTGAATCCAGGCTTCTGATGCTCAACCTCAGGTATTGTAGAACTGAAGAAAATCCAGCTCTCAAAGTTGCAGTTGGAGTAAATGATCTGCTCTGGGTAGACAGGCCCAGAGGTCAGAGATGTGAGAGCCTCAGCTTCCCTCCTCTAGCAGCTGCTAGCCAACCCACCATGGGCAAGCTCCTTAACTTGGTGCGATGTCAGTTTCCGTAACAGTTAAAGAAGATGTCGTGAAGGGAATGATAGGCTCCGTGGACCAAGCATCAGGGAAACACTAGCAACAGAGATTTAAAGCATGGTGAGCATGTCAGGCTCAGAGAGCCGGGAGTTAGCACAGTCCTGAATAGGGCTGTCCTCAGGCTTGGCTTTAAGGGAGGCCAGGCTGACTGACAGCAACGTTAAGGAAGGTGATACGGTACTGTGTATGTGTTCAGGAACACGTATCCCTCCTACCTGTGTCCTCGCAGACTCGCTCAGTGCAGACTGCTTGTCTCTCCCTGCACCTGCGGCCTCTCGTCTGTGAAAGGAGAGCCACCTCGGCTTTGCCGCCTCTCACACCTCAATGGCGTTTAGGAGAGGGGCTGCACAGCTCCCTTGATCTGGTCAGGACCCGGCAAGGAGTTCCTCTTCTGTAAGTGAAAGGAGAGGAGGGTTGTAAGGCAAACCTTAAAAATGGTGTTAATTAATTTTTTGAGAATTATACACACACACATACATAAACACACAACACATACACATTCACACACACTCACACATTCACAATACACTCACACATTCACACAGACACACATATACACACACATTCACACAGACACACACATATACACACATTCGCACACACATATACATATACACACACTCACACACACATTCACACACTCACACATATATACACACATTTGCACATACACATTTGCACATATATACATATATACACACTCACACACACATTCACACACACATATACATATACACACACTCACACACACAATGTGTTTCAATCATATTCATTCTAACTTCTTCCCTTAACTCCTCCCAAGTCTACTCCCACCCCCACCCCTCCTAATTTAATGTCCTTTAGAATATTTTTATAACCCATTGAGTCTAGTTTGTGCTATCCATATATCCACTGGTGTGGGCCCATCCACTGGAGTGTGGTTGACCTTCCAGAGGTCATGGCCTTAGAGAAAACTGACTTTCCTTCTCCCAGAAGGACCTGCAGGTTTCTGGAGCAGTCCCTGCCTCTGTGGACCTCAGGCAGCTCCCTGTAGCCCTGCCCAGCCAGCAGCTGCCCTTGCCTCCCTGCCTGGCTGCAGATGTTTTCAGTTTGCAGATTGCATTAGGTTCACGTCGGTCATTTGTTCCATTCGCTCAGAAACAACAGCCAGCATTATTGTCAGGAAGTGAGAGAGTGCCAACTTCAGGATGACACAAAAAGCCCCAGTCATGGGCACTAGATAGGGGTGGGGGGAGGGTTGGCAAGGACCAGAGACTGGACCATCTGCAATGACCTAGACTCCTGCTGCCCCTGGGGAAGTCGCGGCCACTGAAACAACATCTATCCAGCTTCCCTCTGGGAGGGCCCCGGGTGGGTCGGTTGAGTCAATCTTGGAGGGACCAGGTCGTCAGGAGGAGTCATTTTCCTGGAGGCCTGGGAGTGACTGGAGAGTCTGGCTCTGAGGAGAAAGCATTCTGCTCTCTTGCCCCTTAACAACCAGGAATCATTCCAGGGTTAATGGAAGATTAGAGGGTGTTTGGTATTCGGGATCAAGTGTAAACACAAATAAATGTAATGCACACCAAATCATAAGCTGCGTGTGCTTCGTGTTTGTCAAGCGGCTATTTTGGCAGGAGCTGACCATAATATTCAGCAACCTTCACACCCTACCCTGGAGGTGGCCTTTTTATAGCGGTGAAGAGTGCCAAGCACTCTGCCAGGCTCCTTAGAATGAGTGACAGGTGAGACACGGAGACTGTGATTATGGTTCTGAATAGGGCTGGCTCTTGAGATAGCCCTGGGAAGGCTTCACCTGCAGCAACTGAGGGGCCCCTGCAGCTGCAGGAGCTCCATCCTGCCTGCCTCGAAACTGCCTGCAGTCAGACCCCCAGGCTGTCCTCCGAGGCTCACAAAGGAGGGTGGGGCCATGGTTGAACTCTGGCGTAAACCTCTTCACGCTGACAAGCTACTCACTTCCTGGCAAGTGGAAAAGATAGGAGAAGACGTCACTGCCTTCCTGTCATCGCCTTTGGGTGAGTCCAGTTTCTGAAACCAGGAGAACCAAAGAGGATTTGGAGCAAAGAGCTTCTCCAGTAATCTTCTCGAGAGATAGGTGTCAGGGAAAGCCAAATGTAGACAGGGAGACCCCTAGGTGCCCAGAAAGCCTGCAGCACACGGAGGGGTGGTTTGTATAGAGTTTCTGTTGGTTCAGCTTCCACCAAGCACCTCACAAAGAGTTACTGGCTGAGTGCCAATGAGGCCCACGCGGAAGAACATGGAGGCAGGATTCTGGTAACCACCCAAGTGGTCAGGCCCCTGTTGTAGCTGTTTGGCCTTTTTTACTTCAGTCTCAAGGGAATAATCTTCCCCTCCTTCACCAAAGAGGAAATTAAGATATGGGAGATTAGGCAGTGTGGCCAAGGTTGTCCGTGCAGAAAAAGAACTCACAAAACAAGACAAGGCGTGGGACCTGTTCAACTTCTGAGTTACCTGCTGACAGCCCAGAATGATTTCTTCCCTGGGGCTGGTCCTCGGGGTATGAAGACTGCAGGACAGATCTGCCACCCAGAGGCAGAAGTGTGGTGTGCACACTGTGTGAGCCAGGGATGGCTGCAGGCATCTCGCTGAGGCAGAGGAGAACTCTTGGCACAGCTTTGAGTGTTGAAGGCCTGGAAGGTGCTGCCAATCTGAGGCGGCGTGACTAGCTGGCACAGAACCCTGCACAGTAAATTAGGAGAAAGCACCAGCTGCATGCCTGGCTGGGAGACCCCAGGGTTTTCAGTTGGGGGTTCAGAGAGGTGAACACCAGAATGGGAAAGGGGCTAAACTTGCTAGCGAGCCATGAAACCAGACTGCGTCCCGGTTTTGACCTTGAACGAGTCACTCTAGACAGCAGTTTCCTCTCCTGCTCAAGTCACCGTGACTGTGGAATTGGGACAAGAAAGGCAATGAGCACAGCAACGGGCCAGGTTAAACCACAAACCGCCAGAAGCAGCTCTGAGCCCCACAGAAAGAGCATGAAGCAGACAAGAGAACAGCATCAAGACTACAAACAAAGCAGCTCTGATCGTGGAGCGTGGAGCCTAGAAAACAAGGTGCCGGTGGCATCGTGTTAGACAGGTCACAGAGATGAGAACAAACTCTGTTATGGTAATCAAACATGCAGAAGCCACCAACAGTTTTGTTAGACACTCTCTCCAAGGGCCTCTTAAGTAAGTCTCATGATATTTTCTACCTGCATTGGTTTAGGACTGAAGTAAAAAGATGCAATAAACCTTGCCTTCTTTGCTCCTCCCAGTTTCTATTGAACACGTGACACTGTGAGCACGCTTACGGGTGGGAGAGGACAGACGTGAGGCTCATAGTCTACACATCAGCTTGAACATGAGGTAGCTCTCCCACGTGCCAGGTGCTGTTCTAGGCTCTCAGTGCTTTTAGGATAATGAAATAAGGGAGTTGGTTTGGGCCAAAGTTGAACAAGAAGTAGACCAGCTAGTAGGAGAAGCAGTATAAACAAGCCGCTCCAAAGTAGACTAAAGTGCTCAAAGAGAGGACCACATAAGCTGCCGAGGGATCCTGTTCAGAGGGAGGAGCCACTGACTGCCCGGCAGTGACTTTGCTCCTTCCCGGGAGTGGTGTGCACTCGCAATGATGAGTTTTTGCCCTGAGGACCATCGTATTGTGCTGCAGGTGGCATC